>NC_084960.1:1039478-1353228 GCF_949316205.1 Platichthys flesus | reverse complement strand
TCTAGTGTTTCTATCGTATGTGACCTTTGACATCTGAGTGCTGACACCTTCCTTTTGCTCATGAATAAGAAAAACGACCAACTGAAATAGAAAAGGTTGGCTGTGAAGGTTCTATTGTGTTAACACTCAGGTTTGTTGGAATGTAACACACACACCAGGTTGTGTAACAGGTAGAACTATACCTGCAGGCGTTTGACAACAAGCTGTGTCTTCTCTTCAGTGGGTCTGTTAGGAACCAGATCAAGTTCAGACCAGTAAGTCCATATGTTCTTAATGGGAGTGAAGGTTTCAGAGTAAAGACACAACCACAAGAAAAACTCCCTCTACCTCCAACCACAGCGGATCAGGTGTTGTTTCAACCAACACACACACACACACACACAAATCATCAACAGTAAGTGAGGAAGAAACTAACGTGACTACAAACACACGTTTTAACGCCATAGATTTCACATCCCATAATACAAGGCAGGGAACAGACAGCTGTTGCGTTCAGGGACCGAACCCAGTGTAGGTTACCGGAGTTTCTCTCACCGTGTTTCCAGAGTCCGCAGCTGTAGCTCGGATCCGAGGAGGAAACTTTACTCACTGTGAGTCTGCAGAGAAGAGACTGACAAAGAGAGAGAGAGAGAGAGAGAGAGAGAGGAGGGGGGGGAGAGACCGAGAGACAGCCTGAGGGAGGGAGAGGAAAGACTGAGGGAGGGCGGGAGGGAGAGATAGACCAGTGTGTGTCTCTCTCTGTCTGTGTAAATTAATGGGCGTGTCTGTTTAAGCAGTGACGTCACATGGGAGCTCTTCATCGTCACTGACGCCACCTTGCGACGTAATAATAATGATAAAAACAATAATAATCATAACACCCCGATGTAATTTACCTTTTTATGTCGATTATTTGTATTATGGATGATTATTAATATCACTGGTGGTAGTAGTGATGTTAAGAGTTATGGTTATCAACTCTTATAAATAACAAGGATAACCGTTATTTTCTTTTTTATTTATTCCCCCCAAAATTATCAGATAATTTTTATTATTTTTATAAGATTGTTGTTGTAATGATGACATCGCTGTTGTAATAAGAGGATTATCATATATCATTTATTGCAATATGATAGGTTTTTATTTGTAGTAGTCTTTAGATTTTTAGCACTTTTTATAGTATCTCTATTTGCTCCATAACAATTATTATTCATATTTTGTATAGAAAACAACACATATACACATTCATGTCTCTTCTTTTGCTAAGTAACATATTACATAATATAAAACTCCAATAGTAGGATCCCCTAACATTCAGCAGAGGGAGACATCACTGTACTTTTTACAGTTGAATTCTGTCGACAGCAAAGTGGAATGTGGTGCTGACGAAACACAAATAACATTTGTACACACAAGTTCACAAAAACACACACACACCACACGACAAACGGCTTCAGAGATCAGTGCCTTGTTCACTGCTATAGCTCGGAGGTCGGTCCTATTGGGCCGAACTCCAACATCCATCAGCTATGAAACGTAAAATGTAAAACGTCAAACCACAGAAACTTTACCACCATTTGAAAACCTCACCCACTGAGTGCACAGGAAAACCACTTCCTGTGCACTCAACATTCCTTAATAATTCATAATGGAGATAAAAATCAAGCTTTTTCCTTTAGTTCTCCAGATGGATTGTTTTGGTATTATGGTCTACGAGTCGGAGCACTTTGAAAATGAATCAAAATGGTTCTTTCCTCACGAAGCCTCCGATTCGAAAACAACCCTGATGAGGTTTCTCTCTTAGGACAGGGGGGACAGGTGCTATCAAGATGCATTGTGGGAATAGTGTCTCTGCTTTTTCAACAACAAGGAATGAAAACAAGGCTCAGGTTTAGAACAATGTAATATGATCATCACAATGAGATATCAGAACAATGTAAAGTTCAGAAGGAGTCAGGCTCTGTCTTTACAATCAATCAAATCATACATCTTTTTATTGCATACACATGTAAGCCTCTCTCTTGATCACCTGTCCAGGGCTGACAAACTGAGGAATGTTTGCCTGTTTAAAAACATGTCTCACACCGCCCCCCCCCCCCCCGCGGCTCGTCAGTGCTCTGTCATGTGTAAAAGTCTCAGATCTGCTCACGGACTGGAACACGGATCAGGATTCAGTAATTTTGAGAAGCAACCCAAAACAAAAATGCAGAAGAACCTAGAAATGAACGGTAGAGCGGATGGACCAGTCAACACGTTGGGTGAGCTCTCCCGTGTCTTTCTTCATCCTCTACATCCTTTTCATTTAACCGCTTCTACAGGCCGACAAATAACTCTAATCTGGGCCATTTCCTTAAAAACAGAACAGACAAATGGACATTGCTCTACATTAGCAGCAGTTTTTCAGCCAAGGAGCAGAATGACAGGTCTAAAGTCAGTTACAGCACAATTTAAAATCTTTTAAATTACAATTCCAGGAGATCTTCCTAACTCTTGTATGAATTATACACAGGCAACACTTTGACACAATGCAGAAAGATCATAATCTTAACTTTATCTTTTTGTAGGATTTTCTAACATGGGGTCTTTCAGTTTGAGAGCAGGACTTATAGATTGCACGTACTTTCGTGTACATGTACTCAAACCCTCTTACTTGTACTTAAATATACCAGGTTTCCTGTCAGTGTGTTTGAGGAAAGAAATGACGACACCTTCTCTGAACAGGACTCCAGCAGATCCCTGGTCCATGTGAAGCAGCTAAATCAAGATCTCACTGCAACTTTAAAAACATAATAGGCGCTGCCCTGTTCCTTTGCATTTTAAAGGAACAACAACAGCAAAAAATAAACAAAACCAGGTAATTTCTTGCAAAAAAATAATATCAAAGTGCAGCAGAAACAAATCGAGAGCAGAAGTTTTTAAAGAAATCTAAGCACAAGAAGTGATAATTGAGCGGCAGCGCAGGGTTAAGAGTGAAACCATTAGAAATCTAAAACTGAAATCAATAAGTCCACTCTCAAACTGAAAGACCGTATACTTTCATAAAAAGAGGGGGATAAAAACCATAGTACTTTGTTGGAAACTTCATCATCACTATACTATGACACGTTTGAATGTTAATGCACTAGTGTCACAAGTACGGTTGTTGATAATTTAATTTGCTAGAGTAAAGAATCCTTTTATCAAATCTTTTTTTCAACTGGACCTCTCATCTACATTGTGTCTCTGTGGGTTTCCTGTGTATAATTAGCTTTATTCTAAGACACTAGCATGTTAGCATATCTAGATTCACAGTCCAATTCTGCCGAGGGTCAATTTTACAAACCGGAATGGACTGAAAAACGGATGGGTGATCTTCAACTAGGCCTAACGACAGCATAGAATAGACATACATATCAGGAGAAATTTATATATTAGCTTAGTATATATAATATACAAACAGTATCTGTGACAGTAGTGAACCGGGTGAAGGAGACAGGTAAGCTGGGTTTAAACCTTAAGCCTCTGTAGGGTTCACGGTGTGTGTGTCTGTGTGTGTTTGTGTGTGTGTGGTACACTCAGCTCTGATACTGCTCAGCTTTGGAATGACTGAGCAAACACAGGTAACTAAAGTAACTATGGAATAGAGTAATATATATGAGATTCTATAGTAACTAGAGATGTTCACCATTGATCATTTAATCAACAATAAGAATTTGGATCGATTGATTCTATCAGTTCACCAGTTAAAAGTCATCCTCTGACATTAGTACCAGACTGACCCCACATCATGTGGACGTGTTGAACTTCTGAATAAAAACCAGTAGAAAAGCTATGAAAAGCTGCAGAGGACTGAGGAGGCCCGGTCTGTTAATGGGGTTTAATTAATGTGACTGCTCACTGAACATGTATGTTCTCTACTCTCATACACGTCACAGTGGCTACATGCCCAACGTGGCCGAGGGAACCAGAGTTTTACCAGAGTACACGTCTGTCAGTGTAAACACCAGATTGCACTGTGAATAATGTTGCAATGCAACAACCCTGTTTAGAAGTGGGTTCACAACTAGAGCTGTAAACCCGGACCTTGAGTAAAAAGTGCCACACAGGTACTGAATCTGGAGAGACACTCTGGTACGTGACCGGTCGAGCACAGGTTGAGTCCTGCAGGGTGTGGAGAGACAGAGAGGATCCAGAATGTGAGCGAGTGTGTGTACATCTTTATCTGTACAGGGGAAGACTGATGGAGCACCTGCACTCCTGAGAGAGACGGAGACAAAGACAGACACAAAGTTAGAAACCTCCTCATAGACAAAGCTTAAAATGATCAACAGGTGAAGCTGCTGCTGCTGCCACCCACCAGGCTGTGTCACATTGTTCTGCTGTACTGGATACCAGTCTTGGAGGCGATGTTGGACCAGGGCAGCAGTGAGCGGAGCAGGGACTGGGCCTGTCGGTACAACCTCTGTGGGATGGAGCAGGGGCTCAGGCTGGCCAGGGTCGAGCCAATGTGCTGGATATAATCAGTGGGACCAACGGTTAAGGAAACATGAAAACACCTGATGTATATTTGTTTTATCAATAATTTGATCGTTATATTTCCTCAGATACACATGTTATAGATTCAATTCATTGAAGCGAGTTCAGTTTATGTGTAAGAGTGAAATGTTTTTACCCACTGGCCCCTAAACAACATTGAGGAAGTGACTTTCTTCACGGTTTCCACAAAAGGATATAATATTGTCCAAGGTGGATGACCCCCATTGATGTAGAGCACGTATGTGAATCCATCTTTGAGGACCCCTCGTATGGAGTAGTAGTAGGGCAGGTAGTGGTGCTGCCTGAAGTCCCTGTTCTCATAGAATGTGATGGCAGCGTTGTTAGTGGTGAGGACGTGTAGGTAGATTGCTTTGCAGTGGTCCTGGGCTGTCGTCGAGATGTGCTCCTTCAAACTGTCCAGCAGTAGGGAGCCTGGAGAGAGAGAGCGAGAGAGAGAGAGAGAGAGCTTAGTATATGAAAGGAAGAAGAGGGGCGGCTCCTCATCTCTTTGCATCAACACAGAGTCAAGGCTGAAAGATGTGTGAGACAGAGAGAGAGAACAGAGGAAGAAAGAGTGAAGACGTTTCCTCAGTTCAGTCAGTTCATGTCTGGAGACACCTCTAGTTTGAAAACCTCGGGGTTATAGCCTGCAGGGGTCAGAGAGAGAGAGAGCGAGGGCGAGGGCGAGAGAGAGAGAGCTTGTGGGGAAGCAGAGCTGTACCTATGCCATGTTTCCTGAAATCTTTGACCACTCCCAGGCTGAGGATGTAGGCTACCTGTGTGTCCACAGGGAAACTGGAGGCCAGGATGTCTCCATCCTAACAAACAGAACACAAGACACAAGACAAAGAAAAACGTGTATTAAGAGCTGCTGTTTTGTACACAGTGCCTTGTTCACTATCTTCTTTGCCTATGCAAACTATCCACTGAGGAAGTAGATTCCAAAATGCAAATAGGGTTTAGCTCCATCCACGAAGTCCACAGATTTTATAACTTTTGCCAAAAGTGACCGGAGTGGACTTCTCACGCTCGCCTAGTGAAACAAACTCTTTGATACGAGTGCACTCCGTCAAGGGCGCCTGGCTCGTGTAATTAGAAGACTAAAAACAGACTCCACTGTGTCAGTGCTCCACTTCTCCAAATGGCAGCAGAGTGAGTGTGGATAAACTGCAGCAAGCACATGGCGCCTGACACATCTCTGCAGAGCCCAGGTTATAACCACAGTGTGTTTGTGTGAGTGACCGAAGAACAAGGCTGAACTTCACACCTCTTTGTGCACTTTGGTCCGGCTTTTGATCTCAGCCACAATCATTCCCACGATGCCTCCTCTGAAGGTGGCAGCGAGGGAGAAGAACTTCTTGTTGGAGGTGATGTCCTGATACCATGAGTCTGGGTACCTAGGGTCAAAGGTCAGACAGATTAGCAGTCGAGTATGAGCAGATGCATAGCAAACCTAAAAAGCTCAGCAATGAAATAAGATACATATTCAGTAATGGGCTCAGAGACGTCCCCTGACATCGATGACACAATGAAAAGGTTCTCACTCGATTGGAAACCAATCACCGCAGAGCAGCTTGACGTTCTCTATGTCATCGTGGCAGAGGAAGCGGAGCTGGACGTCACTGAGAGCTGTGGGAGGCACCACGTCACTCATTCACACCTGCTGGACCAACACAGAGCACAGAGAGGTTTGGATGAGTCAAGAGAGTCCGTGGCCCCCTTTACTGCAGCTTTTTTAAGATGCAGAAATAAGTTGTTAAATTCTGCATTTTGTAATAATACAACTGTTCACATGCGTAGGAGACGCGCTGTGATTCAATCAATCTGTAACAGTTCCCGTGTCCAGTGGGACGTACGCACCCAGTGTACGAGTGTGGGCATTTGATTTGTTTTCAGGTGTGGCAGGGCCCGGTCACACAAATGCAAATCGAAGCTTGAGGGTCAAATTTCCCTCACGTTGGATTCCATGTGAAGCCCGGCTGAGGATTTCTTTGCCACATGTAGCTGATGTTTTATTTTTCTCCCACGCACTGACAGGAAGTGAACAGGAGGCGAAAGATTCCCAGTGTTGTGTAAGTGTGACCAGGCCCTTAGCATGAGAGGTGATTCAAACTGAGAGGGAGCGTGGACACAGATCATTATGTGTCTGTTATAGTGTGGGTGGAGCCTTGATGTCTCTCGACCCTCCAGGGGGTCCCGACCCCTAGTTTGGGAACCAGTGCTCAAATCATAAACAAACAGAGCAGAGACGCAACACAATATATGAACGTGACAATGTCACATTCAAAAGCACAACAATGTTCATGACTGATGCACATGCAGCTCTAGGCAACAGTGGACAGGAGATGGACACAAACACAGCAACTTGGGAGTGTCACGGACCAACAAGCTAGCTAACAACTCAAAACAACAAACACTCAATACTTCTACTTACCACAACACACACTTCTACAAAAACACAACTTATCTCTGCCTGTGACTGAGTCACACATGTTGTCAGCTGCTAATGTGGTCAACCTGCTGCTAGGCGAGCATCAGCTCCTCTGACCAGTGTACACACACACACAGAGAGACATAGTGACAACCACAAAGACACAAACACACACAATCAGAGAGACACACACAATCACACGTACATAATCACAAAGATACACACAATCAAACAAGAAAACAGAGGATACAGTTGCCTGCTAATTAGCTCCAAGCTAACGCCAGCTAGCGGCGAGCTGCTAAGCTAACGCACCTTGTTTCTACGCTCGCGGCGGAGGAAAGTCGATGACGGTTCGGTTCGGCTGGTTCCGCGGCTCCGGTCACTCCTCCGGACACAGCATGACAACACAACACCGGTTTGATCCCGACCCTGGAAGCCGTGTCATTACTGGACCAGCGGTACACAAAGCTAACGCGCTAGCTGCTTGGCTAACAGCTGGATGTTCTCTTCCTGTTTGTGGTCGTTACTACTACGTCACTGCGAAACTTCTTCTTCTACGCATTACAGTAGGATGGTGTCCAACACACTGAGAACGCTTTGTCGCCAACTACTGGACAGAAGAGTGAACTCCGACTGCCCTGGAAAAAACGACCTGTTCTTCCAGTCACCAGTTTCACCCTGCTACATAATATATACTATATAGAAATATATATATGAAAATATATATATATATATAGCACTACATGCTACTTACTGATGCCTATTTTTGATTGTTGCTGCTGTAATCTTACAAATGTCATCATTCTGGGACTAATAAAGGATTATTTTATTTTATTATATCTTATCTTATCGTATATATATCTGCTGTATTATTCCACAGTTTTCATATGGTATTAAAGTATGATATTCTACTTCTGCCCAGAGGGTAAAGTGTTTTCACCCCGTCACCAAACTACTGAGTGGATCGGCAGGAAAATCCAGTTAATGTGGCAGATCCAGGAAGAGGGTCACATGGTTCATTTGTATAGAAGGAGATCTTCACGTGTAAACGCACCAAAACCAACAGTTAATAAAACTATGGATTTGAATTAATGGGGCACAGCTTTGAAATTCAAATTTTAGCTCTTTCAGTCAATCTGGAAAATATAAGCGAGAGTCTCAAGACATCAAGGGAAACAATAAAAATCATCCAATGTTTTGATCAAAATATTTTGGTTTTGGCTTGAAACCATGCAAACGTGGTTGAAAAGAGCCGACTTGACTTTTTAATCAGTTATTTTTATCGTGTGTATCTGTCACCTGTTGCCTTCTCACTGCTGCTGTGCACCCTGCAGTTAAAAATAGACTCTATTGATCATCTACACACTCGGGCTGATCTGGTGCCTCCTCGTTAATTAGCCGGATCAGTTGATATCGAGACTGCAGGATTCACGTGGTGTTTACGATGGCCCCTGAATCCAGGATATGGAAAAGTAATTTACAAGTGAGCAGGCTCAAATAAAGAAATGATATGGGTGAAAATAAAATGTGATTTACAAAAAGCAGAGTAGAATTCTCCACTGAGACAAACTCATTGAAGAACCACAGACTCTAGCATGTTACCTGAACACCTGAACCCCCCCCCCCCCCCCAGCCCCCCAACCCCCCCCCCCCTCCTCACCCCTCCCCAGCACGACCAGTCACCAACAGGGAAATAAAAACCTCACAAACCGAGAGTTTCTGCCCACACTGGTTCTTTCACACAAAAAGCCTCAGTGCTCGACTGACACCAGATCTGCTCTTCACACTCTCAGGTAGCTACGATTCTTCTTCAGCAGAATCTACAATCATCGAGGGATTTATTGGAATCTAGTTTCCTCTTTAACTCAACGTAAATCTCAATGTTTTTAAATCCCACGCCCACTTTAGAAAGGAAATTTAATTGTTACTGAAATTATGACTGAATGAACAAACTGCTGCGAGTTCATTCGACTTATCAAATTAAGTTTGGAAAGACACTAAACTTCCCAGCATGCATTGCTTCAGAGTTAAAACTATTGCTTTTCAATTTTCTAAGTTCAGTAAGGCGCTAAAAAGAATAAAGATTAGGAACATTACTCCTTAGGAGGTGAGGACGGAAAAGTCTGGATTTGCTGTCGAAGTTCAAAACCAACACTAATCTGAAAACTTTAAAAGTGAAGTTTTTGATGTGTATTTATCTTAACTTTAATGTGTGATTGAAACAATGTAGAATTCTGTGTTTGTTTGACAAGATAGAGAAAGTCTTCATCTTCCACGGCCAACTCTGTTAATACAATTTTTATTTTATTTTTAACTCAAGAAATACTAAAATAAATGAAGTTTCGTTAAGTAGTAATAAAAAATGTATAACTTTAATTTGAAATCCAAGTGAGAACAAGTCACCACACATATATTTTACAACCTTTGTCCGAGAATCCCTGTCTTTCAATTAGAGGATAAAACATTCTCCAGCTGATTAATGTTTGACCGACTCAAACCTCTGTGGAAACACTGAGCCGCCGTCAGATAAACTGAGTCCAGTGCTGCAGGTGTTACGTCCGCCTCTCACTCCCACAACACGGCGAAGCTAAGGAGAGGCCTGCGTGGTCATGTGACCCCTCGTACAACAGCACGCACATGCATTCTCTGCAGCCGATCTGTCAGGGTCTGCGTGGAGCTGAATTGTATAACGTCTTTAAATCCAGAACTTTTCATTTCATGTTATCCCCAACGTGATGATTACAAGTTAGATAAATGAATAGGAAATGCATTTAAAACACATGTTTAACTGTCTGTGTTCGTGCACATGTATGACCTCTGTGACCCGTGCAGGATGCGTGTGCTGTGTGCTCTGGGTCTGCTCCTGACCCTGCTGCAGGGGTCCTGCCCTCTGCTGCTGGGAGCCTTCAACATCAAGTCATTCGGAGACAAGAAATCCTCCAACAGCACGATCATGAACATCATCAGCAAGGTCCTCACACTCAGAAATGTATTTCAAAGATGCTGAGTCACTGAAAAGAGTTTAGCTGTTTGTCAAGTTCAAATAAATACAGGTGCAGTTGAGTGACTGTGCAGTTCAGAGGGATTCAGGATCAAAAGTGCAATTTTAGGATTCCACAAGCATAAAGTTAAATGAGAGATAAAGATTATTTTCAATTTTAGAGACATGATGTGACTACACAGGAGCAACAGAGGCTATGTGGGTTCATAATATAACATATATATAAATATATATATATATATATACATACAGACAACAGACAATCTGCTTTGTGTTTACAGATTGTCCACCGCTATGACATCATCCTGATCCAGGAAGTCAGAGACAGCGATCTGTCAGCGACCAAAAGACTCATGGAGCACGTCAACAAGTAAGACACACCTTATATATAAATATATTTATATAAATATATACATGACATGTATTATAGAACAAAGGAGTACACAATACCACAATACAAACCAGACTGTAAGTAAAGATGGTAGATATGCAAGCTCCTCCCCTTTGACACAGATGTTTGTCGTGTTCACGTTTCTGATCAGTTCCGTTTGATATTTGAAGTTGATTGACAGCTGAGTCTGACTCCTGATTGGTTGAGGGCATGTATGGGTGGGATCTTCACCTCAGCTCTGTCCCTGATCTCTGCGGCTAAGACTTTAAATCCATTTCACTGATGAACCTCCAGCTGCACAAACCAGGAGCCTGCTACACCATAGACAGGACACACACCTACTGTACACACAACAACCACACCACACACACAAGCCTGCAAACATCAACACACAAACAGTAAATCACAACAAAATGTAGTGTTGGTACAGATATTTTGTTGGGAGGATGCATCACCCATCTTTATTTACATTCTATGGTTTGAACTCGTAAAGGCTAAGAAGACTATAAGATAAATAATGCTGTCACTGTGTGTGTGTGTTTGTGTGTGTGTTTGTGTGTGTGTTTGTGTGTGTGTTTGTGTGTGTTTTCCCAGAGGGTCTCCTCAGTTCAGGTACAGCCACATCGTGAGCGAGCCTCTGGGTCGAAGCACGTACAGGGAGAGATATCTCTTCCTCTACAGGTACAAAACAACAGAACTTTATTTTGTGTCACGATCACACAACAGGGAGCAGACACACAGCACTGATCACACACTATATGATCAGCACCTTTATTCAAAATATTCATGATACTATTAGTGTATAGCACTATTTAGTATTATGGCAACTGTAAACTGAATATTTTTGCCAATGCCTCTTTGTGTGTTTTTTTAAATTACTTTAAAAGAGAAATTATAAAAACAAATGTGATTAAATCATGTGTGTGTTATTACAGAGAGGAAATTGTGTCCGTGGCAAAAAACTACACCTACGACGACGGCAGTGAGTCCAGTGGGACGGACGTGTTCAACAGAGAACCCTTTGTCGTCATGTTCTCCTCCATTTACACCGGTAATCCCCCCCCCCCCCCCCCCCCCCCCCCCACACACACACACACCTTACAAATCCCTGAGCTCTGAGCACAGCAATTCTCTGAGACATGTATAGTTAAAGTTAATAAAAACTGTCTTTATATAGCTGAGTAAAAGTTAGTAACTCTCTGTTGTGCGTGATTAAAAGGACAATCAACTCATAATTTCACTGAAGCCGAATCCATTCCTTCTTCCTGTCTTCCTCCCTCTCTCCATTCACCCTTCATCCCTCCTTCCTGTCTCCTAGCTGTGAGGAACTTTGTTCTGATCCCTCAGCACACCTCTCCAGACCACGCAGTGAAGGAGGTGGATGCTCTCTATGATGTGGTGGCTGATGTTCACTCCCGCTGGAATACCAAAGTGAATACCCCCCCAACACACACACACACAGAGGATCAATGAGTTAGTGGAAATGTGTGAAACCATTAACCCCAGTTAATCCCACTCTCTCCCTGCAGGACATTGTTCTGCTGGGAGACTTCAACGCAGGCTGCAGTTACGTGTCCGGCTCCGACTGGCAGAAGATCCGTCTCTTCACCGATAACAGTTTCCACTGGTTGATCACCAGTGAGGTCGACACCACAGTGTCAAAAACCACGTGCCCATACGACAGGTACACACACATACAATCACACAGAGAGACAAACACACACAACCACTCTTGATTGTGCCTCATATTGTGTGTGTCTGCAGGATTGTGGTCCCGGCTGACATGCTGAAGGGAGTGGTGCCCAGCAGTGCTGAAGTTCACAACTACATGAGGGACATGAACCTCAGCCCCGAGCTGGTAAACACCCTCTGTCTCTAATCTAGTGTGTAACCTCACTTCTCACTCAGGGTGGGGTCACTTCACACTTCCATGGGCTTTAGAGCTGTAACTAAATCATATGGTCTATGTTCATCATTTGTTGGTTTAACTGTGATACTGATTAAAGCAGATTTGTAGCAGATGAACTCAGATAAGAGCGAAATACCAGTTTACACATAAATAAACCATACGGTAGAAAAAGGGAAAACAGTTTCCTGCTTGTGTGAAACTGGACCACAAGTAAACAGTGTTTCTCCCCCAGGCGCTGGCTGTCAGTGACCACTTCCCCGTGGAGGTGAGGCTGGTTGGACTGGCTCGTGGTCGTTCTGCCTGAATCACGACTGGTCCGCGGGTCTCCAGACAGAATCTACACTAGAGACCATGAAGCCGTGAATTACAAGACCAAAATAAACTAATCTGCTAAATGACGTCAGTGCACGGTTGCTTCTTGGAACAGACACCAGGTAAAAGAAAGAGGAATGAAACTAAAAGGTGACGCAATAAAAGAAACATCACTCAGGCCGGTTTGTATCAATCAAGGAAGGTCTCATCATATCAAACCAGGTTCAGCATCACTGCACTTTCTACTTCTTAAAGTAAATCCTCCCGACGACTCAGCTTTCCAAAATGACCCACAGCTCAAATATTATTACGAACTTCTATATTTTATACATTTATAACCATTCTTCATTTTATCGATATGCAGGGGATAGGTGCAGTCATATACGGGGGTGTCTGATGTATATTTCTGCTCCTTTTCTTTGGAAATCACTTTGTGCTTCAGCATGAGAAGTGCTATATAAATAAAATGTGTTATTTTATTACAGAGACACACGGGGAGGGGGGGGGGGTCTAAAGTTTCAACCCAAAAACACAACAAAAAACGTAATCCTTTGAACAAAAATATGGACATTTAATCAGACCGTTAAAATCTAGAGGACTTTATTCATAAGAAGCAGAACGAAAAACTTTATAAAGCCAAATCTGTTAAGAGATGATGAGGTAGTCAATCTCAAGAATATCCTCAAAATTGATGTTAAGTTTGAAACTAGTTTTTTTCTCAACCACATATAAAGTTGGACAGAAAAACACTATTCGTCACTGGAAGGTGAGCGTGGATGAACACGTGACACTGAAGGCAGATCCCGACTCGTGGCTCCAGCTCTTCACACTGCTCTCTCTCCTCTAGCCTCGTCTTTTCTTCAGCATCTCCAGGTACATGCGCAGTGACTTCTGAATGGAGTCTTTAGTGATGAAGCTGACAAAGTTGTTAATGTCGACCTCTCTGTTGGAGGTCAGCTTGTCGATGGTTGGCTTCCTCATCATGGATTTGCTGAGCTGTCTGGCGTGATCTGCAGAGTGAACAGACCCACAGTTATCTCACAAGGTGGAGTTAGGTCTCCACTGTCCTATACATTGATTCTGGGTCAGTCTTGTTGACATGACTCGATACACTTCCTGCTTATAATTGTTTATTTTGTTGCCTGCTTTTTATGTAGTGACAGATTTAAAACCCATCAAGACCAGTGCGTCTCATTCACTATTTCATCGTTTTAAAGCATGAAAACATGGGGGGGGGGGGTTTCCCAGCGTAACGTACCTGGAATAGCCAACCACTTGGTCATGGTCTCTGTGGCTGTGGTGAGGACCTGGTCCTCAGGCACCAGCTGGTCCACCAGGCCTATCTTGAGGGCCTCTGAGGAGCTGTAGAGCAAACCCAGCTCCAGGGCCATCTCTGTGGTTCTATGTCCCACTGTGTTTGTCATGGTGTCCTTAAACCTGCAGGCAGCAGCAGTGACAGAGAGGGGAGGGTCGTTTGATTTACTGCACCACCTTAAGTTACCATCTTGATTTGTATAAAAACCACCACCGTCAACATTGTGTAATTCCTTTACCAAAAAGGTGCGACGATGCCGAGCTGGGTCTCATTAAGGCCGATGCTGTAACGAGGGTTGTCGGCCATTATCCTGTAGTCACACGTCAGAGCCATCAGGCAGCCACCTGCAGGACTGGAACCCTGTGGGGGGGGGGGGGGGGGGGGGGGGGGGTGAAAAGGAGGCTCAGCGGTCAAACACCTACTTCCCGTGTTAAGCTGCTTTATTTGGTTTTAATTGCTTGTTGAGCAGATGCAGATATTAACTCCAGAGAACGTCCACCTCTTTGTTTACAGCAGTGACTCCAGGTTCTTATCACCTCTTTGTTGCCGGGTTAGGGTCTTCTACTTGTGTGGAACCTCTTTCTCATCTTGTTATATATGTATACGTTTTGCTTTTCAGTTTTTTGTGTTTGTCATGTGTTATAAAAACACTCGACATGTCATCTCTCTCACAGTGAATCTTCCTGATGATCTCCTGTTTTCAGTCATATAAGCTCAGTGGGACATTATCCAGTGTTTACTAAGGGGCAGGCAGGAGAAACTCTATAGAAAGTCAGTGGCCTCTAACTCATTTGATAAAAACAGCCTCTCTGGATAGTGTTAGGAGATTTTCCTGAGTTCAGTTCATGTCTGAAAAATGCTTCTGTGTGATACAGGAACAGCATGGAGGTGGGGTGGGGGGGTGGTTGTGTTTTTTACGCACATTGATTGCAGCTATGGTGACCATGTTGGAGCCGTAGATTTTCAGCCACATCTCCTGAACTGCTTTCCAGAACTCTCCACAGCGTTCTGGACTCTTCCCGTACATCTCCATAATGTCCAGGCCGGCTGAGAAAACCTTGGGCTGACTCTGAAATGAAGACACACACACACACACACACACACACACACAGTCAATTTGCAGTCAGGCCTCCTGGACAAAGCTCTGTCGCCCCCCCCTTGACGAGGTCGCACTGTACCGAGGTGATGATGAGGCCTCGGCAGCTCTTATCCATCTCCAGCTTCTCCACGCTGATGCAGAGCTCTGTGAGGAAATCTAAACTGAGGCTGTTGACAGGAGGACTCTGCATTTGCATAATCGCCACACCTACAGGGAGACACAGATGTTGATCTGTTACCAGAGTACATAAACAAATACATTCTCTAACGATTCATCCAAAGAGGAAAGCTGCTGTGAACAAGTCTGAGAGGAGAATCTCCTCAGTCGCTGTTTCCCTGCGGTTAAAGTCCGTGACATCTCATACATGCACAACACAGCAGGAGGTCTTCTGAACTCACATGTTCACAACAGCAATAAATTCTGAAAACGGTTTAGGATGGATGGAGAAGATGGAGAGAAGGGCGGGGAAGCTTCACCTGTGCTCTGGTCAAAGTCCACCTTGATCTTCGGTGAGGTGGAGTTGTTCCTCTGCTGAGAGACAAGGACGGCCGGAGCACGAGGTCTGACATGACTGCTGCAGGAGGGCAGCTGGGAGAGGAGCCCTGCAAAACACACACACACACACACACACACACACACACACACACACACACACACACACACACACACACACACACACACACACACACACACACACACACACACACACACACACACACACACACACACACACACACACACACACACACACACACACTTTGTACTGTTATTTGTCGTAACTTATGTAACTTGGTTTGATTGTCTCCGTTTTATTGTCACAATGATACAAATCTGTCTGAGGAGTTAGTTTAATTTCTGTTAACAAGTGAAATAAAGAGATGTCGTGACCTTAAAGCTTTGACTCTAGGAGCAGTGTCCTGGACGTGACCTTTACTCCAGTTTCTGTGGAGCTAACCATGCTAACACACACCTAGCAGACAGCTAACCCTGCTAGCCGAGCTAGCAGCGGCTATTTGCAGATTTTCTGTGACAGTAACATTCAGACATTGTTGGATAAAGTCAGAATATCTCTCCACTGGCTCACAGCTTCTCCACAAACCTGAAACACAGCGTTTAGTCCTCAGAGCTGCTCTCAGCGACATGTTTTTTTCCTCAGTCCGCAGGGGAAGACGAGACAACTTGTATTTCCGCAGTTTACCCGAGGTGAGCGATGACCCGCCCCTACCTAGCATCCGATTGGTTAGCTTTAGAAAGGCCAGTCATGATTGGTTGGAGTTTGGGGAATGTTGTTAAAATAAACCAATCGGAGGTTGGGTAGGGGCGGTTCTATTCTTACCTCGGGTGTGAAAAGATAAAATGCTACCGCAAAGATTACAAAAAAAGAATTACACATGTTGATCATATTTTATAATAAAAATAACACCTTAAATAAAAAATGTTTTTTTCATCTGACTAAAAGTTTGTGTACATTTGTGTTAAACACTGTTTATAACTGAGTCATGTCAGTTTATGCGTGAACTTTGTATCGTTTTTAAATAAAGATTATTTAAAGAAAAAAGTGGTGGTTCATGTGGTGTCAGAATAATATAATATCTCTATATATTAGAGACAAAGTTTCACATAAACAAACTGATAATAACAAAGTAAACTGATAAAACAGATTTATTTCATTTATTTCTATACTAATACTCATTTCATCCCACTAAATGATTCAAGTATTGTGCACAACATAATCCAGTCTATAGTGTTTACTTACATGTTTCACAATCTGGTCATATAGTGTTTTTTACACTTGACACTACAACTGTTTAACTCCTGTTTTCAACTTATTTAAATATAGAAAGAGATAAAACCAACAATATGTTAATTGATCAGAGCCACGGATCCTGTATCTATATTCAGAGTCACACATACAGGTAGATGTTACTGTGCTTGTTTTATGTATTTAGAAGATTCATAATATTCACATCATTAACAATATTTGATCTAAAAACATCACAGGAAACCATTTTGATAAATTCAAACTCACATTTGAAACAATGAGGGAAGATATTTTGGCTGCAGATGACACAGTGT
Source organism: Platichthys flesus (assembly GCF_949316205.1). Classification (NCBI taxonomy): domain Eukaryota; kingdom Metazoa; phylum Chordata; class Actinopteri; order Pleuronectiformes; family Pleuronectidae; genus Platichthys; species Platichthys flesus. The sequence goes on along the minus strand of NC_084960.1, from coordinate 1,336,200 downwards.
GTCTTTGGGTGTCAAACACATCTCTACATTTAAGGTTGGACAACTTAACGTTTCCTCTTTGATAAAGCTTTATTTATTATAATCCGGTGCTACTTTCATTAACAGCTACAATACATATATAAATATCAGTGTTATTATTGTCAGCCTAAGAACCAACGTGTCAGTGTTTACTGGAGCTCGAGGAGATGAGCTGAAGCTGCAGCACAGGAAAGCACAAGCAGGAGCTATTTGAGTGTAAGCGATGACTTCAATCATGTCACCCTCTGATATTTATCATAAAATCTTCAAGGGGATCGACCTGCAGGTTGGGAACCACTGGAGAGAGAGAGAGAGAGAGAGAGAGAGAGAGAGAGAGAGAGAGAGAGAGTCTCTGGGTTTCAGTCCAACACAAGTGTTTCTTTAACAGACAGGTCTGACGCTCCTCTGAATCAGTGAGTAGCCTTTATCGTGTATCGGTTCTTTTTCTGTCCTGATTTTTGTTTCCTCTTCAGGATCTTTTCCAGCAGAATCACTGACCTGGCCAGCACCAGCAGAACCCATGGGACCGAAGCTCGTCCTGATGAGGCTAAACTTGATTCCTGAGCTCCAGGTTGGTGTTCAGATGTGATTTGTGGTTTGTGGTTTCAGTTGAAGTCAGGGTTCGGTATGAGTTGGTGATGGTGAAGGTTAAAGGGGGAAGGTTTTGGATCGGCTGTCCACAGTGAATGGAAGTCAATGCTAAGATCTCATAAGGGTCTCTGTGCAACTCAATTAACACGTTGTGCATCGGTGCAGATTTCCAGGGATACGAAAGTTATCATTTGAATTGATCCATAGTTTAAATGGTAATGAGGGTGTCAGTGATTAAAACACAATTCTAAATAGTTCAGGTCTGATTACAGCTTTGATAGGTTGAATTTCACTGTGTTGATATTGAATATGATTTCATCCATGTGTGTAGAACAGCTCTTAGTGTGAATATGTGCAGTACATGTGTTTATTCAGAGGTCACATTGTAATACATGTTTGTTTATGTGGTTCTAAATATGTATCTATGGGTTTTTCTCTGTTGCTCTGATTAGACAGCACTTGACCATCGAGCTTCATAGGAAATCCATCATCAGTGTGCGTCAGTTCTGTGGAACCCCGGACACACACACCCCTCCCCTGCAGGTTCCTCCGTCCTGCCCCCACCTGAGCCGTCATGGATCTGATGGAGGAAGGAGACGTGAGCTGTGGAGTTAAAAACTGTAGCACGCCAGGCTTCCAGGAAAACTGCTCCAACCCAGACTGCCACTGGGAGGAACCAATATTTGGATCAGTCGAGTTAGGTGGGTACAAAACATTGGTGATGATACTGTAACGATTTTAAAATGATTAAAGCCAGCTACTGTTATTATTGTTATTATAATGAAAATATTAAAAAAAAAATATTAAAAAAAAATTTTCTGTCCTGTCCTTCTAATTTCATTAGAAGGACAGGACAGAAAAATAGAACCTTTTTATCTTCCTCCAGAACCTTTATTCATTTTCCAGAATGTTTTTACAGTTTCAGTTAAATATTGCAGAGGTAATTCATCATGTTTACTGGAAACAGACGGGAGCAACTGGGCAGTTTCATATGTGGTGATATGCAGTATATTTTATAAAAATTTATGAGCAGAACTTGACCAGACAAATTCAGCAGAATGATGCAAATTAATTTCCTAAGGAGTTTATAATTTATAAATAACAGTAAAATATTCCTCCCGTCTTGTATTGATATGATCACTGGGGCTGAAAATGTTGCTGAGCTATGGAGAAAACATTTAGAGGATATTTCTACCTGAATCCATGTTGTTTCTCATATTTTTATACTAGTCTTTCATAGTAGTTTAGGAAAAAACTGAAACATCTTCTTGTGCCAGTCATCATGAGACCTAATTATAACTGTGAACGATTTTAACAAAATGTGTAAATTTGTGTTTCTAATGAAAATCTATCATCAATATTTTTTCTAGTTGTCGTGACTGTGATTTATGTTCCGCTGATGCTCTTCGGCCTTTTTGGAAACACACTGACTCTTCTGGTGGTTTGGCTCCGCCCACACATGAGAAGCTCCACCTACCTCTACCTGAGCAGCATGGCTGTTAGTGACCTGCTGATCCTCCTGCTGCTGCCTCTGGATCTATATAAGGTGCACTCACATATATGCTGCAGCTTTTTTTACACCTTTTGCAGTTCAATGGGAATTGGACAGACACTCATGGTTTGGACTAACCTCAGAAATCTATCAACTGATTGTGTCTCTTCCAGCTCTGGAGACCCAGACCCTGGTCCTTAGGAGACCTCTTCTGTAAGCTGACCATGTTCCTCTCCGAGTGCTGCACCTTCTGCACCATCCTCCACATCACCTTTCTCTCCCTGGAGAGGTATCTGGCGGTCTGCTGGCCAATCACTGCTAAGACGCTGGTGACACGGCGCAGAACCAGGGCTCTGATTGGCTGCCTCTGGCTGGGAGCGGCTGTCAGTGCAGCACCAGTGTTGGTCATGGTGGGAGTGGAGGAGGTCGGAGGAGGAGAGGAACTAGGCCTCAGGGAATGGAGGGAGGATGCAGGGTGGATGGGCAGAGAAGGAGAACAGGGTGCATTTACTATAGGTGGAGGGGAGAGAGGAAGTGGACACATGACTTCTATGCAGGGAGGATTGGAGGAAATGAAGTGGGAAGAAAAAGAGATAAAGGGATGGGGTGAAAGCATTGCAGAGTTTGAGAGAAAACTGGGGATTGGAGAAACAGGAGACAGAGGGCAAGTGAAAGAAGAAAAAGAGGCTGACGAGGGAGGAGGGGAAAAGGAAGGGAAGATGGAAGATGATGGGATACAGCAAAATAAAATGAGAGAAGACGAGGGAGGCGGAAGGGAAGAGGGTGTTGATAAGAGAAGAGAGGTGGACAACAGAGAGTGCCGCTGCACACACTTCGCCGTCTCCTCTGGCCTCCTGTCGGCCATGATGATTCTCTCCAACCTGTACTTCCTGGTACCCCTGTGCATCCTGGGACTGGTCTATGCCCTGATTGGACGGACTCTCTGGCTCCGTCCTCAAAGAAGCCGTAAAGACAAGAGTCACCGACACACAGTCAAGATGCTGGGTGAGAAACACAATCCAACACACAAACCCTTAGGTTCTGAATCTAGCTTTTACTAAACACAACTGACAAAGGCTGACGAACAGATTTAATACTTTGTCTTCATCTCGGCTTGCCCATCTGGAGCCACAGTCGGAGCTGTATCATCCAATAGATAATCACACTTAAATTTACCAGAAAAATAACTAAGTTTTATAAGAACCACATAAGCTGGTGACCTTCACTGGTTACCAGTGGCTGCCCGCATCGGCTTCATGACACTTGTACTTGCGTACCGTGCTGAGAAGGAATTGGGTCCAGTCTACATCCCGGACATGGTCAAACCTTACACCCCAGCCCATCCACTCCACTCTGCATCTGCCAATCGGATGCTCCCTCACTGCAAGTTGCAGCTGCCACTCAACAAGATCACCACTCTTTACTAGTGTTGTGTCGTTCGTGAACGATTCGTTCGTTTTGAACGAATCGTTAGAAGGATTCGGGAGTAACGAGTCCTCTCAAAGAGTGATTCGTTCATTTTCTCGTGGCCGCGCATCGGGACTGTTGCATAGGCTGCTGCAGGTCACGTGGAAAATGATCCAAAGACTCGTATCCGGCAGATGAACGAATCACAGATCCGAAGACTCTGTTGGCAGAAGAACGAGTCACTGATCTGAAGACACAGTCGTGAGGTGAACGATTCATTCATCTGCCGGGTATGAGTCTTTGGATCAGCAGCAGTTTAAGCTCTGTGTCCGCGGATGCGGCGGGCCAGCTGGATGTGCTGGCAGCGAGCGGATCAGCAGCTCCGTAGATCCTCGTTCATGTCCGGGTGGACGTGCAGCGGTATGGAGGCGCCGGGCCGCAGCAGGAACAGCTGAACACCTCCGTCTCGCAGATGTGCATGTAGGTGACCGGGGGGCTCTGGAGCCCCGCCGCCCCGGAGCTCGGCTTGCTTTTCCGAGGAGCGATTTTCCCGTCCGCCGCCTGCACCGCGGTCACCGGCGAAATGAGCTCGCTCTGTGTGGCCGACACGTTGGCCGAAGACTCTGTTGGCAGATGAACGAAACACGTCGGGAGTTGAACGATTCGTTCATCTGCCGGGTACGAGTCTTTGGATCGTTTGCACGATCCCCCCCCCCGTTGAAACAAACGAATGACTCAAAAAGAGATTCGTTCATTCTAGTGAACGAGATTCAAAGAACCGACACGGTAAAAAGATCCGACCTTCCCATCACTACTCTTTACTGTCCTGGCTCCCAAATGGTGGAACGAGCTGCCCATTCGCATCAGGACAGAGTCTACACATCTCCCGCCGCAGACGAAAGACACATCTCTTCGGACTATACCTTGGTTAAGAAGATGACGTCTACAAGCCAATTCAATAATTAAAAATGTTTAATTGCACTTGCCCTTGTGGTTTGGCTTTTTGACACGAATATACTTCTATGATTCTTGCTGTTCTGGGTTTGTACCCTAACGGTTGTTGCACTTATTTTAAGTTGCTTTGGATAAAAGTATCAGCTAAATGAAATGTTACAGTCTACCTGACCGAGGAAGGAGATGGGTTCAGTAGATCGTGTCCTCTGAAGGTTGCAGCCCCTGAACTGAGACACAGCTCTCTTGTTTAACAGTGTGTGAGAAATGTCTTCTATCACCTGCAGATGTTGATGATTCTAATGTCCACTTCCTGTGTCCTTCTCCTCATGTCCATCAGGAGTGATCGTCTTGGCCTTCGTCCTCTGCTGGCTGCCCTTCCATGTCGGTCGGACCATATTCTCTCTTTCTCTGGGCACTGGGGCTGAAAGGCGGGGAACCAACACCGACACAAACACACACTCGGACATGAACACTCCTCCTGACAGCACAGGCAACATGGCCTCTGTTACCGAACCTGTTAGCCTCTCAGACTGGGACCTGAAAACACAAGCTCACACAAAGAGAGATGATGCACTCTGTGAAAACACAAACAACGAGATTGACACACACAGTGATGCAGACGCACACTTGGTGGAGACACAACCCGAAACGCTCACTGACCCGGGCGCAGGTTCTGACGATACGAGCGCACATCATGTTGTCTCACACAACGTCAAAGCTGGAGAGAGCACACACAACCTGGGTCCTCGCACTGAAACAGACACACACTCGGAGATGCACAATACTACACATAACAAGCAAAACACAACCATTTGCAAAAAATCCCGGAAGGACATACTCAGTCTCACAACACCGACAGCGGACACACACACATATGTTGTGACGCCCACTGACATTACACACAATAACACACACACTGGCACACACTCCCTCTTTATATATTATCTTTCTCAGTATTTCAACCTGGTCTCCTCGGTTCTCTTCTACCTCAGTGCTGCCATCAACCCTCTGCTGTACAACCTGATGTCCGCCAGGTACAGACACGCTGTGCGTAGCCTCGTGCACACACACTGTCTCACACCGTCTCACCGGCTGAGTACAACACTCTCATCAGGATACTCCACAACCACTTTGTAAACATATAGACACACGTAACAACAGCAGAGACACAAGGTAGCTGTGATGATCACTGGTGGTTCTGCAACGACCATATTAACAAACTGAATTCAGCTGCTTGAACTAAGATATCATGAGCTGTGACTGTAGGAGCAGCTAACACCTTGCTAACACAATGCTAACACAATGCTAACACACTGTCAACACACAGCTAACACTCAGCTAACCCACAGCTAACACCCTGCTCACACCCTGCTCACACACTGCCAACACACAGCTAACACTCAGCTAACACACAGCTAACACCCTGCTAACACACAGCTAACACCCTGCTAACACACTGCCAACACACAGCCAACACTCAGCTAACACCCTGCTAACACACAGCTAACACCCTGCTAACACTCAGCTAACACACAGCTAACACCCTGCTAACACACAGCTAACACTCAGCTAACACACAGCTAACACCTTGCTAACACACTGCCAACACACAGCTAACACTCAGCTAACACACAGCTAACACCCTGCTAACACACAGCTAACACACAGCTAACACACAGCTAACACACAGCTAACACCTTGCTAACACACTGCCAACACACAGCTAACACTCAGCTAACACACAGCTAACACCCTGCTAACACACAGCTAACACCCTGCTAACACTCAGCTAACACACAGCTAACACCCTGCTAACACACTGCCAACACACAGCTAACACTCAGCTAACACACAGCTAACACACAGCTAACACCTTGCTAACACACTGCCAACACACAGCTAACACTCAGCTAACACACAGCTAACACCCAGCTAACACCCTGCTAACACACTGCCAACACACAGCTAACACTCAACTAACACACAGCTAACACACAGCTAACACCTTGCTAACAGACTGCCAACACACAGCTAACACTCAGCTAACACACAGCTAACACCCTGCTAACACAGCTAATCCACAGCTAACACAGTGATGATTGGTCGGAATTTGGGTAATGAAAATGAAATAAGCCACTCAGAGGTTGGGTAGGGGCGGGGTTTGTCCTACCTGGGGTGTGAAAAAATAAAATACTTCCGCAAAGATGAAACAAAACAATCGAACTACTATAATCGAAAATTAATAAAACCTTCAATCTTTCACCCATTTACACATGTTGATAATATTTGAGAATAAAAATAATACATTTAAATAATTTCTTTCCTCTCAGTTTCAGTTTTTTAATGTTAAACTTTCTTTATAACTCCTGGTGATGTATTTACAGAGTTATGTTAATTTATGTTTGAACTTTATATTGTTTTTAAATAAAGATTATTTAAAGAAAACTGTGTGTTGTCCATGTGGTGTAAAAATAATATAATATATCTGTATATTATAGACAAAGTTTCCCATTTATGTATTTTTTATATTTTAACTTGCACACTTACAACACATTGAATTCATTGTATGTGTAAACCTGCTTGTGAACAAAACCTAATGCAAATGACATGTTCACTCCTGATGTCAACGACTGACACGGAAAGAGGAAGATAGAAGGGTGAGAGGTTTCAGGACAAACGTCACCTCAGCCCTCTTTTCTTTGTGTCATCATTTGTCTGCTGGTTCAGACGTTTGTCTTCGTTCTTCACCTTCACCTTCACCCTCTCCAGCTGCTCCACTTTTCTCCTCCACTTCCTCACAACACTCTCCATCTCGTTCTCCTTCTCACACAGCTCGTCAAGCCAGGTATGATTCTGTGGAAGCTCGTCTCTTCTTTGTTTCTGTCTGAATCCACTCGTCCTTGTGTCTCACGTCCTCCTCCAGCTTCACCTGTTCACTTTTCAGTGGGTGAACTTGCTCCTTCAGAGACGTGTGTCCTCTGTGGACGGCCTCCACCTTCCTGCAGCTCAGTCCCTCAGTTGGAGTCGTCTCCTGCTGCAGCTTCACCTCCAGCGTCTCTGCCCGACTCGTCTTCAGCTCCTTGTCTTTTGCAGTGAGCAGTCGATGGAGGCACTGGGACGAGATCTTCTTTTCTTTTCTGCGTCAGTGATTTAAAAATGTAAGAATAGTGAGGAAGGTCTGATTAAAGCTTTGATACGTTGAATTTTACTGTGTTGATATTGAATATGTGTGCAGAACAACTCATAGTGTGAATATGTGCAGTACATGTGTTTATTCAGAGTTCACAGTGTGATACATGCATATTTATATTGTTCTAAATATGTTCCTCTGTGTTTTTTCTGTTGCTCTGATCAGACAGAACTTGACCATTCCTCTGAGTGTTGGCTGTGATCGAGCTTCATAGGAAAGCCATCAGTGAGCTTCAGTTCTGTGGAACCCAGGACACACACACCTGTCCACTGCAGGTTCCTCGGTCCTGCCCCCACCTGAGCCGTCATGGATCTACTGGAGGAGGGAAACGTGGGCTGTGAAATTAAAAACTGTAGCACGCCAGGCTTCTGGAGAAACTGCTCCAACCAAGACTGCCAGGAGGAGGAACCAATATTTGGATTTATTGAGTTAGGTGGGTACAAAAGAATGGTGATGATACTGTAGATTTTAAAATGATACAGCCAGCTACTGTTATTATTATTATGATTATTAGTTATAAAACATTTTCCTCTTATAACCGATTAAAAAATTTATGAAATCATTACCAAGAAAACTGAGAGTTGAGATGATTCTACAGTAAATAGAAAGCAGCTGCTTAGCTTAGTATAAAGACAGGTTTATCCTCTTAGCCTGATTCTGTCAATATTCAACAAACAGATCCTCCTCCCAGCCCCTTTAAATATCACCAATTAAAACGTCATATATTGTTATATAAACACATGCACACAAGTATTTGAATAGATTAAAATCACACCTTATATTAAACTGCCCAGCTGCTCCCGTCTGTTTCCAGTGAACATGATGAATTCTGGAAAATGAATAAAAGTGTTGAAGGAAAAGTGAGAGTTACAAAAAAGTGAGAGTTACAAAATGAATAGTAAATATATATATATATATATAAATATATATATATATATATATATATATATTGTATGTGTTCTGCAGATTTAGATTTGCAGTACATCTTATTAAAATGAGATCACAGAAATCGGCCAGGAAGCTTCAGCAGAATGATGCAAATATTTGTTAAGGAAGTTAAAGTTGTAAATAACAGTGAAATATTCCTCTCGTCTTATATTGATATTATCACTGGGGCTGAAAATGTTGCTGAGCTATGGAAAAAACATTAAGAGGATATTTCTACCGGACTCCATGTGGTTTCTTATATTTTTATACTAGTCTTTCATAGTATTTTGGGAAAAAACATCTTGTGCCAGTCATCATGAGAACTAATTATAACTCTGAACATTTTTTTACCATTTTCCATTGTGGACTGAACATGTGTAAATTTGTGATTCTAATGTAAATCAATCATCAATATTTCGTTTTCTAGTGTGTGTAACAGTGATTTTCATTTCACTGATAATCTTCGGCCTTCTTGGAAACACACTGACTCTTCTGGTGGTTTGGCTCCGCCCCAAAATGAGAAGCTCCTCCTACCTCTACCTGAGCAGCATGGCTGTTAGTGACCTGCTGAATCTCCTGCTGCTGCCTCAGGATATATATAAGGTGCACTCACATACACTACCGTTCAAAAGTTTGGGGTCACCCAGACAATTTCGTGTTTTCCAGGAAAACTCACACTTTTATTTATCAAATGAGTTGGAAAATGAATAGAAAATATAGTCAAGACATTGACAAGTTTAGAAATAATGATTTTTATTTGAAATATTAATTTTGTTCTTCAAACTTTGCATTCGTCAAAGAATGCTCTATTTGCAGCAGTTACAGTATTGCAGACCTTTGGCATTCTAGCTATTCATTTGTTGAGGTAACTAGTAGAAATTCCACCCCACTTTTCCTGAAGCCCCTCCCACAAGCTGGATTGGTGTGATGGGCATTCCATGTGTATCATAAGGTCAAGCTGCTCCCACAACAGCTCAATGGGGTTGAGATCTGGTGACTGCGCTGGCCACTCCATTACAGACAGCTCACCAGCTGCCTGCTTCTTCCCTATATAGTTCTTGCATCATGTGGAGGTGTGCTTTGGGTCATTGTCCTGTTGGAGGAGGACATTGGCTCACTGTAGACGTTGACACTGGCGTTTTGTGGGTGCCATTTAAAGAAGGTGCCAGTTGAGGACCTGTGAGGCATCCATTTCTCACACTAGAGACTCATATATACTTGTCTTCTTGCTGAGTTGTGCACCGGGGCCTCCCACTTCTCTTTCTAATCTGGTAACAGACGTTTTTTGCTGTTCTCTGAAGGGAGAAGTACACACAATTATAGGAAATGTTCAGTTTCTTCGAAATTGTTTTGCATGGAATAGCCTTCATTCCTAAGAACAAGAATAGACTGGTGAGTTTCATATGAAAGTTCTCTTTTTCTTGCCACTTTGAGAGTATAATCGAACCCACACATGTGATGCTCCAGATACTCAACTAGATCAAAGGAAGGCCAGCTCTCAGCAGCTTAACAGTTTTCGGCTGGTTAGCTGCGGCTAACATAATTGCACAAGGGTTTTCAAGGGTTTTCTAATCATCCATTATTCTTCTAAGGCGATTAGCCAACACAATGTACCATTCGAACACTGGAGTGATAGTTGCTAGAAAAAGGGCCTCTATACACCTATGTAGATATTTCTTTAAAAACCAGACGTTTCCACCTAGAATAGTAATTTACTACATTAACAATGTATAGAGTGTATTTCTGATTCATTTAATGTTATCTTTATTGAAAAAAACAGTGCTTTTCTTTAAAAAATAAGAACATTTCTAAGTGACCCAAAACATTTGAACGGTAGTATATCTTATAATACTTATATACTTATACACCTTTTTGTTGCAGTTCACTGTTATTTGACCAGATACTCATGGTTTGTCTGAACTTAAAATAAACGGATTGTCTCTTCCAGCTTTGGACAGACTTGGAGGTGGGAGTCTTCGCTTGTAAGCTGTTTGTTTTCCTCTCCGAGTGCTGCACCTACTGCACCATGCTCCACATCACCTTTCTCTCCCTGGAGAGGTACCTGGCTGTCTGCTGGCCCATCACCTTCAAGACGCTGGTGACACATAACCAGGGCTCTGATTTGCTGCCTCTGGCTGGGAGCGGCTGTCAGTGCAGCACCATTTTTGGTCATGATGGAAGTGGATCATAAGGGAAAAGAGGATGAAATCGAAGTGTGCAGATTATCAAAATCCTCAGTCACCTCTGGCCTCATGTTGGCCATATTAATTCTCTACAATCTGTACTTCCTGGTACCCCTGTGCATCCTGGGACTGGTCTACATCCTGATTGAACGGACTCTGAGGCTCCATCAAAAAAGAAGCCGTAAAGACAAGAGTCACCAACATGCAGTCAAGATGCTGGGTGAGAAACACAATCCAACACACACACCCTTAGGTTCTGAATTTAGCTTTTACGAAACACAACTGACAAAGACTGACGAACAGATTTAATACTTTGTCTTCATCTCGGCTTGCCCATCTGGAGCCACAGTCGGAGCTAAATCAGCCAATAGAAAATCTAAACTAAATTGACCTGAAAAAGAACTCACTAGTTTATAAGAACCACATAAAATGACAGAAACCATCGATGAGAATATATTTGATGTGTATTTTGACTTTTTTGTTTGGTCCATGTTACCATCAAGGAGACAGGCAAGGCATAGGACCTGCAACCAGCCACCAGGGGGCAATCAGGCTGAATGGCCTCACTTTTGGGGAGCAGTCCAGTCTTCCATCTTTATTTCCAGCTGTGGGTCAATTTAGGGGCTGCATCACAGCGACACGAGTAGAAAGACTCCTACAGATGCTTCCTTCATACCAGAGAAAGCTCTGAGGAGTGAATCCTTCCAGGTCCAACATGTCCCAGGACTCATTGCACTTTGGGGACGAATCGTATAAACTCAACTAACGGCTCACATGGTTAAAAACCAAGGGGCATTAAGCTTTCTGTCGTGTCCAACTTAAGGACAGGACAAGCTTCTCCTCTGTGGACCAGATGGTCTCATTTAGTTTCAGCCTTCACAGTCTACCTGACCGAGGAAGGAGGTGGGTTCAGTAGATCGTGTCCTCTGAAGGTTGCAGCCCCTGAACTGAGACACAGCTCTCTTGTTAACAGTTTGACAAATGTCTTCTATCACCTGTAGATGTTGATGATTCTAATGTCCACTTCCTGTGTCCTTCTCCTCATGTCCATCAGGAGTGATTGTCTTGGCCTTCATCCTCTGCTGGCTGCCCTACATCGTCAGCATGACCATTACCTATGTTTCTTTGACAGCCGATTCTAACAGTACACACAATAATACACTGACAGAAACATACTTGTATTATATCCTGGTCGCCTGGATCCTCTCCCGTCTCAGTGCTGCCATCAACCCTCTGGTGTACCACCTGATGTCCGCCAGGTACAGACACGCTGTGTGTAGCCTCGTGCAGACACACTGTCTCACACCGTCTCACCGGCTGAGTACAACACTCTCATCAGGACACTCCACAACCACTTTGTAAACATATAGACACACGTAGCAACAGCAGAGACACAAGGTAGCTGTGATGATCACTGGTGGTTCTGCATCGACCATATTGACAAACACACAGCTAACACACACTGCTAACCCTGCTAACATAGCTAACACACAGCTTACCGTGCTAACTGAGCTAGCAGTAGGTATTTACCGATTTTCTGTCACAGTAAGTTCAGACATTTACGCAATCTACCAAGGGTGGGCGGAAATTTACCTAGCCTCTGATTGGTTATATTAAGGCAAGTCCAGTGATGATTGGTTGGAGTTTGGGGATCGATTTCTTTTTCTTTCTCTCTTTTTTTGTCTCTTTTCACTCTTATCTTTTGGTTTATAGTCTTTTATTCCAAGTTCCATATCCTCTAGGGTTAAGATGAATACTCGGATGAAACGAGGATGTGGTCCAGATACGGAACTCTTAACGAGTACGGAAACTAATCCGAGTAAAATATGTCCCTATCCGATCTCGTGATGAATGAAAGTTCACTGCTGCTGCGCACACAACACGATCTTGTTGTTGTCACAGCCGCTCTGTCCACAGGGATACGAACGTGTAACATCGTTATCTATGATCATGTGTTCTCAGCGTCCACTGGCGGGGTCATCGTGCACCAAGCCCGACTGGACGCTCACGGAACAAGCACTCCTCTCTCTCTAGCTCACACACACCACATAATTAACATTGTGTTTAACTTTGTGTAGATATTAAAAATACAGCATCCCCCTCCCCCGCCAAAACAATAACTACGACAGGTACTAAAAAAGCCCTGTGATCTGTCAGACGCACAACATCACACCGTTGAAACGTAACTTTTTTTTAAAGTTGAGTATGAAACTCATTGAGTTGAGTTTGTTTATGAAAACCTGCATTTGACTTAATACTTCTTAGTACTACATGTGTTGTGTTTAAGTTGATTCATTGAAGTTTATAGAAAACGTGTTCTGAATAGTTATCTTACTCTTGTGATCAAAAACATTCATCTGAAGCTCAACTCTGAGGCTGTTCTGTAAAGAGATTTCTAATAAACAATAAAATAACAAACTTCTGTTTTAAGCCCCGCCCACTTCAGGGTACGGATATGGACCAATTTTTTTGTCTGATGTATGGGACTTCGTGTTAAGCCCAAGTGTGCCTTCGATGTGGAGATGGAAGTGTATGGCTGCAAAATGTTGGTTCCCACACTCGTTGTCCGGGGACAGTATATGATGATCTGATACTAGGGACCAATGTCATAAAACATATTCTGTGCCAGCCTTAACACTGTGAGTCCTATTGGAGTATGGTGTCCAGCCCCTGCTCAACAAGAGACCCAGAGACTGATCATATCCTGTCTATGCTCTCTGGTCTGAATCCCTGGAAAGGTGAAAATATTACTGACAAGGTCGGCACAGTCAAGTGTAACTCAGCTGACTGCCTTGGCGTGAATATCTTCTCTCGGGAAAACTACCAAAGAACACTGCTGCTTCCCTAGACAGCACCGTAATAACAGAACTAACATCATCCTGATTGTTTGGCATCCCTGGGAGGAAACAGCCTCTTCAGGACTATGGGCTTGACTTCAACTTGAAGATGACCCTCTGTAATTTGCCAAACTGTAGAGTTTTGTTGGATATTGTCGAGCCCGGTCCCGTCAGGACGGGACAGCTTTGTGTTTATTGATTTGAGGTTCAAGTGGGAAAGGCAATGATTAAACAAGTTTTATGTTCAAAAGTTTCAGAGTAACAAGTTTATTTTATAAGAACAATACTTACAGTCTCTGGGGTTCTGCCAAACACGTCACCAGGTTCTCTGGATCATGTCGAGAAGAAGCCCTGTTTCTTCCTAAGTCCACAGTATATATAATGAGACACAGGGTGGGCACAGAGGAGGTCCTCTTTTGATGAGACTCAGTTGTTGGTCTAATGTATGCTGCTTCCTCAATGTTGTGCATCTTGGTGCAAGCACATCACCTTCTCTGAATTTGTATTTCACTATCAGATTGACACTCAGATTGACACCTGCTCATGTGCCTGGTTACCAGTCAGTTGCTTATGGCTGGTTTCCTGTTTTGTCTCTTTCTGTGGTTGTGCCCTGGGCCAGAACCCTGCGTCTGAGTCAGAAAGATAGACATTATTCTAAGAAAAAAACATTTGTAGCGTAAGCTTATTCTAAGTATTGTCTGGGTATCAAGTTCCTGTTTCAATCTCTCTGGCTCACAGTTTGTCTGAGGAACCAACGGTAGAAAACATTTTGTTTTCAGTTAAACAGTTCACAGTTCACAGTTTATACTTTGTGTTATGCACTATTGATTATATAGTCTATACAGCTGATATTTATTCACAGGATATAGGTAAAATATAGTCACAAGATACAGAGAAGCATAGATATCGCAACAATATGAACTGTGTAGTTGGTGCTTCGCTTCGATAAAATTCAATAATAAGCAAAGCAAAACAATGTGTTTTCTACAGTTAATAAAGAGCTGGAAACCAGACACTGAGTCTTTCGTCCCCATGCCGAATCAACATCCGTTACACATTAGTGTATAGTTTTTACAAGTGTGTTTCATTTTGCAGAGGATATGAGTTGTTCTGCTAATTGGGTGTGTGGTTGTGCTAATTGTGTGTAGTGTTTTGAAAAACCAGGCCCTGTATGTAGAGTGCTCTCTCCTCCTAATATTGTGTGTGTGAAATAATAAGCACAGCAAAACAATCTGTTTGCTTCAGTGAATAAGGAGCTGGAAACCAACCCGAGTCATTCATAACTGTGCTGAATAAACATCCGTTACACACGTGTGTAGTTTTTACAAGAGTGTTTCATTTTGCAGAGGATCTGAGTTGATCTGCTAATTGGGTGTGTGGTTGTGCTAATTGTGTGTAGTGTTTTGAAAAACCTGGCCTGTATGTAGAGAGCTCTCCCCTTCTTATATTGTTTGTGTGTGTGTGTGTGTGTGTGTGTGTGTGTGTGTGTGTGTGTGTGTGTGTTTTTCCTCTCCATGGAAGTCCTTACTGGAAGTGTGCCTACTTAGACAGTTTCTTTGGGCTGAATAACGATACAAGTGGGAATTGTCTTTCTCGTGTTTCAGCCAAGTTGATTCAAAATGAGTTGTACAACATCATCGTCTGATCAGACAGCTTCAGTTCTGTGGAACCTGGGACACACACACCTCTCCCCTGCAGGTTCCTCCGTCCTGCCCCTACCTGAGATGCCAGAGATCTAATTGAGGAGGGAAACGTGAGCTGTGGAGTTAAAAACTGTAGCACGCCAGGCCTCCTGAGAAATTGCTCCAACCAAGACTGCCAGGAGGAGGAAACAATGGCTGGATTTATCATCTCAGGTGGGTACAAAACAATGGTGATGATACTTTAGACGATTTAAAAATGATACAGCCAGCTACTGTTAAATATTGTTATTATTATTATTAGTTATAAAAATAGAACAACTTCAACCTTTGTCTGAAATACAGAAAATTCAAATTTATGAAATTATTACAAAGAAAAACTGAGAGTTGAGAAGCTTAGCAGAAAGACAGATTTATCCTCTTAGCCAGATTGTGTCAATAATCACTAAACAGATCCTCCTCCCAGCACCTTTAAATATCACCAATTAAAACGTTATATATTGTTAAATAAACACATGCACAAAAAATTTGCATAGATTAAAATCACACCACATATTAAACTGCAGAGTTGCTCCCGTCTGTTTCCAGTGAACATGATGAATTACCTCTGCAATATTTAACTGAAACTGTACAAACAATCTGGAAACTAAATAAAATGCTGGATGAAAAGTGAGTTATAAAATGAATAGTAAATATATATATGTGTGTGCTTTCTCCAGATTTAGATTTGCAGATATGCAAATAACGTAAACAAAAACAGTTAAATATTCCTCCCCTCTTATATTGATATGATCACTGGGACTGAAAATGTTGCTGAGCTATGGAGAAAACATTAAGAGGATTTTTCTACCTGACTCCATGTTGTTTCTTATATTTTTATACGAGTCTTTCATAGTAGTTTAGGAATGAACTAAAAAAATATCTTCTTGTGCCAGTCATCATGAGAACAAATAATTTCTGTGAAGGTTTTTTCCATTTTCCATTGTGGACTGAACATGTGTAAATTTGTGATTCTAATGAAAGTCAATCATCAATATTTCATTTTCTAGTGTGGTTGACTGTGATTTATGTTCCACTGATGCTCTTCGGGCTTATTGGAAACACACTGACTCTTCTGGTGGTTTGGCTCCGCCCCAACATGAGAAGCTCCGCCCACCTCTACCTGAGCAGCATGGCTGTTAGTGACCTGCTGTTCCTCCTGCTGCTGCCTCTGGATCTAATGGAGGTTTCCTCACATATATCCCATAATACTTATATACTTATACACCCTATTTTTCAATTCACTGTGATTTGACCAGATTCTCATGGTTTGGCTGAACGTGCACTAAATGGATTGTGTCTCTTCCAGTTCTGGAAAGGCTGGATGTTAGGAGTCTTCATCTGTAAGCTGAGGATTTTCCTGTCACACTGCTGCATCTTCTGCACCATGCTCCACATCAGCTTTCTCTCCATGGATCGGAAACCTGGTTGTCTGCTGGCCAATCACCTCAAAGACGCTGGTGACGCGTCGCAGAACCAGGGCTCTGATTGGCTGCCTCTGGCTGGGAGCGGCTGTCAGTGCAGCACCATTTTTGGTCATGATGCAAGTGAAGATAGTGAAGGAAGTGGATGATATGAAAAGAGAGGTTGAAAAGGAAGTGTGCAGAGTATCACAATCCTCATACTCCTCTGGTCTCGTATTGGCCATGATAATTCTCTATTACCTGTATTTCCTGGTACCCCTGTGCATCCTGGGACTGGTCTTCATCCTGATTGGACAAACTCTGAGGCTCCGTACACAAATCAGCCATAAAGACAAGAGTAAACAACATGCAGTCAAGATGCTGGGTGAGAAACACAATCCAACACACAACCTTAGGTTCTGAATTTAGCTTTAATTAAAATACAACTGACAAAGGCTGACAAACTGATTTAATACTTTGTCTTTATAAAATTGCCTGAAAAGTTTTAAAAGAACCACATGAAATGACAGAAGCCATTGTTGAGATTATATTTGACTTTACGATCTGCAGTCAGCCACCAGAGGGCAAACCTAGATGATTTGGCCTCACTTTTTGGGAGCAGTCCAGTCTTCTATCTTTATTTCCAGCTGTGGGTCATTTGAGGGGCTGCATCACAGTGTCACGAGTAGAAAGACTCCTCCAGATGCTTCCTTCATACCAGAGAAAGGTCTGATGAGTGAATCCTTCCAGGTCCAACATGTCCCAGGACTCATTGCACTTTGGGGACGAAAGGTATAAACTCAACTAACGGCTCACATGTTAAAAACCAAGGGGCATTAAGCTTTCTGTCCTGTCCAACTCAAGGACAGGACAAGCTTCTCCTCTGTGCACCAGATGGTCTCATTTAGTTTCAGCCTTCACAGTCTATCTGACCGAGGAAGGAGGTGGGTTCAGTAGATCGTGTCCTCTGAACGTTGCAGCCCCTGAACTGAGACACAGCTCTCTTGTTTAACAGCGTGAGAAATGTCTTCTATCACCTGCAGATGTTGATGATTCTAATGTCCACTTCCTGTGTCCTTCTCCTCATGTCCATCAGGAGTGATCGTCTTGGCCTTTGTCCTGTGCTGGCTGCCCTACATCGTCCATCTAACCATGTTCTATGATTCTTTGAGAGCCAGTTCTAACAGTACACACAATAACACACCCATTGACAGTACACACAACACCACACACACTGACAGTACACACAACAACACATACACTGACAGTACACACAATAACACACACACTGACAGTACACACAATAACAAATTGTTGGATGCATCCTTTTATTTTTTCATGGTCGCCTGGATCCTTTCCCGTCTCAGTGCTGCCATCAACCCTCTGGTGTACAACCTGATGTCCGCCAGGTACAGACATGCTGTGTGTAGCCTCGTGCAGACACACTGTCTCACATCGTCTCATTGGCTGAGCACTGCTGGTTCTGAAACAACCCTATCAACAAACTGAATTCAGCTGCTTGAGCTTTGACTGTAGGAGCAGCTAACACCCTGCTAAAACACAGCTAACCCTGCTAACACAGCTAACACCCTGCTAACACAGCTAACAACCTGCTAAAACACAGCTAACCCTGCTAACACAGCTAACAACCTGCTAAAACATAGCTAACCCTGCTAACACAGCTAACAACCTGCTAAACCACAGCTAACCCCATTTTACACAGCTAGCACCCAGCTAACACTCATTTTCTCTGACAGTAACATTCAGACGTTTCTGCAATCTTCTTGGGTAAGACAAACCCCGCCCCCACCTAGCCTCCGATTGGTTAGTTTGAGGCAAGTCCAGCGATGATTGGTCAGAGTTTGGGGAATGAAAATAAAATAGGCCAATAAGAGGTTGGGTTGGGGCGGGTTTGTCTTACCTGGGATGTGAAAGAATAAAATACTTCCGTAAAGATGAAACAAAACAATCGACCTCCTTTAATAGAAAATAAATAAAAACCTTCAATATTTTACCCAATTAAACATGTTGCTAATATTTTAGGATAAAATTAATACATTAACATCATCATTTCTCTCCTCTGTGTTTTTGAATGTTAAACTTTCTTTATAACTCCTAGTGATGTATTTACAGAGTTATGTTAGTTTATGTGTGAACTTTATATTGTTTTTAAATAAAGATTATTTAAAGAAAACTGTGTGTTGTCCATGTGGTGTAAGAATAATATAATATATCTGTATATTAGAGACAAAAATGTCCTATTTTTTGTATTTTTTATATTTTAACTTGGACACTTACACCATATTGAATTCATTGTATGTTTAAACCTCCTTGGGAACAAAACCTGATGCAAATAACATGTTATCTCCTGTTTTCAACGACTGACACGGAAAGAGGAAGATAGAAGGGTGAGAGGTTTCAGGACAAACGTCACCTCATCCCTCTTTTCTTTGTGTCATCATTTGTCTGCTGGTTCAGACGTTTGTCTTCGTTCTTCACCTTCACCCTCTCCAGCTGCTCCACTTTTCTCCTCCACTTCCTCACAACACTCTCCAGCTCGTTCTCCTTCTCACTCAGCTCGTCAAGCCAGGTATGATTCTGTGGAAGCTCGTCTCTTCTTTGTTTCTGTCTGAATCCACTCGTCCTTGTGTCTCACGTCCTCCTCCAGCTTCACCTGTTCACTTTTCAGTTGGTGAACTTGCTCCTTCAGAGACATGTGTCCTCTGTGGACGGCCTCCACCTTCCTGCAGCTCAGTCCCTCAGTTGGAGTCGTCTCCTGCTGCAGCTTCACCTCCAGCGTCTCTGCCCGACTCGTCTTCAGCTCCTTGTCTTTTGCAGTGAGCAGTCGATGGAGGAGTTGGGACGAGATCTCCTTTTCTCTTCTGCGTCAGTGATTTAAAATATAAGAATAGTGTGGGCTGTGATAGAGCTTCATAGGAAAGCCATCAGTGAGTCTCAGTTCTGTGGAACCTGGTTCACACACACCTCTCCCCTGCAGGTTCCTCCGTCCTGCCCCCACCTGAGCCGTCATTGATCTAATGGAGGAGGAAAACGTGAGCTGTGGAGTCAAAAACTGTAGCACACCAGGGTTACTGAGAAACTGCTCCAACCAAGACTGCCAGGAGGAGGAAACAATATATAGATTGATTATCTTCATAATAAATGTTTTTACTTCACAAATGTTTTAATGATTGTTGCTTAAGTTTGAGTTTTGCCAACGTCTACACTGTCAAGAACTTTATATAGCTCAACTAAGCTAACTATCTACATGGTAATTTTGGTTATAGATATCAAGTTAATTGTTAATCAGATTTCCAAATTTGTAGTTAGTACTTTCATGAGACTTAATCAATAAACTGGGTATCTCTTCCCTACCTTTGAAGGTTGGTACCCTGAGGTAACTTTAATCAATTGAAGTTATTATAAAATTTATTGAATGCCGAAAGACACAATTTAAAAGTTTCACGTTTAATGCATTATTGCGCAACATGACTGGTGCCCCGTGTGAGGCAGAGTACAGTTCGCAAAGAAAAGTTTGCTAGATTCACGACTTAACGACAGTTGTGTTCCACAAACAGCATTAAAGGGTCCATTGTTGAGCTGTATGATTCTAAATTCCACAGCAAATCAACCTTCCCTGTCAGAATAAAGCAGTCGTGGAACAGAAGGTAAATGCCCTAAGAGCGCAAAATGCTTTTCTCCTCCAGGAGGTTCAAACGGCTAATCAGAAAGCCCTGCACTATTTAGAGGAGATAACTCTATCATTTTAATTAATAATTGTATTATTTTGGACATTGACAAATTATGACATCCATATGCAGAAAAACCTGCCTGAAGGTTAAAACTGTTAAGTCTGCCAGATCAGACTGAGTATTACATTGAGTAGGATCCAATGAGTTGATTTGTGTTGCTGTGATATTTTGGTTACCAGTTAATTGAAAGTTATTGATAGTTATGTTATGCTCTTCAGTCTTTTTTTGCATACAACAAGCTACGTTTTCTGACTGGGCAGTGTAAGGGAAATGTAACAGTTTATTTCCCCTTTTATTGATCATGATTGAATCTATTACAATGTAACCTTGATCATGCTGTCCTTTACTACTGAATGCATATTGGCCTGATTGCTTTAACTAGGCATTGTTGTATTCATGTGATCAGAAGTTCTCAACCTTTGACTGTTTAACAAACCTCCTCCAGAGTGGGAGGGGTTAGCCAAATGTATAAAAACAAAGAACTGTTTTCTATCTGGTGTGCATATTACAACCTGAAGTCTGTGGTATGCACCATGCTCGAGCATTAAAGGTGAGAATACTGTAAGAGAAATTGTCTCTCCTTTCCTCGTTGGTAGTGGGATTGTAGAAATTGCCACGACAGCACCAACACACACACACACACACACACACACGCATCTCCCAAAACATCTCTGTGACCCCCGCCACATGTTTTAAACATACTAGGGGGGATGGTTTATTGGCCTCATAGGGGCCTGCCGACATTTTGAAAGCACACTCACTTAAACAGACGGAAGCAAACACACGTACAATCACACAGACATCTTTATATAGTAAGTACGTCTTTAGTAATTTGTGTTTTTATACATTATCATCTTCATAATAAATGGTTTTCTAGCACAAATGTTTTAATGAATGTTGCATTAGTGTGAATTTTGCCAACATCTACACTGTCAAGAACTCTATATCCTTCAACTTAACTGTCTATCTATATGGTAATTTTCATTGTAGTTATTAATTTAATTGCTAAACAGAGTTCCTAATTTGTAGTTAGTACTTTCATGAGACTTAATCAGTAAATTGTCTATCTTTTCCCTTCCTTTGAAGGGTGGTGCCCCGAGGTAACTTTAATCAATTAAAGTTATTATTTAATAAACAAAAGTACTATTTCTTCTAGAAGGCCAAACTACAAAGTGCTATAAGTAAGTGCCATTTAGGTACCACTAAATTGTTAGGTTAAACTTTAATTCAAGGTATAGTCGTAAGAGGTGTGTTTTGAGTTTGCGTTGTAAGATGTGTAGACTTTCTGTCCTGTTATCATTCTGGAGCTCATTCCACCATTTAGGAGCCAGGGCAGCAGAAAGAGGTGATCTTGTTGAGTGGCAGCTGTCCCTCGCAGTGAGGGAGCAACAAGCCGATTGGCAGATGCAGAGGGGATTGAACAGGCTGGGGTGTAAGGTTTGACCATGTCCTGGATGTAGACTGGACCGGATCGGTTCACAGCACGGTACGCAAGTACCAATGTTTTAAAACGTATACGCAGCCACTGGTAACCAGTGAAGGGACAGGAGTAGTGCGAGGGAATTAAGGTTAAAGACCAGTCGAGCTGCTGCATTCTGGATGAACTGCAGAGGTCAGATGGCACTAGCAGATTAACCTGCCAGGAGGGAGGTGTAGTAGTCTAGGCATGAGATGACCAGAACCTGGACCAGAACCTGCGCCACCTTCTTAGTGGGAACGTGGCGTCTTCTCCTGATGTTGTGCAGCATGAATCTACAGGAATGTGTTGTTGCAGAAATGTTGGCAGTGAGGGAGAGTCGTCTGTCACACCCAAGCTCCTAGAAGTCTGGGTGGGAGCTAGCACAAAGTTGTCAAAGGTAATAGTCACATAAGATTATGTGTGAACTTTATATTATTTTTAAATAAAATATTTAAAGAAATCTGTGTTGTCCTTGTGGTGTCAGAATAATATAATATCCTTATATATTAGAGACAAAGTTTCCTATTTTTGTAATTTTTTTATTTTAACTTGCACACTATTTTAACCTGCACACATTGAAGTCCTTGTATGTGAAAACCTGCTTGGCAAGAAAACTAGATTCTATGACATGTTAAGTCCTGTTGCCAACTACTGACACGGAAGTAGGAAGGGAGAGGGTGAGGTAAGAAGAGTTGAAGGTAGAAGGGTGAGAGGTTTCAGGACAAATGTCCCCTCATCCCTCTTTTCTTTGTGTCATCATTTGTCTGCTGGTTCAGACGTTTGTCTTCGTTCTTCACCTTCACCCTCTCCAGCTGCTCCACTTTTCTCCTCCACTTCCTCACAACACTCTCCAGCTCGTTCTCCTTCTCACTCAGCTCGTCAAGCCAGGTATGATTCTGTGGAAGCTCGTCTCTTCTTTGTTTCTGTCTGAATCCACTCGTCCTTGTGTCTCACGTCCTCCTCCAGCTTCATCTGTTCACTTTTCATTGGGTGAACTTGCTCCTTCAGAGATGCATGTCCTCTGTTGATATTGAATATGTGTGCAGAGAGCGGAGAGTACGTACCGCGGAGAAGGGGTCTGGAGAACAAAGGGGGAGAGCAGGGGGGGGGGGCGGAGCGAAGGTGTTATCTAATTAGCATATGACTCCGGGCGAAGCCTGTGGTGTATCTGATCGAGTGTTCTGTGCTCGACTGTATTAGCCTGGGGTACCCCGGGTGCTGGGATCGATAGCTGATGCCTGAGTGTTGTTGTACTACTACTAAAGCGTGCCTACAAGTCACCTCGCCTCCGTGTACGTTATTGATTATCAAAGAGTACTAGTAACCCACGGTCCAGTTTGAGACATACCTCCAACGCTCTTTATATAACATAAAGAACCACAACATGGTGTCAGAAGACAGAGTTACGGAGTGAGCCGAGTGACTACATGCAAGGTGAAAAAAGATTAGCATCCTGCTAACACCGGACGGCTACGGGGCGAGCATGGAGCAGTTCAGACCACCGTCACAGCTGATGCTCACGGGGAATATCGCTGAAAACTGGCGCAGATGGGAACAACGCTTTCGCCTGTACATGACTGCTTCAGGTGCGTCAGAGAAAGAGGAGGAGGTTAAAATAGCCATCCTACTTCATACCATAGGCGATGAAGCATTAGAAGTGTATAACACACTCCATGTTGTTCCGTCCGAAGAAGATGACATAACGGTGGAAGACGTTCTCAAGGCATTCAAAGAGTACTGCAGCCCACTGAAGAATGTTGTGTTTGAACGACATCAGTTCTGGTCTCATGCGATGTCATCAGGAATTACAGTGGACAGATTCATTACAGAACTGCGTCAGAAAAGTAAAGACTGTGAGTTCGGCCGAAGTGAAGATGACATGATGAGGGACAAGTTAGTGTTCAGCATTAATGATCCTCGTCTGAAAGAGAGATTACTCCGTGAAAACGGACTTACACTTCAAAGAGCCATTGACATATGCAGGTCAACAGAACTTGCCAAGACACAAATACAGGTGATGCAGATGACCCCAGTCACGTATCATGCACCAATTGATGCTGTGGAGAAAACAAAAAGACACAAACAAACAAGCAGCAGGTTCAACATGGGCAAGAAGCAGACGACAGTGAACTGCCAGAGATGTGGGAGACAGCATGAGCCCCGCCAATGCCCAGCTTACGGAGCAATGTGTCACAAGTGTGGAAAAAACAACCACTTCTCCAAGGTATGTCGCGCAGTTGCAGAGAAACGTGACAACTATAAGTTCAAGACTGTGAACAACATTGAAAGTGAAATGGATTCCTTGTATATTGGCATGGTAGACAGCAATGAGAAAACAGCAGCGAGCCTCACAAAGAACGGCAATTGGTTTGAAACAGCCAGCATCCGAGGAGTACCAATAAAATTCAAACTTGACACAGGTGCTGATGCAAGTGTGCTGCCCATGTCTATTTTCAAGCAGATACCAGGTCCCATTCGACTGCGGCCCACAAAGACTATATTGATTGCTTTTGGTGGAGCCCGCCTGCCTTCATGTGGGGTTGCATCCCTGCAGTGTGAAACCGCGAGACACATAGCCACTGTAGAGTTCCATGTAACCGGACAGGCAGACAAAGCGATTCTGGGAGGTGAAGCATGTACAGAGTTGAGGTTGGTAAAGAGGGTTGAAGCACTGACAACGACACCCCCACAGCCATCAAATCCTCCATACACCAAAGAGGATCTGATTGAAAAGTATGCTGAGGTCTTCACCGGACTGGGCGAGTTTCCTGGAGTACATCACATACATGTTGACTCATCTGTCCCCCCTGTGATTCATGGCTGCAGAAACATACCTCTTTCAATCATGGACTCACTGAGACGCACACTTCAGGATATGGAGAAGAGAGAGGTGATAAAACCGGTGAACGAGCCAACTGAATGGGTGAACAGTCTCGTCGTCACGAAAAAAAAAAATGGTTCACTAAGGGTGTGTTTGGACCCTAGTAACCTGAATGAAGCTGTCAAACGCCAGCATTACTCCATACCTACCCCTGAAGATGTGCGCAGTAAGCTCGCCGGGAAAAACATCTTCACCATCCTGGATGAAAAAGATGGTTACTGGCAGATCAAGTTGGACGAGCCATCTTCGAAACTGTGCACCTTTAATACACCTTGGGGCCGATACCGCTTTCTCAGGCTTCCGTTTGGGATTAAGTCAGCCAGTGAAGTGTTCCAGCAAAAGAACTGCGAGACCTTTGGTGACATCCCAGGTGTGCACATCGTTGCAGATGACATGATCATAGCTGCCTCCTCAGAGCTTGAACATGACAAAATCCTTCATGAAGTGATGGAGAGAGCAAAGGCAGCAAATGTGAAGCTTAACAAGGACAAAATACAGTACAAGGTTGACACAGTGAAATACATGGGACACATAATTACCTCAGCCGGACAGAGGCCTGACGATGCAAAGATCAAAGCAATCATCGACATGCCGCCCCCAGTGGACAAACAAGGCCTCCTACGCCTGTTGGGAATGACCAAGTTCTTGGCCCAGTATGTGCCAAATGAGGCCTCACTGACAGCGCCGCTCAGACAGCTGCTCAAGAAAGACGCAGTATGGCAGTGGTGTCCACACCACGATGCAGCGCTGGAGACTCTGAAAACTGCTCTCACACAGGCACCAGTGTTGAGGTACTACGACCACAAAAAGCCGCTCACACTGCAAGCAGACTCATCAAAGGATGGACTCGGTGCATGTCTGCTACAGGACGGACAACCTCTCTCCTATGCCTCGCGTGCACTCACAGATACGGAAAAGAGGTATGCTCAAATAGAGAAGGAGCTGCTGGCCATTGTTTTTGCGGCCAAAAGATTTCATCAGTATGTCTTTGGCAGACCAGTGACTGTGCAGTCAGATCATAAGCCTCTGGAAGTCATAGTCAAGAAACCACTGAACAAAGCACCAGCACGACTACAAAGCATGTTGTTACAACTGCAAAGATACGATTTGTACATCACTTACACCCCAGGCAAACACATGTATATCGCAGACGCACTGTCACGAGCCACGACGAGCAAAGATGGTGACAATGTGAACGAGAACACCTGTGATGAGAAAGTTGTGTACGCCATGGAGGCCACAGATGCATTAAGTGAGGAGACACTCAACCAGCTGAAATCCGCCTCTGCTGCAGACAGTGTATTACAAGCTGTGTGTGAGAAACACCTGAACGGCTGGCCTGCAAGAAGACGGAGCCTGGACAGAAGTCTTCACAGCTACTGGCCACTGCGACACGACATCAGCATCCATAATGACATCATCATGGTGGGAGATAGAATAATCATACCACAGAGCTTCAGGAAAGTTATCTTAGAGAAGCTTCACATAGCTCACCAGGGTGTCCAGCGCACAAAGGCCAAAGCTAGAATAGCCCTCTACTGGCCTGGCATGACACGGGACATAGAGATGACAGTGGAGAAATGTAAGCAGTGCCAGCTGTTTCAGCCGCAACAGCAGAAAGAGCCACTCATCACACATGAAGTTCCTGAACTCCCATGGATGAAAGTTGGAGCTGACATCTTCCATCTGAAAGGTCAGTCTTACCTGTTGCTAGTGGATTATCTGACAAAATATCCTGAAGTGCTGAACTTGCCCGATTTAACAGCTCAAACAGTAATCCAGAAAATTAAGTCAGTTTTCGCCAGGCACGGGATTCCCAGAGAGCTGGTGAGTGATCACGTTCCTTTTGCCAGCTACGAGATGAGGTCGTTTGCAGCCTCATGGGAATTCAAGCTTACGCACTCCAGCCCTGGATATCCGCAGTCCAATGGACTTGCGGAGAGGTCTATAAAGACTGTGAAACATGCACTACAAAAAGCAATGCAAACTGGCACAGACCCGCATCTTGTACTGCTGTCACTGAGGAACACACCAGTGACAGGGCTGAACATGACACCTGCACAGATGTTGATGGGAAGAGCTCTGCGCAGCACGCTTCCATATTCCAGTGCTTTGCTAAAGCAGTCCACCCCACGGCACATGCACAGCAGGTTACAGGTTTTGCAATCACGCCAGCGTCTATCCTATGACCAAAACGCCAAGCCGCTGCCTGCATTGGACCCAGGTACCACAGTACACATGCAGACACGACGTGGTTGGGAGCCAGCCATAGTGACAGGCCAGAGATCCGAGCCACGCTCCTACAACGTGCTGACTCCAGCAGGAAAGGCTTTACGGAGGAACAGACGACATCTTAGGAGGATACATCCGAGTCTGTTCAGAGACACGGACTTAAGTGAAGGTCCAGAAGAAACACACTCTGAGACACATGAGTCTACTGACCTGTCATCCCAAGATCCACCACCACAGGTTTTGCCGCCTGTGAGCGTGAACAGTTCGGAATTCCACACCAGAAGTGGCAGAGTGGTGAGACGTCCTGTCAGGTTCAGAGACTAGTTCATGGTCTAATGATAATGAGTGTCACTTTATTTATTTAAAAAAAAAAAAGAGAAAAGAAAAACAGAGAAAGTGAACAGACAAAATGTGAAAGTCTTTTGTCATAAATGTTTATTGACATGTTTATAAAAGAATGCTTATTAAGAAAGCAGGTTGTTCTGTTGAGAGACATGTTCATCTGATATGTTTACATAGATGTTGGGAAGTGACTCGTTGATACTGAGTAAGCACTATATTTCAAGGAAATGTTTGATATTGAGCACATTACAGTTTTGCCAATGAAGTTGTTTCAGCTAAGTGCATCAACACATCTCATTCTTGGAAAAGAGGGATGTGGTGTATCTGATCGAGTGTTCTGTGCTCGACTGTATTAGCCTGGGGTACCCCGGGTGCTGGGATCGATAGCTGATGCCTGAGTGTTGTTGTACTACTACTAAAGCGTGCCTACAAGTCACCTCGCCTCCGTGTACGTTATTGATTATCAAAGAGTACTAGTAACCCACGGTCCAGTTTGAGACATACCTCCAACGCTCTTTATATAACATAAAGAACCACAACAAAGCCTGCTGAGCCTCTCTCGATTCCCCATTGGAGGAAACCAACCCGGAAAGTCACTCGTGATTGGTTGGTAGAAGTGTTGCGATTGGTCACCCTGGGTCATTGTAAGCCTTTACCAAAAGCAATGCAGTTAATTAAGACATTCATTCATGTGATGCTTGATGTAATATGTGAACATATTGTACAGGGACAAAAACATGAACAAGGTATATGTTGAGTCAAAGTTTTATTTACATACAGCACAAATATTGTACAAACACAACTGGCCTAGCCAGTGAAAAGCTAATCAGGTGAAGCTTGAAATGTCTCTTTGCAGCCTCTGGGTCATAGGTTCTTTGTGGGACTCTGTCCGAATCTGCCCCAGTGTGTAGACGTCTGTGGTGTGTAGACGTCTGTGGTGTGAAGCTGTGAGATCCAGTGTAGCTTCTAGTCTTATTTGAAGTGTGGCACACAGGTTGTTGAGCTCCTGGCTGTGGAAGGATGGATCGATGTCATCTGTCCCGTTTCAATCAGCTGTAGACACAATCAGTACAATTAGCACAGTTCAATGACAACATACACCTACATGCATCTGAAAAATGATTTAATGAATCTAACCTTACCCTCTTTCTTCTCTGCCGACTCCTGAACTCCTCAATGCCGCTGCAAGTTCCGTTTGGTTGTACTGGAAGCTCCTTCATACCGGCTCATAGTGGGTCTTAGGACGTCATAGTACAGGCAGCTGTAAAACAATATGAGTAACATGAGTTTATTATTAATAAACGGAAATAGCCTTGCTGCATCACCGTTGGAAGAACCACAGCAAAAATCCTAAACACATACTTACGCACTGCAAATGCGGACTTTCAGCGAGTCTCGGCGTAATGTGCAGTGACTGCGTCATTGTGTGCAGGAATCCGGCTGTGAAAACAAAACTATGAAATGGATCAGATAAAGTAAAGCTGGAGGATGTATTTTAAACAGAACAGCTCTTCTTTATTCATACCTTCGCTCCGCCGGCCATTTTCATCACAGCTGTGAAGAGGGAGAGCTTCCTACAAACAAACAAAAACCACGTTTATGAAAAATCTTACAGAGAACAAACTGTTCGATTTAAGTAGTTCATACATATTTAAACACGCACTAGTTCCGCTAAAACACTTAATGCTTTATTTCACTTTTAACAACTGTCGCGCTAATGTTCAAACGTTTTTCAAATCTGAGCTAGCTTAGCAGTTAGCAATGGCTTCGCTCGTTGGCTGGGTATCACCTTTGTTCAGGGACTGTGCGTCCATCTTCTCCGCTTCGACTCCTCCACACCGGGCCCTCGGCTTTGCTTTCCCACGCACTCATCTTCTCCTCCAGGGAAACAGCGTCGTGTCGACCTCAGCAAGTTATTAAAACCGAAAACAGAGTCACTTGTACGGAATAAACAACAGCAGCCTTGCATATCTACGGCAGACAGACTCTGTATTCACGAGGCTGTGATTGGACATGCCGATCAGGTGATGACGCAAACGACTGACGTCCGCTTTTCAGAGTAAAGCTTCAAAACTGTCCTTTTCATCTTAAAGCAGCGGTTAAAACAGCTTTTAAATTTACATTTCATATGGGATGAGTATGTGACTGAGAGGACCCGTTTATGTTATCTGGTTTTAAGTTATTGTACTTACATGATTTCTGCTGTTCTGTGTTTGTACCCTCATAGTTAAATGCACATATTGTAAGTCGTTGAGTGTTTTAATTGAATACTGAGAAAGTTTAATAAGAAGTTCAAATTATGAGGGAATTTCCAGTATTTTGGGAGGACAGATATCTTTATGGAAAGCCAGTAGGGGAGAGCGGGGTAATGTGAGACACCCCTGTATCTAGGCAACGGAACACATTTGTGGTCATTTGACCATTATGTTTAAAAGCCCCTCCCGTTCCCCCCTTGCCGTTAAGGAGAAGTTGGTGCTGGTGCTGTGGAAAGTATGTTTTTTCACAAAAATTTGTTTTTTCTTGCTTTGAACTTAATAAACTGTTGTGTCAAAACAAATTGAATAAGGTAGAAAAACTCAAACATATAAAACCATGTGATTGATGCTAACTGAAGATTAGCCTGAATTGCTAAGAGATGTTTTCAAAAACGGTGGCTGTGGGAAAAAGTGGGACAAATGCTGTGGGGTAAAGTGAGACAGTGTCTCACTTTACCCCACCATGAAGCACAAGTTAAGTTTAGTTTAAAACGTATTTTAGTGTTATATTACATTATAAATGTTTTATTTTTAATGTCATAAACATTGTAGAAAAGCCATCATGCCAAGAAACTATACACCAGGAAGACAACCTGGGGCCAGACACCCCTCGCAGAGATGGAGAGTGCAGCTGCTGAGGTCATGCAAGGAAAGTCCTTAAGAAAAGCTGGAAGGGATAGAAATATTGATAAGAGAACCCCCAAAAGATTCATAAAGAAAAAAGAGAAAGTAAAGTAAATCAGTAGCCTGGGGTGCAGTAGCTGAGGTAAAGAGAATATTCACAGATGAGATGGAGGAGGAGCCAAACACTTGAAACAACTAGCTGACCAGTTCCATGGCCTTGCTCCAGTTAAGTGCCGTGAACTGGCATTTGAATACGCAGAGAAAAACAATATCCCTGTCCCTGCCAGTTGGACAGAGATCACATGAATCATAATAATCATAAATGTGCTTAATTGACCATTCCCCATGATTCTATTACTTCATTTCTTCCTGTTGAGCGGATTGGTGGTAGATGTGTGGTTAACACATCCACTGTGCATTTAACCAGCACAATTGAAAAGTGACTGTAATCATGCCACTCTGTACAGTGGTTGAGATTTAGGATTGTGTTTTGGATAATAATAAAATGCTGAAATGAGCTTTTTCTTAGCATTGATTTTGCTCGTGGTATACAATGTAATTTATTATAGCACACTTACTTAACTTAAGATCAATTTACAATTTCAGGTTTTGTATTTATTTTAAGCCTGGTGTACTAAGGCCAGGCAGTTTAGAAAAAGGTGTTATCTGCTCCGAGGGAAACTATCCTGATTTGCATTTGTAAAGTGCAGAGCTTTTGCATTTGCATGTGAAAGCCTCCCCTAGGCTTAGGAGAAGGGGGGTCACCTTCAAACATTTTCAGGCTTTTAAAACGGCAAGACACTGATAACAGAAATTTCACCAAGAATTTCCTACGACATTAACTGGCACAAATTCTTCTTTTCATGCAGTGTGTGTTTATTCAGAGTTCACAGTGTGATACATGCATGTTTATATTGTTCTAAATATGTTCCTGTGTTTTTTCTGTTGCTCTGATCAGACAGCACTTGACCATTCCTCTGAGTGTTGGCTGTGATCGAGCTTCATAGGAAAGCCATCAGTGAGCTTCAGTTCTGTGGAACCTGGGACACACACGCCTCTCCCCTGCAGGTTCCTCCGTCCTGCCCCCACCTGAGCCGTCATGGATCTAATGGAGGAGGGAAACATGAGCTGTGGAGTTAAAAACTGTAGCACGCCAGTCTTCCAGGAAAACTGCCCCAACCAAGAGGTTGAAACACTGGCTGGATTTATTGAGTTAGGTGGGTACAAAAGAATGGTGATGATACTGTAGACGATTTTGTAATGATACAGCCAGCTACTGTTATTATTATTATTATTATTATGAGTTATAAAAATATAAAAAACATCTTTAACCTTTATCTGAAGTACAGAAAACTCCAACATTTCCTCTCAGAACTAATTAAACGATTTATGAACTTGTTACAAAGATAAATTGAGAGTTGAGATGATTCTACAATAAATACAAAGCAGCTGAACACATGCACACAAGCATTTGCATAGATTGAAAATCACACCACATATGAAACTGCCCAGCTGCTCCCGTCTGTTTCCAGTGAACATGATGAATTACCTCTGCAATATTTGAACTGAAACAGTAAAAACAATCTGGAAAATAAATACAAGTTCTGGAGGAAGTGTAAGAATAATAAAATTAAAAGTATATATATATATATATATGTGTGTGTGTGTGTTCTTTTCCAGATATAGATATGCAGTACATATTATTAAAATTAATCTGCAGAATTTGGCTAGAAAGCTTAAGCAGAATGATGCAAATGAATTTTCTAAGGAAGTTAAAGTTATAAATAACAGGGAAATATTTTTCCCGTCTTATATTGATATGATCACTGGTGCTGAAAATGTTGCTGAGCTATGGAGAAAACATTTAGAGGATATTTTACGTGACTCCATGTTGTTTCTTATATTTTTATACTAGTCTTTCCTAGTAGTTTAGGAATGAACTGAAAACAAATCTTCTTGTGCCAGTCATCATGAGAACTAATTATAACTGTGAACGATTTTTACCATTTTCCATTGTGGACTGAACATGTGTAAATTTGTGACTCTAATGTAAATCAATCATCAATATTTCATTTTCTAGTGTGTGTGACAGTGATTATCATTTCACTGATAATCTTCGGCCTTCTTGGAAACACCTTGACTCTTCTGGTGGTTTGGCTCCGCCCCAACATGAGAAGCTCCGCCCACCTCTACCTGAGCAGCATGGCTGTTAGTGACCTGCTGATCCTCCTGCTGCTGCCTCTCGATCTAATTGAGGTGCCCTCACATATATCCCATAATACTTATATACTTATACACCCTTTTTTTCAATTCACTGTGATTTGACCAGATTCTCATGGTTTGGCTGAACATGCACTAAATGGATTGTGTCTCTTTTAGTTCTGGACAAGCTGGAAGTTAGGAGTCTTCATCTGTAAACTGAGCACATTCCTGATAGAGTGCTGCACCTTCTGCACCATCCTCCATATCACCTTTCTCTCCCTGGAGAGGTACCTGGTTGTCTGCTGGCCAATCACCTCAAAGACGCTGGTGACACGTCGCCGAACCAGGGCTCTGATTGGCTGCCTCTGGCTGGGAGCGGCTGTCAGTGCAGCACCATATTTGGTCATGATGGAAGTGAAGATAGAGAATGAAGTGGATGATATGAAGAGAGAGGTTGAAAAGGAAGGGTGCAGAGTATCACAATCCTCATACTCCTCTGGTCTCGTGTTGGCCATGATAATTATCTATTACCTGTATGTCCTGGTACCCCTGTGCATCCTGGGACTGGTCTATGCCCTGATTGAACGGACTCTGAGGCTCCGTCCACAAAGAAGCCGTAAAGACAAGAGTCACCGACACACAATCAAGATGCTGGGTGAGAAACACAATCCAACACACACACCCTCAGGTTCTGAATTAAGCTTTTACTAAACACAACTGACAAAGGCTGACGAAAAGATTTAATACTTTGTCTTCATCTCGGCTTGCACATCTTGAGCCACAGTCGGACCTGTTTCATTCAATAGATAATCTGGTAAACTAAATTTACCAGAAAAAGAACTCACCAGTTTTTATAAGAATCCCATAAAATGACAGAAGCAATTTTTTAGATTATATTTGACGAGTTTACGACCTGCAACCAGCCACCAGGGGGCAATCAAGATGATTTGGCTTCACTTTTGGGGAGCAGTCCAGTCTTCTATCTTTATTTCCAGCTGTGGGTCAATTTAGGGGCTGCATCACAGTGTCACGAGTAGAAAGACTCCTCCAGATGCTTCCTTCATACCAGAGAAAGCTCTGAGGAGTGAATCCTTCCAGGTCCAACATGTCCCAGGACTCATTGCACTTTGGGGACGAAACGTATCAACTCAACTAACGGCTCACATGTTAAAAACCAAGGGGCATTAAGCTTTCTGTCGTGTCAAACTTGAGGACAGGACAAGCTTCTCCTCTGTGGACCAGATGGTCTCATTTAGTTTCAGCCTTCACAGTCTACCTGACCGAGGAAGGAGGTGGGTTCAGTAGATCGTGTCCTCTGAAGGTTGCAGCCCCTGAACTGAGACACAGCTCTCTTGTTTAACAGTTTGAGAAATGTCTTCTATCACCTGTAGATGTTGATGATTCTAATTTCCACTTCCTGTGTCCTTCTCCTCATGTCCATCAGGAGTGATCTTCTTGGCCTTTGTCCTGTGCTGGCTGCCCTACATCGTCGGTCTGACCATGATCTATGATTCTCAGAGAACTGGTGCTGAAAGTCGGGGAACCAACACCGACACAAACACACACTCGGACATGAACACTCCTCCTGAGAGCACAGGCAACATGGCCTCTGTTACCGAACCTGTTAGCCTCTCAGACTGGGACCTGAAGACACAAGCTCACACAAAGAGAGATGATGCACTCTGGGAAAACACAAACAACGAGATCGACACACACAGTGATGCAGATGCACACTTGGTGGACAAACAACCTGAAACGCTCACTGACCCGGGCGTGGGTACTCGCACTGAAATAGACACACACTCGGAGATACACAATACTACACATAACAAGCAAAACCCAGCCTTTTGCATAAAGTCACAAAAGGCAACAAAGTATTTTTACCTGGTCGCCTGGATCCTCTCCCGTCTCAGTGCTGCCATCAACCCTCTGGTGTACAACCTGATGTCCGCCAGGTACAGACACGCTGTGTGTAGCCTCGTGCAGACACACTGTCTCACAATGTCTCACCGGATGAGTACAACACTCTCATCAGGACACTTCAAAACCGCTTTGTGAACATATAGACACACGTAACAACAGCAGCAATACAAGGTAGCTGTGATGATCACTGGTGGTTCTGCATCGACCATATTAACAAACTGAATTCAGCTGCTTGAACTAAGATATCATGAGATTTGACTGTAGGAGCAGCTAACACCCTGCTAACACACAGCTAAAGGCCAATGTATGCTTCTCGGAGAGCTTTTCGTGCAGCTCTGATTTTTCTAACTACACGTCGGCATGGCGGAGACCCACGGATAGCCCTTGGCTGTGATTGGTCCGCTAACGCAAGCATTTTGGGACGACATCATTTCCGGACCTCAAACTTCCTGTTTCATTCCCTAAATCACAATAAACCTAAATCACAACTACGACTCTATGATTAAGTGACAAGTGTGTTAAGCCAGCGGCGTTGTCCGGCTGACGTTGGCTGGTTAGAGCACTTACGGCATGTGTGTACCGTCACATACGGTTATAACGAACTTTGATAACGGGGATAGCGGGCTAGCCACCATGCTAACTGCGGTGGGAACAGCGCAAAAACCCGCTGACTTTAATCCCACGGCTGTCATGACACTGTTTCTCAAACACTGTCAGGTTAGAAGCAAACACTTTAGATCGATACTAACTAACGGTAGTAGTTAGTATCCGGTGTCCGTGCTGACTGTGTGTGGAAGCTGGGGGGAAGCTAGCTGCCTCCGTGTAGCTTCAAGCTGTTGCAGCTGTTGAATTAGCAACGCAGTTTGGAAACAAGACTGGGGAACCGCTGCGTTAAGACACAATACCATCAGCATTTTGAGCCGCTGGGTGTCACTTCAACAAAAACTGTTGCGTCATCAACAGCCTTTTTAGTTGTCATCGTTCACTGTGTTTGAGGAGCCGGGAGGATGTAAATAAACCAGCGTGGACTTCTTCTATATACCTCATGAGGTAGGCTTCTCTAAGCTCGACTTCCGTTGCGCCAACTACTGTTCTGGCGGTGAATTGTTTTCAGAACAAAAAGGCTCGTAGAACTATAAATCAAATAGTGTCCGTCCGATCCGTCCGATCCGTCCATGCGTCCGTCCGCAACGGACTCGGAGAAGCATACAGAGGCCTTAACACACTGCCAACACACAGCTAACACAATGCTAACACACAACTAACACCCTACTAACCCACAGTTAACACAATGTTCACAAACTGCCAACACACAGCTAACACAATGCTAATCCAGTTAATACTTAGCTTACCCTGCTAACACAGCTAATATACAGCTAACCTTGCTATCACAGTGCAAACACAATGCTTACCTATTTAACACACTGCTAACACTGCTAACACACAGCTAATCTTGCTAACTCTGCTAACCCTGCTAACTGAGCTAGCAGCAGATATTTACAGATTTTCTGTCACAGTAACATTCAGACACTTCTGCAATCAACATATAATAGATATTCTGTGTTTAGGACGATTATTGGTGTAGCCTATTGATGCTGGACTCTTGAGACTTAAGGCTGAAATACAGTGCCTTGCATAAGTATTCCCCCCTCTTGTACTTTTCTACATTTTGTCATGGTATAACCACAGATTAACATTAATCGTGATTTTATGTAATGGACCAAAACAAAATAGTCCATCATTTGGAAGTGGGGTAAAATATTAAATGGATTTCAAAATTATTTACAAATAAAAATCTGAAAAGTGTTAAGTGCATATGTATTCACCCCCTTTACTGTGAAACCCCTAAAAACAATCTGGTGCGACCAATTGCTTTCACAAGTCACATTTGCAAGTCACATACTTAGTAAATAGGGTCCACATGTCTGCAATTTAATCTCAGTATAAATACACCTGTTCTGTGAAGGACTGCGAGTTTGTTATAGATCATTTCTGAACAAACAGCATCATGAAGACCAAGGAGCTCACCAAACAGGTCAGGGATAAAGTTGTGGAGAAGTATGAAGCAGGGTTAGGTTATAAAAAAATATCCAGAGCTTTGAACATCTCTCTAAGCACCATAAAATCCATCATCAGAAAATGGAAAGAATATGGCACAACCGCAAACCTACCAAGACAAGGCCGTCCACCCAAACTGAAAAGCCGGACAAGGAGAAAATTTATCAGAGAAGCAACCAAGAGGCTCATTGTTACTCTAGAGGAGTTGCAGAGATCCACAGCTGAGGTGGGAGAATCTGTCTACAGGACAACTATTAGTAGTCTACTCCACAAAGCTGGCCTTTATGGAAGGAGGGTGGCAAGAAGAAATCTGACTGAGCTTCATCTTTTTTGCCAAGAAGAATGGACAAACATTTCCATCTCTAGATGTGCAAAGCTGGTAGAGACATACACCAAAAGACTTGCAGCTGTAATTGCAGCGAAAGGGGGTTCTACCAAGTATTGAGTCAGGGGGGTGAATACTTATGCACCTAACAGACGACAACTTTTTGTTCTCATTATTGTTTGTGTCACAATAAAATATATTTTGCACCTCCAAAGTACTATGCATGTTGTGTTGATCAAATGGGAAAAAGTTTATTTAAGTCTATTTGAATTCCAGTTAGTAACAGTACATAATGGGGAAAAAGTCCAAGGGGGATGAATGCTTATGCAAGGCACTGTATGCTATTCCGAGTCCGTTACGGATACAACAGACCCTTTTTTATTTATGGTTCTCCGAAGGCTGTGGGTGCTGAAAACAATTCACCGCCAGAATTGTCGAAGACGAGTTTAGAGAATCGTAGTTCTCTCTAAACACGCGTAGAAAGGACAGTTTTAGCTGAAATAAAGTGACACCCAGCGGGTCAAAATGCTGATGTTATCGTTTCTTAGCGCAGCGGTTCCCCTGTTTTGCATCTCCCGATACTAACTAATACCAAGTGTTTTCATCTAACCTGACGGTAATTGAGAAACAGTGTCATGACAGCCGTGGAATTAAAGTCGTGACAGCAGGTTTTTTGCGCTGTTAATACCGCAGTTAGCATGGTGGCTAGCACGCTAGCGCCGATATGACTGGGCGTTATAACTGTATGTGACCGTAAACACATGCTGATAGGGCGCTTACCAAACACTGAAGCCGGACAACTCTGCTGGCTTAACACACTTGACACATTAATCGTAGAATCGTAGAATCCTGGTTGTGTTTGGGTTTATTTTGCTATAGAGAATGAAACAGGAAGTTTGAGGTCCGAAATGTGAGATTCCTGAAATGATGTTGTTCGGAAATGATGTCGTTAGCGGACCAATCACAGCCAAGGGCTATCCCTAGGCTCTCCGACATGGCGACGGATAGTTAGAAAAATCCGAGGTGTACGTAGAGCCCTCCGAGGAGCTCGGAGAGGGCGTTCCACGTCGGCGAAGACGTTCCCATGTGTCCGTCTCCGTCAAAACAGAGTAGCATATTTCCGCCTTAAGCCTACAGTTTTGGATCATAGCTTTAGTTTTAATTTGAGCAACTCTCGATTTAATTTACTAACTCAGTTTACTGTGGGATAATGTGATTTCACAATGCACTGATAAATGTATTGAAATATGTTTTTATGTTGGGTTTTTGTTGTACAAAGTAAAATTTCTATCCATTTTTTCCTTGGTCGTGAAAACACGGTTTAAACAAAAGAGTTGAACAATCAAACAACACAGGAGGATACCAAGCCAGGACAAAACGATGTCTTATTTGCCTAGATCATTGATATAAAAAATATTTCAGCATTATATTTGTGGTTTATATTATATATTATATATATACATATATATTATGTGTATCAGCTGATTGTATCACACCTACGTGTAATTGCAGCTCCACAGACAGCTGAAAACAGAATCTCATGCAGGCTGAGAGAAACTTGAAGGAGCAAGAAGAAAGGGGGATGTGCCACGCCCCTAAAACATTTTCCTTCTCTCAGTCTAGTTTTAGACAGCGATGACTGCACATCTCCCGCTATCACCGATGAACTACGCCCTAGTCACAGACACGCAATGACCCACAGCGTAACCTCTCTGAACTTCAACACAATTTCTTCAGAATCACAGAAAAAGGAGATAGACTGTGGCAATTTTGACTGTGATTTCAGTAACACATTTTTCTTTTCTTTTTTTTTCAGTTTATACAAATTTTAAATTGTATTATTATGAACTCTTGGTTGAAACTTTAAACCTTTCAAAGTCTCTTTCTTTATTTCACTCCTCAAGCGTCACACTCTCTCAGGAAGACAGGCACACACATAGAAACACAGGCAAACACACACAGTCAGCTGACTCACACAGCTATTTTCAGCTCTCTTCACCGACACAGAGACTTTCCTGTCTCCTTTGTTTATTCGTGCAAGTTATCTTTACAATAGCGATGTATAACTCAAGGTTTCTGTTGACTGTAACATTTTCTGAGTTACAATCTTAACCTTCAGGCAATGAATTATCTTTTTGTAGTCTCACTGGTAGCTAGTTTAGAAGTTACTCCATGTTCCTTATCGTGAGTTGCGTCACGAGTATTATTAGGTATGCCAACTCCACTGTTGCTCACTGAACCAGACCTTCGAGCCCAAGCGGTATTCAGTATATGAGCAATTTGACGTGCTAAGCTCTATCAGCACAGATGCAGTTGGGCCTTTATCTCATTTGGCCTCTTCCAGGCTTGAAGCAGCTGCAGCTTCCCGTCTTATTCTCGTGTGCCACCCTTGGCTTGGTAGCCTGGATGCCAGACGAACTTAGCCCCGCCCACAACATTTTTGGTCGGGCAGTTCGGTCTGGAGTTGCTTTGTTGAGGAAAAATTATGCCCGACCGGGCCAATCAGATTGTCAGGGCGGGCTTTATACGATGATTGACAGATGATCAACGGTAACGTAATCAACCACGTCATCAAAGTGCCCTTGGGTTGAACCCAACCCTCCTGCAAACCTTTCTCTGTTATCAATCATTTCAATATCACATTGCACAAAGGTTTATGGTTCTTTTCTTGAGAGTGTTAGACGCTACTCATCCAGACTGATCCTCGGTCTGGATGAGACAATCAATTTAATAATGGCAAGAAGTTTCTTACCTTTATGCAGCAGCTTTACGGCATCGACCCAGCCCAACATGCAGTCTGCAGGTGTCCCTCAACAACGACTGGACCCGCTCACCACATGTTGGGGAAAATTTCAGTGCAAGAGTCTGTTTATTACAAAATCTGTGTCAGAATTCATAACCCTCAATAAACAGTTTTTTTGCCTGTGCAGATGTAAGCACTTGCATGTCTCCTTTCCTAGAAGTCCTCACTCTAAGTGCATGTGGAGTGCTCTCTCATCTTCACATCATGCATGTGTGTGTGGTTGGGTGCGTTTCCTCTCCATAGAAGTCCTTACTGGAAGTGTGCCTACTTAGACAGTTTCTTTGGGCTGAATAATGATACAAGTGGGAATTGTCTTTCTCATGTTACAGCAGAGTTGATTCAAAATGAGTTGTACAACATCATCGTCTGATCAGACAGCACTTGACCATTCCTCTCAGTGTTGGCTGTGATCGAGCTTCATAGGAAAGCCATCAGTGAGCTTCAGTTCTGTGGAACCTGGGACACACACACCTCTCCCCTGCAGGTTCCTCCATCCTGCCCCCACCTGAGCCGTCATGGATCTAATGGAGGAGGGAAACGTGAGCTGTGGAGTTAAAAACTGTAGCACGCCAGGCTTCCTGAGAAACTGCTCCAACCAAGACTGCCAGGACGAGGAAAAAAGGGCTGAACTTATTGAGTTAGGTGGGTACAAAACAATGGTGATGATACTGTAGACGATTTTGAAATGATACAGCCAGCTACTGTTATTATTATTATTATTATAAATATACATTTTTTAAATCAACCTTAATCTGAAAGACATTAAATTTTAACAATTTCCTCTCATAACTAATTAAACCATTTACTAATTTATTACAAAGAAAAACTGGGAGTTGAGATGATTCCACAGTAAATACAAAGCAGCTGCTTAGCTTAGCTTAGCATAAAGACAGGTTTATCCTCTTTTTAATTCTGTCAATAATCACTAAACAGATCCTCCTCCCAGACCCTTTAAATATCACCATTAAATCGTTATATATTGTTATATAAACGCGTGCACACATGCATTTGAATAGATTAATATCACACCACATATTAAACTGCAGAGTTGCTCCCGTCTGTTTCCAGTGAACATGATGAATTACCTATATAGTGAAACTGTAAAAACAATCTGGAAATTGAATAAAAGTGCTGGAGAATAAGTGAGAATTAATGAATAGTTAATATATATATGTGTGTGTGTGTGTCTGTGTGTGTTTTCCAGATATAGATATGCAGTACATTTTATTAAAATTATCTGCAGAACTTGGCCAGAAAGCTTCAGCAGAATGACCCAAAAACATTTTCTAAGGAAGTTAAAGTTATAAATAACAGTTAAATATTCCTCCCCTCTTATATTGATATGATCACTGGTGCTGAAAATGTTGCTGAGCTATGGAGAAAACATTAAGAGGATATTTTTACCTGACTCCATGTTGTTTTTTATAATTTTATACTAGTCTTTCATAGTAGTTTACGAAAAACTGAAAAAAACGTCTTCTTGTGCCAGTCATCATGAGAACAAATTAAATCTGTGAATGTTTTTTACCATTTTCCATTGTGGACTGAACATGTGTAAATTTGTGATTCTCATGAAAATCAATCATCAATATTTCATTTTCTAGTGTGTGTGACAGTGATTATCATTTCACTGATAATCTTCGGCCTTGTTGGAAACACACTGACTGTTCTGGTGGTTTGGCTCCGCCCCAACATGAGAAGCTCCTCCCACCTCTACCTGAGCAGCATGGCTGTTAGTGACCTGCTGATCCTCCTGCTGCTGCCTCTCGATCTAATTGAGGTGCCCTCACATATATCCCATAATACTTATATACTTATACACCCTATTTTTCAATTCACTGTGATTTGACCAGATTCTCATGGTTTGGCTGAACGTGCACTAAATGGATTGTGTCTCTTTTAGTTCTGGACAAGCTGGAAGTTAGGAGTCTTCATCTGTAAGTTGAGAACATTCCTGATAGAGTGCTGCACCTTCTGCACCATCCTCCACATCACCTTTCTCTCCCTGGAGAGGTACCTGGTTGTCTGCTGGCCAATCACCTCAAAGACGCTGGTGACACGTCGCAGAACCAGGGCTCTGATTGGCTGCCTCTGGCTGGGAGCGGCTGTCAGTGCAGCACCATATTTGGTCATGATGGAAGTGAAGATAGAGAAGGAAGTGGATGATATGAAGAGAGAGGTTGAAAAGGAAGGGTGCAGAGTATCACAATCCTCATACTCCTCTGGTCTCGTGTTGGCCATGATAATTCTCTATTACCTGTATGTCCTGGTACCCATGTGCATCCTGGGACTGGTCTATGCCCTGATTGAACGGACTCTGAGGCTCCGTCCACAAAGAAGCCGTAACGACAAGAGTCACCGACACACAATCAAGATGCTGGGTGAGAAACACAATCCAACACACACACCCTCAGGTTCTGAATTCAGCTTTTACTAAACACAACTGACAAAGGCTGACGAAAATATTTAATACTTTGTCTTCATCTCGGCTTGCACATCTGGAGCCAGAGTCGGACCTGTTTCATTCAATAGATAATCTGGTAAACTAAATTTACCAGAAAAAGAACTCACCAGTTTTTATAAGAATCCCATAAAATGACAGAAGCAATTTTTTAGATTATATTTGACGAGTTTACGACCTGCAACCAGCCACCAGGGGGCAATCAAGATGATTTGGCTTCACTTTTGGGGAGCAGTCCAGTCTTCTATCTTTATTTACAGCTGTGGGTCAATTTAGGGGCTGCATCACAGTGTCACGAGTAGAAAGACTCCTACAGATGCTTCCTTCATACCAGAGAAAGCTCTGAGGAGTGAATCCTTCGAGGTCCAACATGTCCCAGGACTCATTGCACTTTGGGGACGAAACGTATCAACTCAACTAACGGCTCACATGTTAAAAACCAAGGGGCATTAAGCTTTCTGTCGTGTCAAACTTGAGGACAGGACAAGCTTCTCCTCTGTGGACCAGACGGTCTCATTTAGTTTCAGCCTTCACAGTCTACCTGACCGAGGAAGGAGGTGGGTTCAGTAGATTGTGTCCTCTGAAGGTTGCAGCCCCTGAACTGAGACACAGCTCTCTTGTTTAACAGTGTGAGAAATGTCTTCTATCACCTGCAGATGTTGATGATTCTAATGTCCACTTCCTGTGTCCTTCTCCTCATGTCCATCAGGAGTGATCTTCTTGGCCTTTGTCCTGTGCTGGCTGCCCTACATCGTCGCTCTGACCATGATCTATGATTCTCAGAGAACTGGTGCTGAAAGTCGGGGAACCAACACCGACACAAACACACACTCGGACATGAACACTCCTCCTGAAAGCACAGGCAACATGGCCTCTGTTACCGAACCTGTTAGCCTCTCAGACTGGGACCTGAAGACACAAGCTCACACAAAGAGAGATGATGCACTCTGGAAAAAAACAAACAACGAGATCGACACACACAGTGATGCAGACGCACACTTGGTGGACCAACAACCTGAAACGCTCACTGACCCGGGCGCAGGTTCTGACGATACGAGCGCACATAATGTTGTATCACTCGACATCAGAGCTGGAGAAAGCTCACACAACGTGGGTACTTGCACTGAAATAGACAAACACTCAGAGATACACAATACTTCACATAACAAGCAAAACCCAGCCTTTTGCATAAAGTCACAAAAGGCAACAAAGTATTTTTACCTGGTCGCCTGGATCCTCTCCCGTCTCAGTGCTGCAATCAACCCTCTGGTGTACAACCTGATGTCCGCCAGGTACAGACACGCTGTGCGTAGCCTCGTGCACACACACTGTCTCACACCGTCTCACCGGTTGAGTACAACACTCTCCTCAGTATACTCCACAACCACATTGTAAACAT
Source organism: Platichthys flesus (assembly GCF_949316205.1). Taxonomy (NCBI): domain Eukaryota; kingdom Metazoa; phylum Chordata; class Actinopteri; order Pleuronectiformes; family Pleuronectidae; genus Platichthys; species Platichthys flesus. Next base: position 1,292,803 of record NC_084960.1, on the reverse strand, counting down.
ATAGACACACGTAACAACAGCAGAGACACAAGGTAGCTGTGATGATCAGTGGAGGTTCTGCATCGACCATATTAACAAACTGAATTCAGCTGCTTGAACTAAGATATCATGAGCTGTGACTGTAGGAGCAGCTAACACTCTGCTAACACTCTGCTAACACTCTGCTTACACACAGCTAACACACTGCCAACACACAGCTAACACATAACTAACACCCTACTAACCCACAGCTAACACACTGTTCACAAACTGCCAACACACAGCTAACACAATGCTAATCCAGTTAACACTTAGCTTACCCTGCGAACACAGCTAATACACAGCTAACCTTGCTATCACAGTGCAGACACAATGCTTACCTATTTAACACACTGCTAACACACAGCTAACACTGCTAACACACAGCTAATCTTGCTAACTCTGCTAACGCTGCTAACTGAGCTAGCAGCAGATATTTACAGATTTTCTGTCACAGTAACATTCAGACACTTCTGCAATCAACATATGATAGATATTCTGTGTTTAGGACGATTATTGGTGTAGCCTATTGATGCTGGACTCTTGAGACTTAAGGCTGAAATATGCTATTCCGAGTCCGTTACAGATACAACAGACCCTTTTTTATTCATGGTTCTCCGAAGGCTGTGGGTGCTGAAAACAATTCACCGCCAGAAAAGCGCAAAGTTTTTGTTGTCGAAGACGAGTTTAGAGAATTGTAGTTCTCTCTAAACACGCATAGAAAGGACAGTTTCAGCTGAAATAAAGTAACACCCAGCGGGTCAAAATGCTGATTTCTATCGTTTCTTAGCGCAGCGGTTCCCCAGTTTTGCTTCTGAACTGTGTTGATAATTCCACAGCTTTAAGCTACACTGAGGCAGCTAGCTTCCCCCCCAGCTTTCACACACATTCAGCAGGGACTCCAGATAATAACTTCCAGTGTTGTGCAAGTTCACACCTCTCATGAACTAGTTCAAAGTTCAGTTCACACAAGTAAATATGAATAGTTCACGTTCATAGTTCACCATTTAAATTCTGAACTAGTTCATAGTTCAGTTCATTTCATAGTTTAAGGTGGAAAGTGAGCCATTTTTGTAAGAGACCAGAGCTGTTTTGTTGCAGGTATGGCCTACCCCTTTAAGGAAAGTTTGTAGTGTGTGACGTAGTGCACCTGGGTATTGTGGGAAGAGACGTTAAAAGTGTGTTTATAACGAAGTGACGGACCACCTAGAGGTGATGCGAGTGTCGCTCTTGCTGTATATCCGAGAAATAAAGTGGCCGCATTCCAAGTAAAGAAACATCTCCTCCTCCTTCTTCACGGAGCGGTCCGGATGGCTGGTTACCGGCCAGACAGCGAGCCAACATAACCCGTGAGCCGAGCTCCAGACTACGGTTCGGAGCCGAGACACTGGCCAGAGAAGAAAACACTTGGAATACGTTGCTTCATTGGTGTGCATGTGTGTGTGCGATGAATCATGGGTAACGTAGTGCGAAGTCGAGTTACTCGGTTCAGGTTAGTAAGTAAAGTAAAGTAAAGTAAAGTAGCTTTATTGTCAATTTCTTACATGTTCAGAACATACAAGGAGTCGATACAACGTTTCCCACTCTCCCACAGTGAGACATATAAAGTGCACAGGCACAACAGATAACACAAGACATTTCCTAATACTAAGTAAACATACAGAATTTTTTAAGTACAGCAGCATAAGGTTCTCTAAAAGTGTAAACGTAGTGATTTAAGTGATAAAGTGCAAACAGTACAAGAGACAGTTAGTTGCAGAAGTAAACATACAGAATTTTTTAAGTACAGCAGCATAAGGTTCTCTAAAAGTGTAAATGTAGTGAGGCTACATCGCGGACATTTCACGGGCACTGAGCAACGGCATGGTGAAAGCATTCGATTAAGACAGCGTCTCTCCTTAGGAGATGGAAAACATTCCGTAACGTTTTCGCTAGACCTCAGATAATATTGTAACGGACTAGTAGTTAGGTTTATGTTCTGTTTGACTGCTATGTGTTTGTTATGACTTATGTTCAGCTAACTACACCATGTCAATAAGTATTGGGATTTCCAGAGGGTCAGTGTAACAGTCGGGGTGGGGCAAGTGACAGTTCTAGACCAATGGCTGGAGAGTTACCTGGCAAGACAGGCTCTCATTGGCTGATGAGTTGGCATGTCAAGGGTGAATGAGGAAGGGGAGTGAAGAACACGTTGGGGAATGATAGGAGTGTCGGAGTTACAACAAGAAGTATGTTGTGTTCGCTGGACTTTAATAAAGTTACACATAAAGAGAGAATTTTCCTGTTGTCTATAAGCGAGGATGCTGAAATATGAACGTGTTCACCGTTCAAATTCATTATTTGTCATTGAGTTGCGTTCAGTTCACCGTTCTCACAAAAGTGAACGTGTTCAATGAACGCGTTCTTTTGCGTTTGTTCATGCACAACACTGCTAACTACTACTACTAAGTGTTTTCATCTAACCTGACGGTAATTGAGAAACAGTGTCATGACAGCCATGGAAATAAAGTCGTGACAGCAGGTTTTTTGCGCTGTTACCACCGCAGTTAGCATGGTGGCTGGCACGCTAGCGCTGTTATGACTGGGCATTATAACTGTATGTGACCGTACACACATGCTGATAGGGCTCTAACCAACCACTGAAGCTGGACAACTCCGCTGACTTAACACACTTGACACATTAATCGTACAATCGTAGAATCCTGGTTGTGTTTGGGTTTATTGTGCTATAGAGAATGAAACAGGAAGTTTGAGGTCCGAAATTTCTTGATTCTTGTTGTTTTCTTGATTCTTGTTGTTCTGGGTCTGTACCCTCGAGGTTGATGCAGTTATTGTAAGTCGCTTTGGATAAAAGCGTCAGCTAAATGAAATGTAATGTAATGTAAAATGTGAGATTCCTGAAATTATGTCGTTCGGAAATGATGTCGTTAGCGGACCAATCACAGCCAAGGGCTATCCCTAGGCTCTCCGACATGCTGAAGGATAGTTAGAAAAATCCGAGGTGTACGTAGAGCCCTCCGAGGAGAGGGCGTTCCACGTCGGCGAAGACGTTCCCATGTGTCCGTCTCCGTCAAAACAGAGTAGCATATTTCCGCCTTAAGCCTACAGTTTTGGATCATAGCTTTAGTTTTAATTTGAGATTTAATTTACTAACTCAGTTTACTGTGGGATAATGTGATTTCACAATGCACTGATAAATGTATTGAAATATGTTTTTATGTTGGGTTTTTGTTGTACAAAGTAAAATTTCTATCCATTTTTTCCTTGGTCGTGAAAACACGGTTTAAACAAAAGAGTTGAACAATCAAACAACACAGGAGGATACCAAGCAAGGACAAAACTATGTCTTATTTGTCTAGATCATTGATATAAAAAATATTTCAGCATTATATTTGTGGTTTATATTATATATTATATATATACATATATATTATGTGTATCAGCTGATTGTATCACACCTACGTGTAATTGCAGCTCCACAGACAGCTGAAAACAGAATCGCATGCAGGCTGAGAGAAACTTGAAGGAGCAAGAAGAAAGGGGGATGTGCCACGCCCCTAAAACATTTTCCTTCTCTCAGTCTAGTTTTAGACAGCAATGACTGCACATCTCCCGCTATCACCGATGAACTACGCCCTAGTCACAGACACGCAATGACCCACAGCGTAACCTCTCTGAACTTCAACACAAGTCTCACTGGTAGCTAGTTTAGAAGTTACTCCATGTTCCTTATCGTGAGTTGCGTCACGAGTATTATTAGGTATGCCAACTCCACTGTTGCTCACTGAACCAGACCTTCGAGCCCAAGCGGTATTCAGTATATGAGCAATTTGACGTGCTAAGCTCTATCAGCACAGATGCAGTTGGGCCTTTATCTCATTTGGCCTCTTCCAGGCTTGAAGCAGCTGCAGCTTCCCGTCTTATTCTCGTGTTCCACCCTTGGCTTGGCCCTTTGCGCTGCCCTCTTGGCATAAACCCTGATGTCTACTCAACACTACTCACACATTTTATTAGGTCAGATTAACTACAGAGGACTCCGGAGTCAAATTTACAAAGGAGTTTTATTAATTAATTTTAATCATATTTATATATTTGGGGCCTCTTGGCCCGTTTTTGTGGAAAAGTTTGTGTGAGTCCCCCCCAACCCTCCTGCAAACCTTTCTCCGTTATCAATCAATTCAATATCACATTGCACAAAGGTTTACGGTTCTTTTCTTGAGAGTGTTAGACGCTACTCATCCAGACTGATCCTCGGTCTGGATGAGACAATCAATTTAATAATGGCAAGAAGTTTCTTACCTTTATGCAGCAGCTTTACAGCGTCGACCCAGCCCAACATGCAGTCTGCAGGTGTCCCTCAACAACGACTGGACCCGCTCGCCACAAGGAAACTGAATCGCAGTGCAAGAGTCTGTTTATTACAAAATCTGTGTCAGAATTCATAACCCTCAATAAACAGTTTTTTTGCCTGTGCAGATGTAAGCACTTGCATGTCTCCTTTCCTAGAAGTCCTTTCTCTAAGTGCATGTGGAGTGCTCTCTCATCTTCACATCATGCATGTGTGTGTGGTTGGGTGCGTTTCCTCTCCATAGAAGTCCTTACTGGAAGTGTGCCTACTTAGACAGTTTCTTTGGGCTGAATAAAGATACAAGTGGGAATTGTCTTTCTCATGTTACAGCCGAGTTGATTCAAAATGAGTTGTACAACATCATCGTCTGATCAGACAGCACTTGACCATTCCTCTCAGTGTTGGCTGTGATCGAGCTTCATAGGAAAGCCATCAGTGAGCTTCAGTTCTGTGGAACCTTGGACACACACACCTCTCCCCTGCAGGTTCCTCCATCCTGCCCCCACCTGAGCCGTCATGGATCTAATGGAGGAGGGAAACGTGAGCTGTGGAGTTAAAAACTGTAGCACGCCAGGCTTCCTGAGAAACTGCTCCAACCAAGACTGCCAGGAGGAGGAAACAATGGCGGCATGGATCTTCCTTGGTGGGTACAAAACTATGGTGATGATACGGTAGACGATTTTGAAATGATACAGCCAGCTACTGTTATTATTATTATTATTATTATTATTATAAATATATTTTTTTTAAATCAACCTTAATCTGAAAGACATTAAATTTTAACAATTTCCTCTCATAACTAATTAAACAATTTACTAATTTATTACAAAGAAAAACTGGGAGTTGAGATGATTCCACAGTAAATACAAAGCAGCTGCTTAGCTTAGCTTAGCATAAAGACAGGTTTATCCTCTTTTTAATTCTGTCAATAATCACTAAACAGATCCTCCTCCCAGACCCTTTAAATATCACCATTAAAACGTTATATATTATTATATAAACACATGCACACAAGCATTTGAATAGATTAATATCACACCACATATTAAACTGCAGAGTTGCTCCCGTCTGTTTCCAGTGAACGTGATGAATTACCTATATATTTCAACTGAAACTGTAAAAACAATCTGGAAAATGAATAAAAGTGCTGGAGAATAAGTGAGAATTAATGAATAGTTAATATATATATGTGTGTGTGTGTGTGTGTGTGTGTGTTTTCCAGATTCAGATATGCAGTACATTTTATTAAAATCAATCTGCAGAACTTGGCCAGAAAGCTTCAGCAGAATGATCCAAATACATTTTCTAAGGACGTTAAAGTTATAAATAACAGTTAAATATTCCTCCCCTCTTATATTGATATGATCACTGGGGCTGAAAAGGTTGCTGAGCTATGGAGAAAACATTAAGAGGATATTTTTACCTGACTCCATGTTGTTTCTTATATTTTTATACTAGTCTTTCATAGTAGTTTACGAAAAACTGAAAAAAACGTCTTCTTGTGCCAGTCATCATGAGAACAAATTAAATCTGTGAATGTTTTTTACCATTTTCCATTGTGGACTGAACATGTGTAAATTTGTGATTCTCATGAAAATCAATCATCAATATTTCATTTTCTAGTGTGTGGAACAGTGATTATCATTTCACTGATAATCTTCGGCCTTGTTGGAAATACACTGACTCTTCTGGTGGTTTGGCTCCGCCCAAACATGAGAAGCTCCTCCCACCTCTACCTGAGCAGCATGGCTGTTAGTGACCTGCTGATCCTCCTGCTGCTTGCTCTGGATCTATTGAAGGTGCCCTCACATATATCCCATAATACTTATATACTTATACACCCTATTTTTCAATTCACTGTGATTTGACCAGATTCTCATGGTTTGGCTGAATGTGCACTAAACGGATTGTGTCTCTTCCAGTTCTGGACAGAATGTAAGTTAGGAGTCATCGTCTGTAAGCTGAGCAGGTTCCTGTCACACTGCTGCATCTTCTGCACCATCCTCCATATCACCTTTCTCTCACTGGAGAGGTACCTGGTTGTCTGCTGGCCAATCACCTCAAAGACGCTGGTGACACGTCGCAGAACCTGGGCTCTGATTGGCTGCCTCTGGCTGGGAGCGGCTGTCAGTGCAGCACCATTTTTGGTCATGATGGAAGTGAAGATAGAGAAGGAAGTGGATGATATGAAGAGAGAGGTTGAAAAGGAAGTGTGCAGAGTATCAGAATCCTCATTCTCCTCTGGCCTCATGTTGGCCATGATAATTCTCCAAAACCTTTACGTCCTGGTAGCCTTGTGCATCCTGGGACTGGTCTTCATCCTGATTGGACGGACTCTGAGGCTCCGACCACAAAGAAGCCGTAAAGACAAGAGTCACCAACATGCAGTCAAGATGCTGGGTGAGAAACACAATCCAACACACACACCCTCAGGTTCTGAATTAAGCTTTTACTAAACACAACTGACAAAGGCTGACGAAAAGATTTAATACTTTGTCTTCATCTCGGCTTGCACATCTGGAGCCAGAGTCGGACCTGTTTCATTCAATTGATAATCAAAACTAAACTTATGAGAAAAATAACTCCCTAGTTTTACAAGGACGACATAAATGACAGAAACCATCGTTAAGAAAATACTTGATGTGTATTTTGACTTTTTAGTTTGGGCATGTCCCGTCTGTTACCATCAAGGAGGCAGGCAAGGTGTAGAACCTGCAGCCAGCCACCAGGGGACAATCAAGATGATTTGCCTTCACTTTTGGGGAGCAGTCCAGTCTTCTATCTTTATTTCCAGCTGTGGGTCATTTGAGGGGCTGCATCACAGTGTCACGAGTAGAAAGACTCCTCCAGATGCTTCCTTCATACCAGAGAAAGCTCTGAGGAGTGAATCCTTCCAGGTCCAACATGTCCCAGGACTCATTGCACTTTGAGTCCTGGGACATGGTTAAAAACCAAGGGGCATTAAGCTTTCTGTCGTGTCCAACTCAAGGACAGGACAAGCTTTTCCTCTGTGGACCAGATGGTCTCATTTAGTTTCAGCCTTCACAGTCTACCTGACCGAGGAAGGAGGTGGGTTCAGTAGATCGTGTCCTCTGAAGGTTGCAGCCCCTGAACTGAGACACAGCTCTCTTGTTTAACAGTGTGAGAAATGTCTTCTATCACCTGCAGATGTTGATGATTCTAATGTCCACTTCCTGTGTCCTTGTCCTCATGTCCATCAGGAGTGATCTTCTTGGCCTTCATCCTGTGCTGGCTGCCCTACATCGTCGCTCTGACCATGATCTATGATTCTTTGACAGCTGGTCCTAACAATAACACACACACTAACAGTACACACAATAACACATCCATTAACAGTACACACAATAATACACTGACTTCTTTCTTTTATTTTTACCTGGTCGCCAGGTTCCTCTCCCGTCTCAGTGCTGCCATCAACCCTCTGGTGTACAACCTGATGTCCGCCAGGTACAGACACGCTGTGCGTAGCCTCGTGCAGACACACTGTCTCACACCGTCTCACCGGATGAGTACAACACTCTTATCAGGATACTCCACAACCACTTCGTAAACATATAGACACGCGTAACAACAGCAGAGACACAGCTAACTGAATGATCCTGAGATTAGAGGCCAAATAATAGAACCTGGAATCTGGTAGCGCTAGTCTCCCATCTGATTTGGGCCTCTGCAAAAATTGTTTTTGTATCCTAGGAGTCTTTTTAATCCATATCAAATATATAATTAGGCTGCCTATCTGTTTGAAGAATGTGTTGAGAAGAAGGATTGATAGACATTAAAAGAGGTTTCACAACTTCGGGAGAATAGTCATTTTAATTCTTGTGACTAAGGAGAGATGCAGCAAAGACCCTGCGTTCAAAATCATCCTCAGTATGGGTTAACAGAGAGGTAAAGTAGGACCTGAAGAGGTTATCGAATCGATTTGTACCACGTACACACAGATAAATTAAACTACTATGAGAAATTTTTAATGGTGAGTCAAGTAAAGGGGAATTTTCTGCAGCCACAGGGAGCGGCATCATTTTACTTTGGCTGGGATTCAGTTTGTATCCTGATAGGTGACCGAAGGATGTGATAGTGGCAAGAGCAGGGTTGGAACAGAGAGGTCAGATATATATGTCAATAAATCATCTGCATATAAAGACAATTTGTGTTCCTCTCCATATCTGAGTATACCTTTAACAAGGGGGTTAGAGTGAAGGCGATTGTTAGGGGTTCTATAGCGAGGGCGAACAACAAGGTAGTTAAAGGGCAGCCTTGGCGAGTTGACCGCTGCAGAGGAAAAGAACCTGAAGAGTGATGTCGGTCCTAACAGAAGCTTGAGAAAGTCTCACTTCCACTCCACCTTGTCAAACGCTTTCGCCACATCTACTGATATAATGGCCTCAGTCTTGTTGTTGACAGAGGGATTATATATGACATTAAATAATCTACGGAGCAATAATCTATGTTTATTAAATCCTGTTTGATCAGGAGAAATAGTTGATGGAGGACTGTTTCCAGACACATTGCAAGAAGTTTGGCTTAGATTTCATATTCAACATTTAACAAGTTGACGATATGATGCCCAATCAAGAGGGTAATTGTTATTTTAAGGATACGACAAATAGTGGCTTAAGGGATAATCATTTACTGACTTTATCTCCTTGCTCAAAGTAAGTGCTCGAAGACTTGACAAGAAGTTCAGTAACCTGGTCTGTTAGCAATGTGTCAAACGCTGCTTGTAAACGCTCCTTATAAATATCTGGAGATGTTGAGTGGGTTGTCAGTGTTCCCGTTGTGTCCATGGCCATCGCACTCGATGATGGGGGTGAATCCGGAGGGGGTGATGGCCACTCTTTCAGACTCGTTTTTGGCAGAGTATATGACATTAGATGATTCTTCTGGCGTCTGACCATACAGAGAAATTTGGCTCAGGAGCGATAGATAGACACGTCCTACATCCTTACCCTCCAACAGCGCCCCCTAGATGTTGTTTCATATACTAGACAGAGACACAAAGACCTTAGGATGAAAAAGCAAGACACTGACGAAGAGATTACAAAAAACGAAAACTTAATCACTGCAGTGGAATTCAAACGTCACTTCCTGTCTGCTGCTCTCTTTACACGAAACTCTCTAAAGTTTTGACTTAAGATCAGAAAAATCATTTTGAATTTCTGGATTGATTGAAGCTTTTCTGCTGATGTACTGATGTTTTGCGTGTGTTATTTTTTATCTATTATACTGTTCTTTTTGCCTCTCGTGAAGCACTTTGTAAATTTTTTTAAGAAAAGTGCTTTACAATTAAAGCTTATTATTATGATTATTATGATTATAGAAATAGATCTGAAGCTGACCTGATTAACTCAAACGCAGGTTTAGCTCTTTGTACTCTGAGCTGTGGTGGAACAGTAGACGGGCTGTACCTTGTTATTTACACGTTGGCTGTGGATTGTGCCTTCAGAGCACAGAAGACTTTATGACTTGTCAAATCCAGATATAACGAATGATATTAATATTTCCTGGATTACATTTCAGTGTTGCAGTGATTGAGTCGCGGTGTCACACAGTCTGATTTACTGCTGCCAATAAAGAGCACATTGGTTATGTATTAAATTATCAGATATGCCTGCACTTCCTGTCCAGTAGCTTTGCCAGCCTTAAAACATGGGCTAAAAAAATCACCACTTGTATAAACGTAGTCTGATGTTGTGTTATAAGAGTGAAAATGTTTGTCCTTTAAAGCAGGGAAAGGTTTGAGTGTGTGTGTATTTTACATAAAGTTCTTTACCAATATGCGTGTTTCTGTACAAGACACTTTTAGTTTATTTGCTGGAGTCACATGTATATTTGGAGCCAGATGAAGCCGAACTGCATTGTGGGTCTGTTGCATTGCCAGCCAATCAAAAGTTTGAATATTTAATGGAAAGCAGCAGCCAATCACAGCTTCAGGTTGATCTGGATGTGCATTTTATTTCCTGTGTTCTTCTCTTTGTAATTGTTGTGATAGACGCACTTTACATTATGATCAGTCACACCCACCACCAAGCTTTACTGTGATGCACACGTGTGGGTCCTGCTCATGCTATGTACACACGTGTGCTGGACCGACACACTTACACACACACACACACATACACACACTCACACTCACACACACACACACATACACACACACACACACACACACACACGACACAGGGCTATTACATTGATTCATGTGGTTTCATACAGGCTGATGTGTTTTCATGTTGCAGGTATTACATTACAGGTGCTGATGATACACAGGTCACAGATATAATATATATACTTATATGTTGTATTTCAGTCAGAGTTGATGTCGTTGTGTCATGTGAGTGATGTCAATCGTATATATGGAAAAGGTAAATGATGTGAAAATGAATGTTTTACATGAATGTAAATTACATGTCAGGTTTGTGTTATATCATTAATCAGCTCCGGTGTTTTAGTAGTTGTGCTTCTAGTTTCCCAGTAACTGAATGACTCTGTACTGCTCACTTGGTCAAATGCAAATGAAATGTTCTGTGCAGATAAACCAGGTAGGATGAACAAGATTGTTTTTAGTGCCACTGTGGTACAGTCAAAGGATGACCTGCATGCTGATCTCCACTAGATGGCGCTGTGGCCCTGAGATGTGAAAGGTGCTACCTCGAGCTTCAATGTTTTAATGAAGGTAAACAGATATACACAGATTCTTTAAAACCATTAAAATAACATTAATACTTGACATATTTTTTATTTGCTAAATTAATATACAGGTGTGTGTATGTTTACTTCATATCTTCATCACCTCTTCATCACTCTCTCTCTCCCCAGTCTTCCTCTCTTCACTGTTGATGGAGCTGTGTGTGTTTTAATTCCACCTCCACGTACATTATAACACACAGATGAATAACACAGAGCCTCTGTGAGTTTGACCTGGTAAACAACATCAATCCCACCAAGGTGGACTGGATTTATAAATTCATTAATATTAATTATAGTGACAATAAAGCAGATGTTCAACAAACAGTCTTTCACCTGAGAGTCGTTGTGTTAAAGTCAAGGAATCAGTGTGCTGCAGGATGTGTGTGTTTGGTTGTGTGTCTGTGTGTTTTATTTAAACAGAGTTAAAGTGGCATCAACAAGTATCTTTAAAAACTGGGACTGATTCTTTGATATCTGTGCAGATGTTTTCTGGGATGATTGCACTAAGGGAAGCTTCGTGAAACAAATGTGCATAATTACTTCTTCATTTACTCTCCACCATTCGTCTCCTCTTGTGTAGAAGCAACACTCTGAGCAGTAATGAGTGCCGTTAGAAAAAACACACGCCGGCATTTGTTTGGTGGAAGTGATCCCAGGCCATGATGCGATGGAGAAATTAGCAGAATGCATCTTCCTCTCCGACACAAACTCAATGTGCCTTTGACTCGATTCCAGGAAAACTATGAGTCTCAGTGGGATTTCTCCCTGTTCCAGTCCAGTAACACATGGATGTAGATTCTACACATACAGGCACATGCATCAGTACTCCAACACTAATTCATGACACAAACACACACAACGAAATGCCCTCACATGCATTCAGACACACAAGATCCTTGCAGCAAATGATTGAGGGATTTAATTATGAACTGGGGGAAAGAATCCAGTCATGTTCACTGCCTGTGTTTATTACCTGGAGCAGAGCTGCTGAACAGTATCTCAACCCAGACCTGTAACATATGGAGCAAATAAACAGGAGTGAGTACCTGTGGGCTGCGACAGGCACATGCACGCACATCATCGACACACACATTGTGTATGCATGCATGAACGTATATGTAAAGTTCCATGCTCTCTTCAGGGAGCACTAGATGTTTTTCTTGCTTCTGTTCTTCTCATCGTGTTCGCAGTCTGAACTTTTTAATGACTCTGCAGGAATGAGGCCGCTGTGGTCGAGCTTCTGGTGAAACGCAGAAAATATTTTTCTTATTTACTTCTGCTCGACCTCACTCACGCTGACTTTACGCAGCAGACTGAGGTGAAGCAGTGCACGCAGGCTGCTTCGCAACATTTCAGCGAGACATCAACACAATCCTCACAATCCTCACACTCAAGTTCACAACTTTTTAAACCAAAAGTTCTGTAATTCAGCTCAATATAAGAAAATTCCCTTTTTACAGTTCCTCATGTGGAGCAGTTACTCCTGAGATCTGAGAGCTGAAGACGATGATAACCTGCGTGATGTCTCCCTTGCTTGTTGCCCTGCATGTTATTAGTGTGATTTAACATCATCACCACTATGATGATGAGTTCATGGGCTCTTCTGCTCCGTCCAAGCAGCACCGTCCTCAGGACAATGGAGACAGACTAATAAGCAATTAGCCTTAAATGGATTAGAGGAATTTGTGTCTGCTCTTGCCACCCTGTGCGTTGTCTTTGCTTCCCCCTGGAGAAAGAGACGACAACCAGAACGAGTGTTTTGTTTGAGCTCAGATTGAAGCTTCACCGCTGATCACAGGAGTCTGAGGGAGAAACTAAAGCAGAAGACGAGTCTGTGTTGGACCCTTAACAGGGCTCGGTGATAAGTGATGGAGGTAAAGGTTCAATTCAAGACCTCCTTGTCGTTGATGGCAGTTACTTTAAAAAAAGAATGGCACAGCAAGAAGGTTCCAGGTTCACATCAGATAAATATCCGGTGGTCCTGGTGCAGACGCCTCTCGTCTACATCTTGTTTGTAATAAACCTTGTTCCAAAACTCCTTGACGTCATTTTTCATGAGACTGTTCCCTTCAACAATTATGTGAGTCACTGGATCATCACGGTGGAGCGGTTAAACATAACTGAGGTAATGAGTCGGGGGTTTGTTCTGTGGAGCGTGCGGCCGTCCAGCGTCGTGACGAGGTCGGTGGTCTCCGGTGTTCAGGCGTCTGACGGGAGGAGAGATTTCACATTTCAATGAAACTTCCAACGGCACATTCAGTTTTTAACTTTGAGGATTCTCTTTTCTCCTCCATCGTCAGTGCTTCTCCTTCTGCAGTCTTTATGCTAAGCTAACTGGCTACTGATGGTGTCCGTCTGCCAGTGACAGTAATATTTCTGACATCTCTTCGTGTCAGTTTGCCAGTTCAATAACCCTGAAACAATATCCGTGCATGTGAAGCCGAGCATGGTGTGCACCACAGACACCAGCTCAACATGACATGTGATGCTCACGAGTGGCTGGTGCCCTCATAGCAACATTGTTTAGATCCAAACTGTCACCGCCTCGCTCCCGCTGGCCAGGTCAGGGCCAAAAGTAAGTCACAGCAGCAGTGGCCCCAATAAGTTTCGTGTTATTTGGGGTTTTGGACTTTAGGTGGAAGCTGGAGAAAACATGCAAACTCCACACAGAGAGACCTGGGCCAGACCAGGATTCAAACCGGGAACCTTCCTGCTACGACGTCCGACTCATCTTATCTTTGTGTTGTAGAAAGAAGCAGAAAAAAGCCACCGTCTCTAGGTGAGGTTGTTCTATGTTTACTTTATCAAACATGTGAGTTTCCAATGCAGGTGAAGTGTGCATCATAGGTGAATTATAACTATACGTTATCAATATAGACATTTTAATGAGAAATTACACAACAGGGCCGGTATGATCAAAGTGTTTGATTCGTCCACACCGGCCTGGTGACCTTCAATCACTCACCTTTATTCTGCAGCGTCTGTTCCTTCCCTCTAACGACAGCAGCTGGAGTTTCTCTCATTGTTTTAATAGCAGCTCCTCTGAGGAAGCTGTAATCAGAATCCTTTGACAATCAGGAGCTATTGAGAAGAGGAGGTCATCATCTCAGAATCAGAATCAGAAGTATTTTATTGCCAAGTAGGTTTACACCTACAAGGAATTTGCTCTGGTGATTGGTGCACACAATGAACATAGAAACATAAAACGCAATAAATACAACACACATAGGAAAAGCAATAAAAAATAGAAAACCAGTATATATTTACTCACTGTTTACTTCTTATTTACTCACTTTTTTCCAATATTTATACAAAGTAACATTTATTTTGACATAAACATTTCTGAATAAAAATATATGAAAGATAAAAGATATAAAAAGTGAAGTAAAAAGTGAAATGCAAAATGCAAAACAGTATACAGTGTCCGATTGCAATATGCAATGTAATGCAGTATAATATAATATGAGAACTTTGTCACTTTGTCACAGAATTTTGTGCTCATACTATCGTGAAGAAGGGAAGTGTGTGTATGAGGCTGTAATGTGTTCACAACACTCGAGCTCACGTGACCTGACAAGCAGGTGGAAGCTTTACTGTGTTCGTCATGTTAGCATGTTAGCATGTTAGCATGTTAGCTTCAGCCCCTTCGCCGCACAGCCGGAAGGTTCCTGGAGTTTGTTCTCATCCTGACTGTGTAGGTGTTGAGTGGAGACTATTGAATGAATGGATGAATGGATGAATGGATGAATGGATGGATGGAAGGATGGATGAATGGATGAATGGATGGATGTATGAATGGATGTATGAATGAAAGGACGGATGAATGGATGAATGAATGGATGAATGGATGAATGGAAGGATGGATGAATGGATGAATGGATGGATGTATGAAAGGATGGTTGAATGGATGAATGAATGGATGAATGGATGAATAGATGAATGTTAAATGGATGGATGGATAGATGGATGAATGGATGTATGAATGAAAGGACGGTTGAATGGATGAATGGATGAGTGGATGAATGGATGAATGAATGGATGAATGGATGAATGGATGAATGGATGAATGGCTGAATAGATGTATGAATGAAAGGACGTTGGATGGATGAATGGTTGAATGGATGAATAGATGAATGAATGAAAGGACGGTTGAATGGATGGATGGTTGAATGGATGAATAGATGAATGAATGAAAGGACGGTTGAATGGATGGATGGATGAGTGGATGAGTGGATGAATAGATGTATGAATGAAAGGACGTTGGATGGATGGATGGATGGATGAATGGATGGATGAGTGGATGAATGGATGAATAGATGTATGAATGAAAGGACGTTGGATGGATGGATGGATGGATGAATGGATGGATGGGTGGATGAGTGGATGAATGGATGAATGGATGAATAGATGTATGAATGAAAGGACGTTGGATGGATGGATGGATGGATGGATGGATGAATGGATGGATGAGTGAATGAATGGATGAATAGATGTATGAATGAAAGGACGTTGGATGGATGGATGGATGGATGAGTGGATGAGTGGATGAGTGGATGAATAGATGAATAGATGTATGAATGAAAGGACGTTGGATGGATGAATGGTTGACTGAGACATTGGGACGTGCCTCTTTCCAGTGTTTGAATGTAACTAAGTACATTTACTTTGTTATTGTACTAAATGCTTCATGTATCTTTACATTACTTAAGTAGATTTACATTTGGGTACTTTTCACTTTTACACTTCACATATCTGCACTTTCTGCTCCACCACACTTTTACAAAGCCTTGTGTTACACGATCAGATTGTTATTATATTTATAATATTTATAATCAGGTTACATTAGACTCCGCCTCCTGTAGCAGCAGCATCACTGCTGAAGATGATGTACTCGAAGTTTCTTTGTGTAACAGGTTAAACTCTGCAAGTACTTTTACTTTTACTTCTTTAAATGTGAACTTCTGTGATCTTCAACCTGCTTCGTGTTGTTACAACATCAACAGCATGTGAAGCTGAACAATATTTTCAGTGAAGCGTTAAACTCAAGCCGACGTCTCATCGCTCGCTGGCACCACGACCTCGTCACTGAGGTGCAATGCATCCTGGGATAGGAAGGATCCCCCGTTGGAGTATTTGTTTCTTGGGGATCGAAGGATGCTTTTGTCAGCCATATTTAGAAGAGCCGCTGAAATGGGTTAGTCACTCACTGTCACAACTAGGGTCAATTTAATGTCTCAGATTATCTAAACCCAACCTGCATGTGTTTTAGGAAGCGCCAGTACAAAGAGAACATTCCAACCTTCTTGCTGTGTAGCCAAAGTGGGAACCAGTGCATCACCGTGCTCCCAGTTCATTATGCTCTGTAAGATGGATCATAATGATTCGTCTGTGTGGCGTGCAGAGAGAGGTAGATAATTGGATTCTTGTTGAAGGCTGTGGCCGTTTAAAGCATAAATTCATCACGCCGCCGTGCACAGCCCCCCCCACCGAGACTTTCACAAACACAAACTGAGCTGGAAATCTAATCGCACCTGGACAAGGTGACACGAGCCATAAAGACAACACAGCACACGACCGAGATCTGGTTCTGCTTTGACGGAGGAGCTGGGACTGGAGAAGTGACAGTGAAAATAAAACAGGTCCTGTCGTCGCCTGTGGCCTTTTCCTTCCTTGTTGTTCCCTGACCTGGTAAAACTCACAGTGTTGTCAGCTCCACTCTGTTCACTCATTTCATATTCTGCTGCTGGATGAGTTGCAACAGAGAGAAACTAATCAACACAGCCATCGTTCACAGGTTGAGCTCGGTTGGCTTTAGATAAGACAGAGTTTACTCAGTGTCTACGCACATCAGGTCTGAGTCACACGAAGAATCTGAGCTGCAGGATTTCAACACTGGAGGCTGGAGGGAGGAGCGAGCAGGGGCTGGTTTAAAAAGAGGCAACAGGGACCTTCGCTCAGGAGCAAACGCACAAGCAGGTGCAGGAGTAGACACATGTTGTTCTGGTCCTGAAGGTCTTTGGCTCCTGTATGCGTCCGACTCAGGAAGAACTTTCTTGACCATCTGCCGCCACTTTGACTCCGAGAACCTTGGGCCGACGATGGAAGCTCTGAAGTTTGTGGCCGTGCTGCTGGTGGTCGTGTTGGTGCAGGTCCTCGGGACACTGGGGACGCCGCTCCCCAGCCAAGAGGAAGACGGGGAGATGTGGACTGTGGACAAGTGGAAGGTAAAAAACTAAAGATCCTCCAAACAATGTGTACAGTTAAAGATTGATGGATTTTTCTTGGAATTTGCATGTATTGTCTTTATTTATTGTTTTTATAAAGTAAACTGAGAAAATAAACTTCTATGTCTGTTGCAATAATCCAGATTCTGGCTGAGCCTGTAAAACACACCTGTGGAACTAAGTAGCAGTTATATATATATATATTATAAATACAACATTTAGTATCGCTCTTTTAACAATCCTCTCATTCGACGTCCTGTAATATCAGTGTTCAGATAAAGAAGTGTTTTAGTTTTCTGTTCCGTCTCCTGTTTGTTTTACACTTCAGCACCACGGAGAGCTCCACACAGCCTGCACCGCCTAGTGGCTGAGGGAAGGAACTACTCCTACCCGACTCACTGTACCCGAACTAAATGAAATCACGAATCGTAGAAAATCGAACTTTAGCTGATGATTTGTTTGCTCTTGTAGAAAATTGTGGTAAATTATCTCCTCTTTGTTTTGCCAGAAGCAGAAAACGGGCTTTGATCTGTTATAATCAGGTTATTAAAGGAAACATGTCGTCCATGATGAGTTATATGAACTGTTGGACCTGAGATATGTGCAGCTGTGCAGAGACAGATCAAACACACACAACATCTGTTTGATAAACATACTGAGACAGGAGAGGGGATGCGTTTCACACACACACACACACACACACACACATCCCTATGTGCACTCTGTATTCAGTCTTTTATGCATGTTTGTGTTTAGGTATGTAGAACAGTCCTGGTTTGCTGCCTGAGAGTTGCAGTGCTGTATAAATGTTCATATATATGTATTAAATAAAAATAATTATGATAGAGGGCTGTGTCATATCCTGTGTTACGCATCTGCAACACTAAAAATAACCAAATGAAAATCCTGATCCAAAAAGTGGGAAAGTGGTGAAGGTTAAAAAACATTAACACATTATTAAGATGAGAAGAAGTGATCATGTTGGCAGATTAACAGAGAAAATGGAAGAGTTTACAGTTTAAAAAATAAAATATATACTGTTCACCCCTCTGCTCATTACACGTGTGTGTGTGTGTGTGTGTGTGTCTGTGTGTGTGTGCAGGGCAACCCAGTAGAGAGGGGGATAAGCATTCGGCTCGCAGACCTTCTCAAGCGTTCCAAATCGCAGCAGTTCCACGGCCTGATGGGAAGAAGCTCAGGTGGACAAACAATTCAACCTTGTACTTTTAAATTTGATTTATTGTATTTTGTCATTTTATTTTTCTCCAGTGACACGTTTGAATATTTCCTTATCATCTCCTGTTTGAACATTTTCCTCCTCTCTTGTATTTCAGGAGCATCTCAACCTGTGAGACTGGGGAGGAAGAGTGAGTGGGTTTAAACCATTAGAACCACATCGGTGCTGTTTCTCTTAGAATGACTCCGGTGGTGAAATCATCTGCTCGAGTGGTTTCTGTGTTTGTGTCTGCAGGAAACAAAGGGGAGATGTTTGTTGGACTCATGGGCCGAAGGAGTTTAGGAGCAGAAGGTGATGAAAACTGGATTTGATTTTGATTTGATTGTATTTTTATCTGTAATCAAGCCTCCGATCTACTTTGTAACTAAACTTAACTGTTTGCGTCTCTTAATATAATTTAAATAATTGATTTTACTTCCAGTATTCATGTTTTTTTAAGACATATTGTCCGATTTCATTCAATGCCTTAAAAGCAGAAAAATAAAACGTCTCATCTGTTATTCAAAAGCAGTAAATAATCTCATATCTTGACTCTTGTGGCGTCTGTCTCTGTTTTCCAGATGTGGAAGAGGAGTGGAAATCTGAATCTTATTAAAGATGAAAACAATGTAAATCACCTTAACCATAATCACACCTCTGATTCAACTACAGCGTCTGCTACAGTCGTACGCTGCTGAGCGGCAGGACCGACTGTCGAGTTTCACACACTCGGGACAGATGTTCTCAACATCTGCTGCAATGGACTCAAATCAATTCAAAGCTGTGGGAACCCCCCCCCCCCCCCCCTCCCCCCAGACCATCTCCATTATAATCAATATTATCAATCATATTTAAAACTATGTACGTGTGCACCCTGTGTCGTCTCAGGGCGTTGGCTTGTTTCTTATCAAACTCATTAAAGCTGATGACATCAACTGAGTGTGTCTTTATTCTGAGTTAAACATCTGCGGATGTGAATCCACTTTTTAAAATCAAAAATATTAAAGTTCAAATAAAGGTTCTAAAGCTTCACATCACCTAATTTAGTTATTTCTGTACTTTCTTGACTTTCAAGCTCTTCATAGTTTATCTGACGTTATAATCTTAGCTTATTTTATATTGTACAGTTAATAAATCACTTTGAATCCATCGGGTTCTGAACCTCAGCAGCTTTAACACTCTGACAACAGAACATTTATTATCTCATGGAACTATAGTTATGGTACAGATTTGATTTGTGTGTGACTTATTGAGCTGTGTAGTTAACGGTGTGAATTATAAATTGAAAAGAGTGTTATACTTGTATTAAATATGAAGTTTGTTGGGCTCTGTGGTTCACATCAGCTGCTTCATCCACACTGAACGTACAGATGTTCATTCGTTGTCAATCACAGAAACCAAAGGATTCTCTTTACTGTCAGAACACAAACAACACATCGAAGTCACCATTTGTGTTTATTGAGGAGGAAGTCGACGGGTAGAAGCAAATACAAAAGCCACAACTGAGCTACACATCGATGCCACGCTAAGTTTGTGTGTCGCTGCTTTGTGTGCATCATCTGAACAGGAAGCGGCTCTACGGAAGGTGATGGAGGGACTGTGGTTAGTAACTGGGAGCCAGAGAATGAATTATCAGTGAAACGCTCTGAACGTGTCTATAGCTGCCACCGGCCGCGAGGACGACCACGAGACAACAGGATGAGAAACACACGAGAAAGACGGTTTCCTTAAAGGACACGTTAAGAAACACGTTAAGAAACACGTTTAGAAACCGACACGTGTTTAACTGGAACCTCCTCAGGTCCATTTTCTGTGAGAACAGTCTCTCTCTGATCGATCGACTCAGAGGCAGCGAAGCAAAACTCAACGTTAACTCAGCAAAATCTAAATTTGCCACAGACACATATGGAACATTATCATCAGGAAGATGTTTTTAAGGACAGACTTTTACTTTGAAACCCTTTAAAAATGAAGTGCACTTTCCTGTAAACAAACTTTAGCTAAGTGGCACGTTTCAGGGGTTTATTGAGAACAGCTGCTCAGAGGATCACGTTTGAAACTGTTGATGTTTAGATTTTAAGAAAACAGGAACGTGAATCACAAGATTAAAGAAAAAAGATTAACAAGTTAAACACAGACAAATTGAAACAACGAGAAAATAAGACACAGAGAAAAACATCCTCAGCACTTTGAAGGCAACAGAACAAAAAACAAATCAGTCTGTAGTTTGCTAAAGAAAAAGATTCGTCCATGTTTGTGACATGAAGGATCCAGAAGGTGCAAAGCATTATGGGAAAGAAGCTGATTCAATCTGACGTCGTTGGACACACACCTTCAATTTCACAGCCAGCTGCTGTCGGACACTTCAAGGAACAGTTGGACATTCGGGGGAAACACACAGATTCACTTTCTGTCTGAGTAGCTGTGCTTCCACTGTCACGGGTCCACAGGAAGTGTGCGGCGCCTAGGAAGCCTCTCTGCGTTAAGACCTGGAGCCGGACTCGGACCAGAGGAACCTCCGAAGATCCCTAAAGACCTGTTTCCATGATAAACCCCTAACATCTGGCTTTTGTCTGCAAAGTGAAGGATTCAATCAGACTCTCTGCTCAAATGGCTGCAGCCTGTAAACGGGTTTGATGGATCCTGTGCTGGAGCAACGTGAACCCCGGTGTTCTGCTTTCATCCGTCACACGTGAGAGCAGCTTCCATCTTCCCTCTGAACTCTGAATGTAAACAAGTCCTCGAAGCAGCTCCAGCTGCAGAACGTGGCTCAGCGCAGACAGGGTGTGTTGTTGTGTTGACTCCTGCAGCAGCGTGTGTGTTAACAGACAGTGACAATGTGTAGAAGTTCTGACGTCACCTCAGATAACAGACGAGGCTCTGAAAGGAGAATGACTGTGGTCCTATTTGAAGGTGGTGAAATCCGGTAAGTTCTTTAAAACACATTCAAATCTACATAGAATCTTCAAATAAATATTTCTATTCACAATAAAAGCCGGCGCTACAGAGTGGACCCCTCCACCGACTCGTCTGTTACTGTACGGTCTACGCAGGTAAAGTCGTTTTAAGAATATAAATAGCATATTTATTTTTTTACAAATCTAATCAAAGAAAAACCTTGCTGGGCAAACACAGCTAAATATATTTCACATCAACACACGATAAAAAAAGAAGAAGGTAGAAATGGGCCGGTGGAGTTTTCATACAGTGGTAAAACCTTAGAGGTAGAAAAAGTGTCAAATGTGTTTGAGAACTTGAACGAGGTCGACGTGAGGATCACAGGAAACACAGCGACGTGTCGCTGAGCTTCCTCTTCCCGACCGAAGGTACGAGGGGAATCGAACCCGTGGTGACACCCGCCCTGCCCCCTGGTGACAGAACACGGCACCAACATGGCCAATGGCAGCTATAGCTTCCTGGGAAGGGACCATGGAGCTCGGTTAAATACGGGGACACTGTGAGTTTGTTGCACGAGAGAGAAGTGGAATTCTTTTGCTCTGAATTCAAACAGCCGCTGTTTCCTCTGGGGGACATTTTGATTTGCTCTTATTCTGTCTCTTATAAACGTTTCAACCAAAACCAGCTGCAGTTTGACAGTGAGAATAAAACCCATGTTGTTAATATTCAGCTGAGATCACAGGACTTGGTTTTCTCTGGTGACCTGGATGATGAATCCAGGTCTTGGTTCCTGAAGCAGTTTGAAACCTTGTTCAGTTGAATCCCTTCCAGCTGGTCTGTGTCTCCATGTCAGAGCGAACTGCAGCACAGACTCCGGCTGGAGATCGGATTAGCGGGGGGGGGGGGGGGGGGGGGTCTGGTAGGAGGTGCGCTAACGACGCACAATTACTTTCACTCATCAGATGACAAATGAGATGGAGCAGATGTCGGCGGTTGCAGAGAACACACAACTACATCGCTGGACATTAATCTTAGTTCATCATGACGTATATAACCCTATCTCATAAATAAAACATAGGAATGGATTAATTAATTTACAATTTGGGAGATAACTTAAAATAATGAATTTATAAATAACAGAATATATTTATTTGACACGCTCCTTTGTATAAAGTGACTTTAATCGATTGTGTTGCCGTCTCCGCCCTCTCGCCTCTCTATACAAAATAAACACAAACCAAGAGTTAATCTGCTTGTGTCGTTGTCCACATCTGTATTTGTGTAGCATTCCTGTTTCACGTCTGACCCCCCCCCCCCCCCCCCCGTTTCCTCCGTGAAGCTGGCACCTGCTACAAGATTTTGCCAGACTCCATTTTTAAATGTATCAGTCATTGAAGAAGGTGATAGTGTTCAAGCTGCTGAAGGAAAGTGGTGAAGCGAGAGGTGAGGAAATGAAAAGCTTGAATCTAATGTTTCACTTTAACTTTCTGTGCTTTTGCTTGTTTCACTTTTAGTGACCACTAATTCTCATGTTTTGGTTCTTTACCTTTGTTTTTGTGCAAATAAGAATTTAATTCTAAGCTTGGTTTTTTCAGAGACAGATCTTTAAATGTTTGAAACATCCAACGAGCTCTTTCTTTTTCCAGTCGTATTTAAAATGATTGTTGGACTGAAGTCAGTTTCCAGAGTCATGACAGTGACGGCTTGAACTCAGAGTAAAAGCTGACGACTGCAGCTTTTTGTACAAGAGTGTGTGTGAGGGGTGGTGTCAGGGTGTGTGAGCATGCCAGTGCACAGCGGAGGATGGGGCTGGGTGTGTGTTTGAAGGTGTTTGGAGTGTGAAGCGTCTCTACGTCCCTTTAGGAGGTGTCCATTTTAAGGCGGTGGGATCTATGGTCTTGCCATTTCCCCGTTTGGTCTCCTTGGCCTTCCAGTCGTCGATAAGGTCCTGAGGAGGAGGAACAACATCTTGGTTGAAATGAACTTCTCCTGTGAGTTTAGCAGCATGAAGGGAAGTTTGACTTCTGGTCTCTTACCTGTCTCTTTAAGACCAGATGCTTCCCCTTCCAGTATTTGAGCATCTGGAGCGACTGCAACGTGCTGACGATGTCCACCGGGTTCACCGCCGTCTCCTGACTGATCTCTGTGAACAGAGGAGTGAAACCACAGGGAGGGGGTCAGACTCTGGGATGTAGCAGGCTGCTGCTGTGGAGGAAAAGTTCCTGAAGAAAGTTACTACAGTTCCTCCTGTGGGCGACAAGAGGGCCCAGCACCAAATCATCTATCCCAAAGATACTGGGGAATTTCCCTTTGGACTGCTGCTGCCTCACGAGAGACGAGTCAGGCTGCGACTATGAACAAACAAAATTACTGTTGTCACAGCAAAATAAAACTGATGCTAAAATATGACATATTCACATGAAAGTGGAAACCCAGTGGTGTAGTTAGAACTAATCAAACCAGGACACAGCACTGAGAGAACGCCGAGTGCCGGCTGGGAGCACTCTGACAAATCATCTCCTTTATTCTGTATGAACACATCTGTCAATATTCAAAAAGATGTGCAGGCATTTTTCAAAAGGAAAGGAAGAAGATAAAAAGCTGTTTCATCACACTGATGGCTGCTCTAGTTACTTCTCTGTCGAATATTACAAAAGGGTTTCTGATTATTATTATTATTATTATTATCGGCATTTCGCTCACGGAGCCACTGTGTTTCCCACAGATCCACCAACATGAAGGCAGACTCTTCATCTTGTTTTTCATTTCAAGGATTTTCTCAGGTGACGGGAGAAAGCACAGAATGAAAGACGATGAGCTGAGCAGCCGTCTCCCGCTCGCTGACCCAGTTCTGGACGACTCGTCACGTTAACACTGACTCGGTGCTGATCCATCCACACACAACAGCCTGCAGCCTCTTTCTATAATGGTGTGTGTGCTCCTCTCCTGACCTTTGATAGAGATCTCCTTGCCCTGGAAATGGTTCAGGTAGCGCAGCAGCACCTCCTTCCAGTAGCTGCGGTAGCTGATGAGGCCCAGGTCGGACAGAGGACGCTCGGGTGAACCCACCTTCTCCTCCACCTTCGACAGCAGGTAACCTGGTGAAAGAGATTTAAAAGCTTTTAGTAGTTTCGCTGTCAAACATCCTCTCAAGGTAACACAACAACCAATCACAGGGCTGTTCAGTGAATGTGTGAGAGTCGCTACAGATGAACTCACACACTGGTTCTGTACTCACTGAAGTCTATGAGCATCTTGCCATAGCCCTGCCTCATGTACTGAGGCATGGTGAGGATGCAGGACACGTTATAGTTCAGGAAAGAGTTCTTCTCCTGCAGAAAGAGAATCGATCCATGAATACGACCTTTCACCTGAGGTTGAGGTTAGTGACACTTACACAGGGAGAGGATATAACATTTTACAACAGAAAGTGTAAACACAGAATCAAATATAATATCACGTGCTGAGGTAATTTATGCCCTTTCTTCTGTTCTCGTCTCCACAGTCTCTCTGTATATTAATAATTCAAACGTATAGGATGTGGCACCTTGGAGAAGTATCCGACGAGGTGGCAGCCGGTGTTGTCAGCTTCCGTCATCACATAGAAGAGGAACGGTTCCACGTCGTAGTACAGGGTCTTGTGGTCCAGGAAGAGCTTGGCCAGCAAACACAGGTTCTGGCAGTAAATCTGTGAGGAAGGACAATGTGTATGAATTACACAATATTGTGTTTTCTTGTCAGTGTGTTTCTTTGTGTAAAAGTTCCCTGGATTACTGGGTTAAGAGGAGTGTTAACCCCCCCAGTCATTGACAGCTAACTTTGCTTCACGAGAGGATCAATGATTCTTGGACCATCAGGAGGACATTTACCTTGTTCTTCTTTCCATCCACCTCAAAGACGGAGATGTTCCCCTTCCTGTAGATCTCGTCACCTGGAGGATGCTTCCACACACACTTGGCCTTTGACAGAAGGAAAACAGAGCAAACAAACACTGTAGTTTGAGCACAACCACAAACAAGAGGTCAGGGTCTGCAGAAGCCTCCAGAGAGCTGCCTCACCATGTGCCTGCGTAGAATGGTCTGGCTCTTCATATACTTCAGGCAGAACTCACACATGTAGAGCCTCCCCAGGCGGGCGTACTCCTCCGGGTAGGGGGAGTGGTACCAGGTGTCCAGCTCGTAGCGACCGAACACGATGGTCTTTATCATGTTGCTGCCTTCCGACACCTGACCGGACAGACGGAGCTTCTCCTGTTCGGGGAGGCAGGGAGGTGGAGACGGGGGGGCGGAGGGACAAGGTTCAAAGAGGACAAGAAGAGAGGGCAGGCCAGCAGACAGAGGGGAGAGGAAGAGGAAGAGATCTCAATTATGCAGGGAAGAGGATCGGTTGAGCCACAGATCAAACTTAGGAGGAACCTCAGCGGAGGAAACCAGTCACAGAAAAATCAACTAAATAAATGTAAAGATGTTGGGAAACCACAGGATGAGGAACAAACAGGAAACGGCTTCATATGAAGGGAACACAGGTCGTGGGTGTAAAGGGATTTTCAGGGACGTTATTTTCTAAATCTCTAAAACCGGACTTTAGATGTTTAAACGTTTGAATAGGGACAAGTTTAAGATTAACTACTTTATCTATCACCATGCCACTACAACAAAGACAAGAACAGAGACATTTAAACAAGCTAATTGGTGAATTACTTTTTTAAAGGTGATTTAGCAGGTAAACCAATGACTGCTGGGAACGCCTGTCACATATCTAAATATAGTGTTTGCACTAGAGAGTGAGCGTCTGCCTGGGAGGCTCAAAGCTTCAGGTGAAGGTTTGACCTGAAGCCAGATTGAAAACAACAAGGCGGTCTCATCTGAACGAGTCTAACAGCAAGTACAGGACAACAGGAAGTGATTCTCCAAACTACCAAAAATATCTCAGACTCCTCCTTTGGCTGCAGAGGAGGGTTTGCAGACTGAAACAGAGAAGAAGAGGAGTAAGGCAGAAAAGAGGGGACAAAAAAATAAGGAGGAAGGAGAACAGCGAGGAGGGGGGGGGGGGGGGGGGTGAGGATGAGTTTTCTCTCTTACAAGGTCGTCCGAGGCACGTGCCTGCGCTTTCCTGAACAGCTCCAGGTCGTAGTCGCTGGTGATGTTCTCCAGCAGCGGCTCCCGGCTCGCCCCGTGGCTCTGACGGTGCTCCTGGGGGGGGGGGGGGGGGGAATACAATATGGACAATATGGAAATGCTTAAGTTTGACGAATCACACTCGTTCAGCCCTCGCCCACTTACCGTGCACTTTTCCTTCTGCTCCTTGTTGAGGCCGGAGTTCCTCTTCCTCCTCAGCTCCGTCACCTTCTCCTTGTAGCGCAGCTGCCGCTCGGTCGGAGCCTGGAAACACACAAACCTTTCAAAAGAGCCAGTTCTGACCTCTTGACCTTTTAAGGGAGTGAGAAGAAGCGAGCAGAGTTACTGTGGATGCAATAACCAATGTGTTGTGTAATGTGTTGCAGTGTGTTCATCTTTTTCACCTTCCTCCTGACTTTCACATTTGTCTAGCGTGTGTTTAGCTGCAGCATTATGGAGTGCATGGTGTGTGTGTGTTACCATTTTGTACACGTTTCTTATTTTATTTTGTGTGTATACATTTCATACGGTGCCTTTTGAACATCTGGCCAGCTGAGCCATCTGATCTTTCACTGGAGGAGTTGCTGCTTTAAGAGCAACGCAGGGGGATTCCCCTCAGCGCACACAGACACACAAACACACCTTCAGCTCATGATGAAGTGAGTCCGACAGGTGAAATCCAACAGCAGAAGGAGGAAGGGTTTGTGCACCTGTGTGTTGCTACGTGTGAGCGTGCGTCACGTCTGCCTGATGCACTTGTGTGTGTGTGTTGTGTTACCTGGTTTCTGGTGGAATGTCTGTTCTCATCCTGACGGTGTGACAGCGTCCTCTCCTCGGCCTGTTTGTCGCGCGTCGATGCCTTGCCCTGACAAAACATCCACACTGTCTACCACCAGCCACTCACAAGCAGCCCTGCAGCACAAACATGCCCCCCCCCCCCCTCCACCACCTTCCTGGAGGCTTCACAGCTTGACTATTTCAATTTGATTCTGTTGGATTCCTTCAGTTTCATCCACTGGACACTTGGTCCCAGTGGGATGTTAACACAAGAGAATCTCTGTTTGACAACGAGCAAGAAACTAAACACCAGAAGAAGAAATGCAGCTGGTTTTTTACTCCAATGTGTGAAATAGTTGTTAAGAAATAACACAAAATACAATGAGAGAAGAGAAACTTTAAGATTACAGACAGAACTAGTTTCTGTTTTAAAGCAACTCAGTGGATTCTTCTAACAACGTGTGTGGTTGTGTACCTTGCACTCGTCCGCAGACAGGTTGTGGTAGAGAGGACATCCTGATATGGAGAAGTGTCTCTCATGTCTCCCTGTTAGATGACCTGATGTGGAGGGACAGATAAAGACAGGATGCTCAGAGAAGGTCTATGAGAGCAGGAAGCCATAGCGGCGGTGTGGCCCTCACCCAGCGAGTTGCACCCGGGCGTCGGACACTTCATGTTGAAGTTGTAGCTCTCGTGGAAGCGCCGGCGTTTGGGCCGGTGAGAGAGGTCATGGGCGGCGGCCTCTTTGAGTGACAGCTCTTTAGCCAATCTCTCGTCCTCCTCCTGTGAAACTACAATGTCGTTGCTGGAAGACACGAGGTCGTTGCTCGGGCTGGAAACCTCGATGTCCGACTCCGAGGAGGGGGCGTTGCCCGTTGGGGTGCGGGGGGGGGTCTCGTCCCGGTCCTCAGTCGGCTTCAGATCTGCTGAGCCAATCAGAACAAGAGAGACTTTGACAGACATGGACACTGTAAAGTAAAAAAAATCTATTTCTGCCATTTGGATTTTGATGATTGTTATGTTGTTATTTTTGTTATTGTTTACTAGTGATGATTCATTGTTTGTTAAAAGAGCTAATTATCTGTGACAGAGACATATTGAATTCATTATATTATTTAATTGGATTACAGATTTTAAGCTTTCCTCATCAACAAAGCTGATTTGTTATGTTCCAATATATTTAATAAGACAATCTACTGGGGACCATTGTATGGCCCTTGTTGTTTTTAATTTTTAAACAGATATGTAATACATTTAAATTTTGAACATTACTAGTCATTTTTATTACTATAGAATATAATACATTTTTACACCATGTCATTTCTGCCTTTAATTTTAATTTGAGCACATTAACTCATATTTCACACGTGTTACTGTCCACAACTCAATATACGTTACCTTCTTTTATTGAGCCAATAATTAGATTTGTGAGACATAACTAAAATGATGGTTAATTATGATTCTTATAAATCATGATTAACTGTGTATTGTGACATCACACTTACTATCTTCTCACACGATGACTCACTGGTAAGATGAAGAATGATCAAATTGAATAAGCTCACAATCTAATTACAGATGAATGTGCTTTTCCTTCCAGTGGCTGAAGTGAGACAACCGCAGCCCCTGGTCTGTGTGAGGTCATCCATTCATCCATTCATCCATCCATCCATTCATCCATCCATCCATTCATTCATTCATTCATTTATTCATCCATCCATCCATTCATTCATTCATTTATTCATTCATCCATCCATTCATCCATTGAATGGAGACAACACACGTCCTGGATCTGTGCTCAGACACATTTGTTTTCTTTGTGATCAGGAACAAGCTGTGATAACAACCAGGCCTGATGATATTAGCACCACAATGAATGAAGAACACACACACATAGACCCCCCCCCCCACACACCCCTCTTCTTATTGTCATCCCTTGTTCTCTCCTCCTTCCCAACTCAACTCTCTCATCCACTGTTCCTCTACTCCTCCACCACATCCTCTCACCATTCGCCTCCGTGTCGGACCCAGACGACCGACTCTGGCGCAGCGGGTATCTTTTGGCTGTGTTGTTTGTCGCCCCCTGTTGGCTGCGTGTGACCCTGCGCCCGGAGGAGAAGACGGACGCCGTCACTGCTGAGCGTGCTGCCGGCTCCGGTGGCGAGTCCAGGCCTTCATCGGATCCCACTGCTGCAGGAGAACTGCTCCTCACTGAGCTGCCGTTATCTAGGAGAGGAGAGGAGAGGAGAGGAGAGGAGAGGAGAGGAGAGGAGAGGAAGGAGAGGAGAGGAGAGGAGAGGAGAGGAGAGGAGAGGAGAGGAGAGGAAATCTATGAGACCTGAAAGTATCCGGCTTTATATAAACTAAATATCCGTCCTTGTAAACGTAATGAATAACAACAGAGCCAATGGCATAGTCTATTAGCAAGATATGATATTTGAAATAGTGTCTTATTCTGAATTAGGTCAATCATTTGAATGTCCGTGTAAACACAGTCAAGGTTAATAATCTTTTCTGAATATCTGACTGTTGATGACAGTAAACAGTGAGATGATATTGGAGATAACTGTCGGTTGCAGCACTGCCTGAGTGCAGAAACCTTTTTAGAGCAGACGCATTAAACGTTTTCCAGATTCTAGATTAGTAGTCTAAGCAACTCCAAACAAAAATGGTGAGAGGAAGAAAAAGAAGAAGAAGAAGAAGAAGAAGAAGAAGAAGAAGAAGAAGAAGGAGTTACTTGTTCAGCGAACCGCCTCAGTGGTTGTGAGGAGTCTGATCCCACCACAGGGCGGAGGACTGAGCTTCTGACGTGTCTGGAGCGAACTCTGATCTGAGCCTCTGAGGACTCACACTTCCCACAGCAGAGGGAACAGTGTCATCCTTTCTTTCTCTGCTGTGAATCCCCTCTGGCTCAGCAGAACGAGGTCACACAGGGTGTGTTTGTGTGTCTGTGGTGGTGTTGGGTGGGGGTGGAGGGGTCAGGCTGTCTCAACCCATTCATGCTTTATCACTGCTCATATAAAAGCCAGTGGGAGGTGGTCTCTGGATGAAGATATCTCATCGTAAGGACTCACATTAAATAAATAAATTACACAGATCTGGTTTGTGTGGAGATAAAATATGTATGATAAACAGAAGAGTGCACAAAAACCCAACTTTGATATAATAAAACACGTTTTATTATACCCACAAGGAAAAACGGTTCCTCTAACTTTCTAAAGTTTAAAACAAGATAAAAGTGTGAACCTTGGTTTTATATTAAGGGTAAAATAAAATGGTTTAGAGATGCTAAAGGTTAAAAGGCCTGATAGATGCTCCTTCTCTGCAGTAGATGGAAATATTTCATTCTTATAAACATTTTATCAACTAATTTCCTACAGGAAGTAAGTCAGACTTAGAGGTTGTCTTCTTATAACTGAATTCACATAAGGCCAGGTTATTATTATTTTTTAATCTCTATTATTATATAATCATTATTATTTGTGTACTTCCTTCTGTATTTTTAACATTTATGATTTATAACTAAGGTGATATTATTATTTGTATTGTAAAGTCTTTCTTGTTCTCTATGGGTTATTACTGTATAATAGGTTCACTAGGTTAGGTGACTTTGTGTGTCTCCTGTAATTTATCATCTTCCATCAGACGTTTACCTTGTGAGCTTCGGCTGAGGCGCAGGGACGCGCGCGTCAGGCGCGTGCTGCTGCGCCTGTGCACGCTCTCGGAAACTTCGACTTGTTCGAGGTCGGCGGAAAAATCCGAGTCCTCGGTCCCGTCCGAGCTGCTTCCGGCGGTTCTCTGGAAACAAGGAGCAGACGCAGCGTCAGTTCACGCGGAGCTCTGCGCGGAGAACTGCGCACAGATCAGTGAACAGAGCTCCAGTCCGAATGCGAGTGGTTCTACTGGTTTCTTTGTTTTACCAGCGGATGATTCAACAAAGCTCCCATTCTGAGGGAGGAACGTCATCCCGTCACTTCTCCTCTGCAGCCTCTCATCCCGATGAGCCAGCTCGTAAACAACGTGTAATGTAGATATAAATAACATATAATATATATATTAATTAACTCTTATTTCCAAACATCCTAAATGAACAAATGAATACATGAAATGTCCCAATTACAGCGAGCAGCACGCGGAGCGAGTGAATGAGGCTGAAAACTGAGCCTCTCGTTCCCCTCCGAACCCCGGCTGAGGTGGGGGGTGGGGTGGGGGGTGGGGTGAGGAGCATCCGCCAACATGTCATTTGCATTTCAGGGAACACGCTGCATGTGGATCGCGTGCATCCCCTGAAACAACAGCTCACAGGCCTGCAAGATATTATCTCAGCAAAATATGATGCATTTAGAAGATGCATCGATATTTTTTATATATTTCACTAATTCCATTTGTTTATTAACCCAAGAAAAGCTGCTGCACATATTTTTTGCACATAATTTGGACAATTACACGACATTTACCTTTATATAGCACATTTGTAAAACTGCCAGACGTTGTATATAAAATTAATATATTCATTCTGTTTTTAATCTTATTTATATCTTCTTATTACATTCCCCCCGTCCAGAATCCAAATAATAGAGTTTTACATGAGACGATGCCCTAAACCCGTGCATGTAAATGAAGTAATGCATCGTTTCATATAACAACAGATCAAAGATTACAGAACAATATACACGATGGAGTCTTAAGTCTGAAAATAACATGTATACAGAGTAAATGCAGAATGTGCCTAATGGAAATTACAATAAGATGAGATAATCCTTTATTAGTCCCACAATGAGGAGATCTGCGGTATTATAGCAGCAAGAGTCAAAAATAGGCATCAATAAGCAATAAGGATAATAATACTTAATACTGTAGGGAAATAGAAACATTTTTGGAAAATATGAATGGAATATAAACTAAAACAAAGGAAATTCAGGCACATGAAGCAGATAATAGGGTTAACAATAGAGAATATTGCCCATCATTTTAACATCATGCTTAAATTGCACATGAATGATCATTTCTAGGACGAAACATTTGAAAAATAAATATTGATAATATCTCATTTATTGTTAATTTCGTTTAAATCCATCTTAATTCATAAGTTTTGTGCTGTGAAACCATTTGTGAAGTTTTCAGGAGAAATAAACAACAACACGAAGCACGAACGTGTTTGACAGCTTCACAGTGGACCAATGACATTCGAGAGGGGGCGGGGACTGGAAAGCCAAACCAATCACCGCGGCGCTTTCCCGGTTCTGACCAATCGCAGCGTTGTTTTGGTGCGGGACGCCGCGTTTCACGCTCGTTCCCTTATATCTCCACGTTAGCGACGTTCAGCGGGAACCAGCGTCACAAACACACAACCCGAGGTCCCCCCCACATAGGTGTTCACACCTCTGCGGATCCGAGGAGACACACAACGCGTCCACAACAATCACACAAACCTGCCACTCAGCAGGAAACAGGCGTTAGCTTGGCGTGTAGCAGACACACAACATGGCAGCCTGAGAATCAACACACAATCTCGTTAACTCACTCAGTGTGTGTCGCACAGCCACAGATCACCACACACAAGCGCGATGTTAGCTAACGTTAGCCGTGGCGTCCTGTTGTTGTTGTTGTTGTTGTTGTGTGTCCGAGCTGCAGCTCACAGCAGCCTTACCTTTCTGCGGGGCATTGTTAAAAGGGGCGTGTGTCCTCCGGCGGCTCGCGGTCCCGTCTTCTATGGGCGAGTGGACTCAGGACAGGTCAACGGGGAGAAGGACGAGGCCGCAGACATGAGACAACTGATCTGAGACAGGAGACACATCTGTCCCCTCGCACTTCCTGGTGAGCCCCGCGCAACCCGGTCGTGGTTTCAGGTGCATCGACAAAATGCCTCCGGGTGGAACACGCGTCTGTTTCCAGATATTCATAAAATCCCGAATCAAACACTATTACACAATATTAATGTGATTGAATAGTCATAATCAAACCCCCAACCAGCTGTTCATAAGAATCACTCGTTTTCTGAAGAGATATTTACCCCGGTCTCGATCGAGACTCCAGATGTGCTCCTTCTATTTCTGCACTTAGTGTGTTTTAATCAATTACATCCTTTATTTGATCTTGTAGTTACTGATCTATTACACACACACACACACACACACACACACACACACGGTGCAATAACTATTCACACACACTCCATACAGTTAAAGTTGTTACTTCATGAAATGGAAGCCCCACGGCGCCTTTGAATGTATAGTTTTAGTTGTGTATTATATTTGACTTTTTTTTACAGTGAGCTCTTTGTACATTGGTTTTATAGTAACTGAACTATTGCACTTCTGAGCTGAGCAGTTTCTTCCTGTCCAACACTTTCCATTGTACTGTTGACCCTGTGTTAACTTGCTTATGACTAAAAAAACTTGAAACGTATTATTTATAGCAGGCATAATGTAGTAAAGATCCAGTGTAGACCCATCACAAGCTACCATGCCGAGGAAAAACGTGTTTTATTCAACAATGTCTTTTCTTTCAAAACAAAAAAGCAGTACAAACTATTAATGCATACAATTTATTTAAAATTTTATTTTGAATTACTTTGCTCTTGCTTATGTATTTATGGTATATGCATTTATTTGTTTGTACTTATTTTTTAAGTATTACTGGTTTGAAATAAAGTGTGGGAAAAATGGAAAAACACCGGAAGTGTGTAGGAGTGACGCCTCTCGCGCTGCACCAGTCTCTGACAGAGAACTTCATTTGAGTCCGAGTGGGACCTCTGTCCCCCCGCCCCTCTGTGTGTTAGCTCCTGCAGCTAGCTGAGTTAGCTTGCCAGCAGCTCTCGCTCCCTCCCAGTCGCTCACAGCTGATCTCTGAGTAGCATGGCTGCCAGCAGCACCAGCACAGTGTTCAGCATCTTCCAGAACATGGAGTACGGACCTGCAGCCGCTTCCGGCTGCGCCACGGCTCAGGTAAACTCTCCAGCTTCCTGTTTCCACCTGGTTTAAAACTGTGTTGTGTAGTTAACGGTGAGGAAACGTGTGTGTTTCTGCTCAGATGTGTTAGCATGTAGCCGCCGCACTGTCCCATGTGAGCCTCATTAACTGTCACTCACAAGGCTGACATGTGACGGGTCGGGCTGAGGTGCAGCCAGATGTTGAGTCCAGATGTAGAGAATAAAGTTTTACCTCTGAGGTTTAAGGGAAATGTTGTGACGTAACAAAGGAAAGTCACACACAACTAGTTATACAACTAAGATAAGTTAAGATAAGTTGGACATTTGCAATATGACAGCAGCAAGAGTCAACACAGGCAGTGTAAGTGTAAGGAATATTAAATATATGAATGGAATTAATACCAATCTATACACTGTAAAAATAAAATAGTTAATCTGTACTGAATTATTAGCTTGTTCTGTCTTTGAACATAAAAAAACCCATAAAAAGCTCAAAATCTAACATGGAGGAAGTAGGATCTTTATTTAAATCTATAAATCACGACTTACAGACTCAGAGTGTGAACCTTAACCAGACATTCAGGGATAGACAGCGTTGTGTTACATTAAAGAAAATGTAAGATTTATTATTATCCCTTACTATGTTTTAGTCTCTTTGGAGTCCATCAAGAGTGAAACACTAAATTACCAGTTGAACCACATGTGACCTTCTATTGCAGAAGAAACCCAGAAAGCACAGTTTGACCTCAGAGCTCTGTCTGGAGCTGAAGATGAGCTCTGAGCCTCAGAGACATTCTGCTCTGTACTTTGGTTTTGTGTCTGTAAATCGTTGACTCACTCCTGCTGCCCTGTCGGCCGCCGCTCCGTCACAGCGGAGGTGGCGTCTTCCCGACCAATGAGATGTGAGCAGATCAGGTCGTCAGCTCAAAATCTCACACCGTGGATATCTGCCGGAAAAATATATTGAGTATATATCGTCTGAATGAATAAGTACAGCTGCCACAGTGAAGTTACAGAAACTCAATAAAATACAATCAGTGCAGATACATCCTTGTTTGTTAATCATCTGAATCATAACCTGGTTCCCTCACGTGCAGGTCGTCAGTGAGCTGCTGCACTTGTGCGTGTTGTGTTGTCACAGTTAACAGAAGTCGTTTCTCCTCCACCAGGCCTGGTTGGAGCATCACTCTCGTTCTCTGGGTCTGTTCATGGACGGCAAGTTCGTCCGCCCGGCCGACCGAGGGACTCGCTCCCTGACCGACTCCAAAGGTAACAGCAGCTCCGACCTCGCTGGAAGCTTTTACACCGTCTGATGCAAACCACAAACACATAGGGTCTGCAACAAACAAACAAACAAACAAAATCTGAATCAGAAAGTGTTTGCTCTGGTTATTGGTGCATACAATGAACATAGAAACATAAAAACATAAAAACACACATCAGAAAAGCAATAAAAAGAAACAATATATATTTACTCACTATTTACTTCTTATTTACTCCCTTTTTCTAATATTTATACAAAGTAACATTTATTTAGACATAAACATATCTAAATAAAATATACATAGTAGATAAAAGATATAAAAGCGAAGTAAAAAGTGAAATGCAAGATGCAAGACAGTGAACAGTGTCAGATTGCAATATGCAATGTAATGCACTATAATATAATATAATGTGTTAATTTATCACATGCTTGAGGTGTGGGGGCGGAGTAAAGGTCAGAGTCAGGTGGGGGTCCCGGGCCTTGTCGATAAGGCCAATCAAAACGCATGTTTGCTAAAAATCTATTGTTACTGCACCCGATCAACAATCCACATAAAAAGAAGTCACTAGAAGAAGTGGCTCCCTCTGGTTGGAGCTTCATGGAGCAGATGGTGTAACGCTCTGATCTCCAGGTGGGGACGTGTGCAGCCTGGTGTGTGCTGCTGAGGACGATGTGTCCCAGTGCGCCGCCTCGGCTGTTACTGGCCAGCGAGCCTGGAGTGGGATGACGTGCTACACCAGAGCCAAAGTTCTGCTCAGGTAGGACACACTCAGTGCAGTTATCAAAACAATATCATCATCTTCATACAACAGAAGTCCAACATGCAGCGGTAAGAAAAGCGTGAGCTGGTTTTCTTTCTGGTCACCAGGCTGGTGAGCGTCCTCGGCCAGCACGCCCAGTGTGTGTCGGAGCTGTGCGAGCTGTGTGAGGCGTCCTGCTCGTCCTCCGCCCTGGTCCGCCTGCTGCAGTACTACAGCAGCTGGGCTCAGCTCCGGGACACGCTCATCCCCGGCTGGACTCCTCTGGGTGAGGGGACAGGAAGTTACACCTGGAGGAGTCTTTTCCTTCAGTCTCTTTGCTCGATGTCGGGTTAACGGTTCCTCTTCCTTCTCTCCCAGGTGTGGTGGCTGTTGTTGTCTCTGATGACTGTTCTCTTTATTCCCTGATGCTCCGAGTCCTGCCAGCTCTGGCCATGGGTGAGACACAACATATCTTAAAGAGAAAGACATGATCAGTCTTCTTTCTCAGGAAAAGAGATTTATAATAAGACAAGCAACAACAGCTGAAACATCAAATCAATAAATCAAAGTAGCTGCAGATTAAAGGTTAACCGATAAGTTGCTGTTGCTCCGATGCAAGTTTTATTTTGGTAATTCTCATTCAGAATTGTTTTACGAGGTGTTTTTAAATAACTGAATCTTGCCTCCTCCCAGGAAACGCTGTCATCGTTGTGCCTGGTCAGAGCTCCGCCCCTCCGGCGCTCCTATTGGCTCAGCTCTTTACAGGTGCTGGACTTCCTGCTGGGGCTCTTAATGTTTTAACAGGAAGTGACACGCTGCTCGGGGCCAAAGTGGCCCAGAATCCGAGCATCAGCTACGTCACCTACTCTGGCAACAAGCAGGTGTGTGAGCGAGAAATGTGGTTTTACTGTGTCAACACAGTTTCCCCAAATCAACACACCCTTTGCTCCTGGTCCAGGACGGAGTGATGCTGTGCAAGGCCACAGCTGGGATGGGTGTCCCCGTCTCTGTCTTCCCCGGCGTCGGGGCCACATGTCCCTTCGTCATCTTTGAGTCGGCTGACATCGACAGCGCTGTGGATGGAGTGATAGAGGCAGCCTTCAAAAAGAAGAAAGAGGTGGCTCACTTGAAAATAATCCTTGTTTCATCACCTCAGACCCCCCACCCCCCCCCCCCCCGAAGACACCTCCTAACCCTCCTCCTCTCCCCCGTCAGGTCCACTGGGTGTTGTGTGTGCAGGAGAGTGTGTTGGACGGCGTTGTGGCCCGTCTCAGGCTGCGTATGGCCGGGAGGAAGTGTGTTGCTCTGCCCAGCGGGGCAGACCGAGTCCTGGTGGAGGCTGCAGTACAGGAGGCCCAGCAGCAGGGGGCCACGGTTAGTCCGAACCAGTTGAGGATGAGCTGCCCTGTGACTTTCTGCATGTTGCTAAACCAGTAAACTTCTTCTCTGTTTCCCCAGTTGGTCCAGTCCTGTGCTGTTCCTCCGTCAGGTGACCTGTACCCTCCCACCGTTCTCTGTGGGGCCGCCCCCTCCTCTCCTTTTGTGGTCAACCCTTCTCCTGGACCGCTGCTCCCTCTCATGACCTTCAGGAGCAACACAGAAGCAGTGACGCTGGGTAAGGAGACATCTGTGGACACTGATGTTGGCAGTGAAGAAGTTTGTTGTACAGTACTGCTTCCTGCGTAGGGTGTCCCAGACCTCCCTTTCCTAGACAAGCTTTCCTACTCCTCCTGTGGGGTCCCGAGGCGTCCCCAGGCCTGATGGGATCTGTGGTCCCTCCAGCAGGTTCTGGGGTCTCCTCCCTGTCTGTTCAGTGAAATATTCCACCTTGTGTTTTCACAGGGAACCACAGTCCTCACGGCCTGGCAGCCTCCATCTGGACTGAAGACCTCACTCTGGCTCTTGAGACGGCAAAGAGGTTCGTTCATGCACTTTGGTCTCGATCTTCTTCTCTTTGTTATAAGTGACATCTCACATAATCGTCCTCTATAGCCCCCGGTGGCCTGGAGGGTTTTAAACTTCTGTTTTGTTAAATCTTCTCTGACGTCTGATGTTTCCTCTTCCTTTATTATCCTCAGTCTGTCAGTCGGCTCTGTGTGGGTGAACTCCCACTCGGTGTCAGACCCTTGTCTTCCTGTCTCCGGTCACAAAGACTCCGGCACCTGCACCGATGGAGGACAGGAGGTGAGTTTCAGTCACTTCACTCTGAGAGGAAACACCTGTAGCTGCTTCTAGACCTGAAAGCTGCTGACATTCTCCAGAGCAGCTGCATGTGAGAAAGCAAACGTCCGAGTGAGAGATCAGCTCTTTCTCCAGAGCTTCTCCTGCCGGCCCCCAAGTTAAACTCTGGATAATGTCTGAATGAGCCCATGTGAGAACACAGCAGGAGATTCTCTGGAGGAGTCACCCTCAGACAGACGCACACAATTCAAATATCTGTGGAGCCAACTACCAGGAGACTGTCAGGAGTTTCTCTGGAGCTCAGAGCTTGTCTGAACGTAGCTTAACAAACCAACCCATTGGGCAGAAGAGTCTTGGATGCATGTTGACCACCTCTCTGCTCTCTCTCAGGGCTTGTACCAGTTTCTACGCCCGCCCTGCTCCTCCTCTCCTCTGCCTCGCTCCACCCCTGTGTCTATGGACTACACTAAGTTTGGAACAGCCGCGTCTCCAAAGATAATTCCTGATGATTCAGACGCTGCCAGGTGAGTTTGTGTCAGATTCCACAGCTGCACACAAACCATCAGATGAAGTTCATCTTCTTCTTATTGAAGTCACACATAACTGATCTGTTTGCTGGAGATATGCTGACATGCGTCTCTTCCCCCCCCCCAGTGCTCCGAAGTCCTACCTGCAGTTTGTTGGAGGCAAGGCATGCAAATCCGAGTCAGGCTGCAGTGTAGCCGTGCAACCACCAGGAGGTGGCGGTGTGTTGGCCTACTGTCCAGACGGAGGTCGGAAAGATGTGAGGAATGCTGTGGAGGCTGCGATCAAAGTGCAGCCCGGGTGAGAGCTGCGGCTGAAGCTGATAAAACACACACAAGCATTTTGAACCTGATTATTTCTGGACGTCTTGATCATGAACCTTAATCTTAAAACTTTTAAAACTAGTTAAACTATAACCGGATTCTTAAAGTGAACATTTGAACTGACGAGAGCCGAGATGTGAGATTTATTCATGCAGATGTTACGACACATGAACAAATGTGTGTTTATCACCAGTCAAAGTACAACTTGACTCTAGGAGCTGATACAAAAAATTTGCTGAGTCATAGAAAAATATGTGCGTATCAGCAGAGAGTGAAGAACTAAATCCACACAGAGGCCTTTTAAAAATGGAGGATT
Organism: Platichthys flesus; assembly: GCF_949316205.1. NCBI lineage: Eukaryota > Metazoa > Chordata > Actinopteri > Pleuronectiformes > Pleuronectidae > Platichthys > Platichthys flesus. Next base: position 1,253,214 of record NC_084960.1, on the reverse strand, counting down.
TCTCAAATATAACCAAACAAAGACTGTTAAAGACTGTATTTCTTTAACCCCCCCCCCCCCCAGCTGGATGAAGAAGAGTCCGTCAGCACGCGCTCAGTCGCTCTACTCTCTGGCCAAGGCCCTGGAGTCAAAGAGGCGAGAGGTCGCTGCGTCCATCAGCGTCCACGCCGCCCTGCCCGCTGGGGCGGCGGAGAAGGAGGCGGACCTCAGCATCGCGAGGCTCAGTGATTGGGCAGCGTACTGTGACAAGTTCCAAGGAGCAACTCTGGTGAGGCACAAGATTTATCAGAGAAATGTGATTTGAGTTGTTGCATCAGAAAATCATCAGCTTCAAAGGCTCTTACAAACATCCTCCCTCCTCTGCAGCCCATGCCACAGTCTGGCTCCGCCCTCTCCATCCCTGAAGCCCTCGGAGTCGTGGGCATCGTCCTCCCAGATGAGAACCCCCTCCTCTCCCTGGTGACACTGCTCGGGGCAGCCATAGCCACTGGGAACGCCGTCATCATGGTGCCCAGTCAGAAGTATCCACTGGCAGCCCTGGCCTTCATTCAGGCAAGTGTAGAGAAGTGGTCGTCTCCGTGTTCACCTGTTGATGTGTCTGTGAACTCCACTGTGTTCCTCCACAGGTCCTCCAGGCCTCAGACCTGCCTGCAGGTTTGGTAAATGTCATTTCAGGAAGTAGGGACCAGCTGACCGTGGCTCTGGCCAATCACAGCGTCATCAAGGCCGTCTGGTACTGGGGCAGTGCTGAGGTAAGAAGAGAATCCAAGAGAAACCTGAGAATGATCCATCAAGACACAGTCGCTGTTAACGAGCCCGACCACCCGTCCTCCTTCTCTCCTCCTCTGCAGGGCTGTCAGTTCCTCCAGTACTCCTGCACCAGCCCTCTCAAAACCCTGCAGCTCGTCTGCCAGGAGGTCGAGGGAGACGCTGGGAGGGACTGGACCCAGTCGCATCCTTCACTGCTTGAGGAACTGTGGAGAAACGCTGTGCAGTGGAAGAGTGTGTGGATTCCCACAGCGTGAGGGGAATCTAGAAGATGAATGAAGTGTTAAAGAAATCCACAGATATTTACTGTGACCTATGAAAACGATCAGATGCCTTTTTAAATCTAAAGAGAACAGACAGTTGTTCCTCAGCTGCCGTGAATCTGCCCCTTACAACTTCCTGTAGCACTTGAAAAAGAAAGTCATCCTCCAGCTGAGGCCCTGAAGAGGCTCAGCTGCTTCTCACCAGGTCCCTGAAGCTCTGATCACATCACACAAACTTCAGCTTCCATTACTCCACTGAATCTGCACCACATGTCGAATCTGACAGGTTGAATTTATAAAGCACTTAAACTACAGGAGAAATGACCCCCGGGTAAAGAAATCAATATGAGTCTCATTCCTCATTTCTTCACTGTGGTAAAGACAGTTTGAATTCCTCCTCAAACAACTGAAGAAGCAGAAACACACAGGACTACGTGACTTCTTCTTTTTAGAAGCAGAAACGAAAATTCTCAATAAAAGATAATTTCAGTTCTGTTTTTAATGAGTCCCGAAACCAGCGACACAGATAACAGCTCGTTAGCCCGTTGGACTAATTGACTGTTGATTTGCTCCAACTACCTGATGTCCACATGTCCCCTCGTGTCTCTACCTCCACCATCGTGTCTTTCATCATCATTACTCAAAGGTCAGAGTGTTGACCTTGAAATCTCGGCCTTACAGTTCAGTGGATGAAGGAGCAAAGATCGATGGATCCTGTGTGAAATCAATACAAATACTGTGATGCACTGAACTGACCATCTTCAACAATGAGTTGTCTATTTGTTTTCCATGTCCAAGTCGAGTTTATTAATAATGATTTTCAAATTTGAATGTTCCCAGAGAGTCTCACTGTCTAAAAGCCATAATTAAAAGATAATTACACAGATGTTCATATTCTCTTGTGGTGTTTTAACGGTTCTGATGTTGTCGCTCTCCAGATGTTGTGTTGTCCACATTTAAATATTCAACCAATAAGGTTATTGTCCTCCAGATGATGTGAAGGACCCTAGTGTCGTTTTCCTCCAGCGCCTGCACACGTTTCACATTATCTCTGAACAGCTTTGTTCATTTCTACATTTCTGGATTAAACTGATCTGATCTACCCAAAGATATTAAACACAAACTTCACCACAGTTTGAATGAAATCCTCCGAGCTGCCCAGTGTTTGATAACCTGAACCTTAGTGGCAGCAGACATGTTTATGTTTATTAACTGAAAGGTCTTTAATACCTGAACATTCTGACTTGATCAGCAAAGTTTAACTTTCTAGGTTTGTACCTTTTATAAAGAATGAGACACTGAACAGAAACAAACTCTCACACAGATGAGTCAGGACCAGTCCCACTGACTGGTTCCTGTTTCCACTCTGTTTCTCTTCTCAGACTGGATCCAACCAGCACAGCGCTAAGTCCACTTCCTGTCTGTCGGCTCACTGTTTACAGGTCGCACTGACCAAAACAGGAAGTGTGACGTCTGTGGAATGTGTTGAGTCACAACAATGACACAGCACAATCCCCAGGTGAACAAGAAGCTGCTTAGGTAACTTGACTGTGGTGAAGTGTCTCAGCATGAAACCTGAGGATTGGAAACATGAGGAGTGGAAACATGAGGATTGGAAACATGGGGCGTTGTCTAAATTGCTGAGTCACTGGAGAATATGTCGTGATGGAAAGTTCCAAATTCTACTTGCTGGTTCCTCGGCTCGTGAAACGTACAGAAACGTTTCAAGAACATTTACTCCTCATGTCAACAAGCTAATTAAATGATAGCTCCAGATGAGATTAAGTGTAATTGTCCCTCATTAGATGAGAGGTTGAACAGAATATGATAAGATAGACGCGTGTTAATAATTCTAGGTGAAGAAAGACCTGCTGTGCAATTCAGTTTATCACAGAGGTTGTAATAGAAGTATTAATATACGTTTACTCTCACAGCTGGAGCGTGACTCTATCATGTACTGTACCTACACATGTACTATATCTCCACACGTACTGTATATACACATGTACTGTATATACACATGTACTGTGTATACACACGTACTGTATAAACATATGTACTGTATATACACTTGTACTGTATTTACACAATTCAGTGTCTGTTGAACAGTGTTTTATGAAATATGACTTATACCCCTGCACTCATGTTGCAGTGGAGATGTTTCCGTGTAAGTCTCACTCCCTTTATTAAGAAAATGAAGAACGATCACGTCCTGTGTGTTTTACGATGACGGGGCGCTGAGTCGTGTCTCACCTGAGCTGCGGTGCTGAGTCATGCAGTAAAAAGTACTTTGGCTGAATCAGCAGGTTTGAGATCTCATGTGGTGAATCTCAAGGTCGACTCATCAGAATCCAACCACTGCTAAATTATAAACTGTGTAACGTTTTTCCATTTGCAAGAAGTTAAGATCAATAGTAATAATTCAATAGAACACATTATAATAGTACTTTATATGAGTTGTAGGGTCTTGATCTATTCTTTATAACAGGGGTCTTCAACGTTTTTCAGGCAAAGGACCCCCAAACCGGTGGAGAGATGGAGCAGGGACCCCCTCCCTGTTATTGTGCATTCAATACTAAGCTACTCAAATATTACACAGGTTCATATATTCATGTTTTTTATTTAAACATGTGCACGGTACAGGATGGCCATGCCACTGCCATTTAGAAACATAACTCTTGCATACAAAACTGAGCTATTAAAGTAATTCACAGATTCATGTTTTAATTTTAAACATACATTTAGAAGAGACAGTGAATCCTCAAGCCATCTACGGATGCCACACATACTTCCACATCAGTGAGATGTCGGACCCTGATGGGTAGCACACAACTTATCTAACCTTGGACGGATGGAGGTTGTCAGGCAGAGGGTCATATCAGCCTCACAATATGTCCAATGCATGTTAATGTGTATTTAAACACATTTAAATTTGTGTAAAAAAAATTGTTAGAAAATAAATCAAACATTATAAAAAATATAACGGACCCCCTAGGGGTCGCGGACCCCCTGTTGAAGACCTCTGCTTTATAAGTGTCAAGAAGAAGTCTTGTAATTCCAACACATGTATAGAGAGAATGAAACTAAGAACTGAATCTAAAAACTCAGCAGAAGCAACAAATAAATCCAATGGAATAAAAAACCATAAAGTAATAAAATCTCAAACATTTACACATTAGTTTGTACATTTACTTTTCTAAGTTATTTCCTGTGTCTGACCTTCAAATTGAACTTTTAAACTTGTTAAGGAGCTGGTGTTAGCTACTCAAAGAAAGATTATTATTATTATCATTGATATAATTATTAAATTCACATATAGATCCTGTGGAATCAAGTTATTTTCTGTCCCTGTGCATTCATACATGATAAAGAATCTTGAAGTTTATGATTCTGATCTTGAGAATCTGCAGTAACTCGTTTATTTTCGTGCTCGTACGTGTAAACACACTGTAAACATGTTGACGTTATGTTTACAGTCTGATATATATCGATTGAACGCTGACTGAGCATGACACAGCAGAAAAAGTGCCGAGTCATTTCCCATCACACGGACCCTACGGACCGAGCTACGGCTGGGCGGAGTGACTGATGAGGGGGGAGGAGCCACGTGTCAGCAGTATAAGTACAGGGAGCGTCCCTCCTCCACTTCAGTCCGGGTAGAAACCAGAGAGGTTCTTGCTTCAACAGTGTTTGAACGGAGCTCCTTCTGTCGTCTACGTGTTTCACTTCACTCCTCGGAACCAGAACCCGCTGCTACTTGAACTCATCTCGAGGAACTCACCGCAGAACTTTATATTTTTCTACCGTTTTGATAAGAAAACCACTCACCAGCCAAGATGGAGTCTCAAGTGCGTCAGAACTACCACCCGGAGTGCGAGGCCGCCATCAACAAGATGGTCAACATGGAGCTGTTCGCCTCCTACACGTACACATCCATGGTAAGAGACTTGTATTCTTAAATTAATATACTTATACCTATACTACCATATATACACATCCATGGTAAGAGACTTGTATACTTAACTTAATATACTTATACCTATACTACCATATATACACATCCATGGTAAGAGACTTGTATTCTTAAATTTATATACTTATACCTATACTACCATATATACACATCCATGGTAAGAGACTTGTATACTTAACTTAATATACTTATACCTATACTACCATATATACACATCCATGGTAAGAGACTTGTATACTTAACTTAATATACTTATACCTATACTACCATATATACACATCCATGGTAAGAGACTTGTATACTTAAATTTATATACTTATACCTATACTACCATATATACACATCCATGGTAAGAGACTTGAATACTTGTATTTATACTTATGTCTTTACTTCTATACACATACACATCCATGGTAAGAGACTTGTATACTTGTATTTATACTTATGTCTTTACTTCTATACACATACACATCCATGGTATGCCTATAACCATCTCTAATTGTACTTATTTATACACTTACACCTCTACGATGAGAAATACTACACATACACAATACCATACAATAAAACCGATACATCCATCTATCAAGAATACGTGCTTATATTTTCTATTAATATTTATACTGGTTTGTGTATATTTGTTGTACATTGTACATGACGACACGTTGCTGCTGTAACACAGGAATCAGTCAGATCTCTTTTACGCTGATACACTGTTACAACACACAGAGTTGTGTAGACGCAGTGAGTTGTTTAATATCTGTGAGAACAACCTGATGACTCATCCCCAGCGTCTGGCTCCCTAACGACTGTGTGTTTTTGCTCAATAACAACGACCCGGAGGTCACAGCCGGTGGCGTCTGGTACTAACCTGTGTTTGTCTCCTGGCTCCGCCCCCTCACAGGCCTTCTACTTCTCCCGTGATGACGTGGCCCTCCCCGGCTTCGCCCACTTCTTCAAGGAGAACATCGGCGAGGAGCGGGAGCACGCCGAGAAGCTGATGTCCTTCCAGAACAACAGAGGAGGACGCATCTTCCTCCAGGACGTCAAGGTCAGTACACGGCAGAGAACTGGTGCAGCCACACCCGGTGTGTTGGGTTCAGATAAACCGTGAGGAACATGGAGGGTTGAGACTCGCTTCCTCCCGTCTGACTCCTCTCAACCCGTCTGACCTGAAGCACTGGATCTAAAAACTCGTGCACAAAGCTCTGTTTAGTTTCAGTCTGCTGTAATTCCCGGTTCTCCCTCCACAGAAACCGGCTCGTGATGAGTGGGGCAGCGGCCTGGAGGCCATGCAGTGCGCTCTGCAGCTGGAGAAGAGCGTCAACCAGGCTCTGCTGGACCTGCACAAACTGGCGTCCAAGCACAACGACCCTCACGTGAGTTACCAGCTGAAATACGAGTAGGAAACGTTCTGGCTTGTTCCAAACCACTGACTGTGCTCCTGTCTGTCCTCAGCTGTGTGACTTCCTGGAGACCCACTACCTGAACGAGCAGGTGGAGGCCATCAAGAAGCTGGGCGACCACATCAGCAACCTCACCCGCATGGACGCCAACACCAACAAGATGGCGGAGTACCTGTTTGATAAGCACACCCTGGGCGGCTCCAGCTAAACGCACCAACACCAGGAGTGAGGAGCTGAACTCGGCTGAGAAGAACCTGTACCACTCCTCTTCCTCTTAACTTCTGTTTATCAGAATAAACCTTTTGAGCTGGACTTTGTCTGTTTGTCACTTTTTTGAATCAATCACAAAATGAGATTCTCAAATTAATAAGTTTGGTGTAAAATGGTGAATTGGTTAAACGAGTCAAATAACTTATCTCTTCAACAACTTGCATGTAAATTAATATATTTAGAGAAGTCTAATCTGACACCATTCAGACTGGTGTCTGTTTGTGCACTTTACACCTTCACCACACGGTGGCGACATTTCCTCATGCTGACCTGTGGCAGCAGAATTACAGTTTCTGAGCTTTGGAATTAAAATATCTCTACAAGTCACTTCTCAAAACAAAGTTACAAAGACCTTCATGATTAAAAATAAATATAATGAACAATCACCAAAAGTCTGACAGAAACTGAAGCATGAGTCCCCCCCGTTCCCCCCCATTTTAAAATAGAACTAGAATGCTGTAAACCCAGATAACGTGGTCGTGTTAAAGTACATTTGAAGCTTTGATTATAAAGAAGCTCCTCCAGCTGTTAAACAGATTTTTAACAGCTGGAGGTGGAGATACGAGATTTATCTTTCTTCTGTATAATAAGAATAGATCATTTTAAATAAAAAAAACTATTTCCATTTATTAATTTAACCACCAAGGACCCAATGACATGAAGTTGTGAGGGAGAGTGAAAGATCAGTAGTGCAAATATAATCACATGTCATTTTGAAGCAGATAAAACAGGGGCGTTAAATAACTACACTTTTATCAAGATATGATTTATATTTCATTCACTCACGAGATGGAAAATGAAATAGTTTCGAGGCTGAAAAATTTAAAGTGTTTAAATGAGTGGAATCTTAAAGATGGACTGTCCTGAGGTGTGTGCGTGTGTTTGTGTGTGTGTGTGTGTGTGTGTGTATGTGTGTGTGTGTGGACACTAAGTGGTTGGCAGTGAGGGATATTATAGAGATTACCACAGGGGGAGGGGGGAGAGAGAGAGAGAGAGAGAGAGAGAGAGGGAGAGGGAGTTATCTCTTCAGTCAGTGTTGGTGAATTTGTCCTCAACTCGTTTGGATGCAGATTAATATCCATAAAGCCAAAGAAAGAAGCGACTGATCGAACCCGGTGAGTCATGTGTTGTCTTTCAGAGTTTCTAATATTAGTAATTTTTAGATTTACAACCAAGAAAGTTTCTCTTTGTTAGTTGTCGCTGATAAATTCATGTTTAAATTTACTCAATTAAATAGAACAGCTGACAAACCTAAATAAATGAATTTCAACAAACATTTGAATTGAACAGGATTTTTAATTTGTTCCGTTAAGAAGCAGCTTCAGTCACAGATCAGGTTCATGTTCATTTAGTGGATTTCATACTCGATGTTGTATCTCTTCATTTTAACTCTTCACTTTGTAAGTTCTCCTGGAGAAAACATTTATTTTACATATTGTGTGTGTGGGGGGGGGGGGGGGGGGAGATTAGTTGAAGTGGATTATGGGATGTTAGTGCTCGTCTGTTTGCACGGAGCGCTCACGTGAACTCACCTCTGACAGGTTTGATTCCTGGTGTTTACATCGAACGCACCTTCTTCACAAAGCTGCAGATTCTGTAACTGTGAAACAACTCAGTGATGACAACACAGTCACGAACAACAAGTATCACAATGAAGCATCACTGTTTGCGTGACTGATAAACAATGTTTCATAAAATCATATTTCTTTAAAGTCACTAGTGTGTGTGTGCAGCCTGCAGAGATTCAGAGAGTGATGACGTCCTGGGTTCAGTTCAGAGCTTTGAGCTTTTAGACAAAATCCTGTGGCCGGCTGTTCACCTCCAAACTGTCTGCATGGGGACCAGAGAAGATGGACTGGTTACTAGTTAGAGTTATAGTTGCTCAACTGGTAAAATGCTAAACCAGTGGGACCAAGACTTAGAGGTCCAGTGTAAGATTCAGGCGAAAGGATCTGTTGGCAGAAACTGAATATACAAATTATGTATTTCATTTAAATTGTATGAATTGTTGTTTCCTTTTTCTCTAGAATGGAACCTTTCATTTTTAAATAGTTTATATTTAAATACCTGATATCTACATCAGGAGCGGCTCCTCTCTACAAAGGCAGCCATGTTTTTTACAGTAGCCCAAACTGGACAAACTAGAAGTCTTTTGAGTTTTTATGTCAAGGGGAGGATGGGGGGGAGGGGGGGGTTGGGGGGGGGGGTGGTACTCAGCTGTCAAATGACACTTCACCAGGTTATATCACTACAGTCTACAAACTGAACCTTTAAGACCTTTCCTTCAGATGCAGGTCAAAGACGTCTCAACAAACTATCATTTAAAATTCAACACCCTCAGCAGCTGTATTTTATTATTATTTGAATTATCATTATTCAGTTTGACTGTTTAATAACTCAGTGAGTGACCCACTCGTCTGACAGATTTAATCAGCACCAGTTCTCTGTGTTGTGTTCGAGTCTCCCTCTGTAATCCACTGCTTAGTCCATCCAGGGGTCAACGCCCAGTGAAACTCAGCCTGCCAACTACAGCAGATCTCATTATGGGAATGTGTGGTGTGGTGAGGGGAGGGGGGGGGGGGGGGGGCAAACTGTCCTTTAATTTGTCTAAGCTGAGGATTTCTGGATTACCTTTGGCAATTAATCTTGTTACGTCCCTGCAGCGACAGAGGGTTGTCTGCTGTGGGAGGGGCCGGTGGGAAACGCCAGGGTGTAAATCCCAGAGGACGGAGGGACAGATTGACAGAGGGAGAGAGGGACAGATTGACAGAGGGACGAGGGACAGAGGGAGAGAGGGACAGAGGGACGAGGGACAGAGGGACAGAGAGAAGAGGGACAGAGGGACAGAGGGACAGAGAGACGAGGGACAGAGGGACGAGGGACAGAGGGACAGAGAGACGAGGGACAGAGGGACAGAGGGACGAGGGACAGAGGGACAGAGAGAAGAGGGACAGAGGGACAGAGGGACGAGGGACAGAGAGACAAGGGACAGAGGGATGAGGGACAGAGGGACAGAGGGACTAGGAACGAGGGATGAGGGACAGAGGGACGAGGGACAGAGGGATGAGGGACAGAGAGACGAGGGACAGAGGGATGAGGGACAGAGGGACAGAGGGACGAGGGACAGAGGGACAGAGAGACGAGGGACAGAGGGATGAGGGACAGAGGGACAGAGGGACGAGGGACAGAGGGACAGAGGGACAGAGGGATGAGGGACAGAGGGACGAGGGACAGAGGGATGAGGGACAGAGAGACGAGGGACAGAGGGATGAGGGACAGAGGGACAGAGAGACGAGGGACAGAGGGACAGAGGGACAGAGAGACGAGGGACAGAGGGACGAGGGACAGAGGGACAGAGGGACAGACACAGAACCTGCAGCTTTTAATTCACACTTCATGAACCGTTTAACCCTGATTTACCTGAAGCTGCCTCATCGAGCTCAGTCAAACTGAAGAATAGAAGGAAACATGGTTTTTGACTTGACTCTGAAGGAAGAGCTCAGGTGTGACTGCTGAGATGGAAGCTTCAGGAGCCGGGGGGGGGGGGGCTCTTCTGAGCTCAGATGTGTTTTAATGATCCTGCTTCCCTGGACCTAACGTCACCAGGACCACCTGAACTAACATGATTTCTTATCGAGCCCTGAGCGTGTTTGTGTGACAGAGTCGTTACTTATGAGCGACTTCATCAGAACTATGAATTAAGATCTAAAAATCATATAAGAGGAAACGCTGACACCTGCTGGTCTGGTGTGTAACAGCGGCAAACAAACAGGCTAAACGTCAATGATGACCACGTGACAAATAGTAGATTTACATTTGATCGCTAAAGATCAACTCTACATAAACAGGGGGTTTGATTGAGGTCATTAATGATTATTCAGAAGGTCAAGTTGGAACCAAGAAGCTCAGCTGCTGTAAAACTTCAGAGCAAACGGACGCCGGACGTTTCTGTGGCAGAGACGAGGGGTCGATGTGTCTTCTTTAATGAACACGTGTGGACGCACCTCAGTCAGATACTTGAAGGTGAGGAGTGAGTGTGATGGTGGGAGGCAGGAGAGAGGATCAAAGAGATTACAGCAGGTCAAAGGTCAAACAGGAAGCAATATGGACACGGTTTCACTGTCACTGCTCATTTCAAAGCACCTTTTGAAATCATCATAAAGATAAATGATCATATTTGTTTTCCTGTGTTGTGCCAGAGCAGCGATGCGATTGGTCAGCATGGCGGGAGTGCGGCTCCGCCGGGCGGTCGAGAAGGAGGAGGAGAGGGAGCGTCCGGCGCCCCCCCCGCCCTCACACCACTCCAACAAGCAGTTTGAAAGCATGAAGAGCAAGTTCTTCAATGAGCTCACACACCTGCCAAGTGAGTGCACATGCACAGACACACAATTCAAACACACAACTGAACATGCTGCTGATTCACAATGATCCTGCATCTTCTGTTTCATATCACACCATCGTCCTGTCGTCTCACGTTCACCTGTCTTCATCCTGTCCTCCCTCATCTCTTCACCTCCCTCTGCTCCTCCAGATCATAAACTCAACAGTAAGTTCATCTCCTCCACGTTTCTGTTGTTCTTGTTTTGAAGTCACGTGTCTTATGTGGCAAGAAAATCCACAGAACTTGTTGTGAGGTGTAAAATAAAGTTTTGAATTATGAGATGAATCCAATTCGGACTTTGAGTTAAAGAAACAAACACTGACAAAGCTTCTTTTCACAAAACCTTTTGAACTCTGAGATTTTAGAAGCCAAATAATGTCCGACATGTTGATGATGATTGTTCTTATCAAAACAAAAATGATTAAACAAGACAAGTTCTCAGTCAATCCCTTACTCCGGAACTCCTCACGAGTCTATTTCAGTAGTAAAATAAAACCTGTTCAGTCGTATCAACGTGTTTTCTATCACTGACCGGCCTCTCCCCCCCCCCCCCCCCCACACTCTCCCCAGTGCCCATGTGGGCAGTGGGAGCCATCGTGGTCGTGGTCCTCGCCCTCATCGCCTGCATGGGATTCTGTATCTACAGGAAGTGCTTCAACAAGGGCAGCAAGCCCAAGAAGGTCCGCGAGAGGAAGGGAGGACGAGGGCGCAGAAAGAAGGACAAGGAGGGAGAGGAGGGCGATGGGAAGAAGGTGAGGAAGGTCGAGGGGGAGTGGCTACAGAAGACGTCCTGAGAGTTCATATCGTTAAACTTCTTCTACTGAAGCTCCAAGACTCGATGTTATTAAGAATCACAATGCTTCCCCTCTGTGTGTCTTCCAGGAAGGAGAAGATGGAAAGGAAGAAGAGGAGAAGGAGTCCTTTGGTAAACTGGAGTACTCACTGGACTATAACTTCACTGATAACATGGTACACGTGCACACACAGCTCAACGCACTATTTAAAACGTTTCATACTTATGTTAAACGAGACCCTTCAGTGTCTCACCTACTCTTCTCCTCCTCCTCCTCCTCCAGTTGATCGTGGGCATCCTCCAGGCACAGGACCTCCCTGCTATGGACATGGGGGGGACCTCAGACCCCTACGTCAAGGTCTACATGCTGCCCGACAAGAAGAAGAAGTTTGAGACCAAAGTTCAGCGCAAGAACCTGTGTCCAGTGTTCAACGAGACCTTCTCCTTCAAGGTGCGTGGACATCCACACCAGATGATGACTTCCCTCTGAGGCTGGAGAAGCTTCAGATCTAACGTTTGTTTATTCCGTCCTCTGCAGATTCCCTACACCGAGCTGGGGGGGCAGACTCTGGTGCTGCAGGTGTTTGACTTTGACCGTTTTGGTAAACACGACAACATTGGCGAGATCAAGATCCCCATGAACAGCATCGACCTGGCTCAGCCCATCAACGAATGGAAAGATCTGGTCGGAGGAGAGAAAGAGGAGGTGCATTATGTCATCCACTCAAACATATGATGAATGTCACGGTCGTTAATCTCAGCGATGTAATGAGGACGTGTTGGACCTCGTTGGAACGGGAAGAAGCTCGGCGTGATGATTCAAAGTTTTCTTTATTTTTTTCCAGGGGCTCAGACTGTGATTTAGGCCCCACCCACATCTATGCAATTATGTCTTTGCTTGCTCGTGGTTGGCCAATGATGTTGTTAACATATTTTTGAATCAAGAGAAATCTTTACTTTATGTCCTATCTTCATTTGCTCAGACAACATCTGGTGTTACAGTGTTAATACAGAGAACAGGATTATTCATATTCACTCGTTTGAGAGCAGGGGCCAGATTCCAAACATCTGAAGTAACCAGAGCACGTCTTTCAATCTGTTCCCCCCCCGACAGATAGAGAAGCTGGGCGATGTCTGTATTTCCCTTCGTTACGTCCCCACCGCCGGGAAGCTAACAGTCAACATCATGGAAGCCAAGAACCTGAAGAAGATGGACGTCGGGGGCCTGTCAGGTGAGCGCAGCACACTTTTCCCACAGGCGTCACTCCACTGAAGATCTCTGGTGACATCACGTCGCTCTGTCTCAGATCCCTTCGTCAAGGTGGTGCTGCAGCTCAACGGCAAACGCCTGAAGAAGAAGAAGACGTCGGTGAAGCAGAACACTCTGAACCCTTACTTCAACGAGAGCTTCAGCTTCGAGATCCCGTTCTCCCAGATCCAGGTTTGAATCGCTCCTCTCACATCACGGAGCTCAGCTGGGCCCTCGGGAGCTCGGCTGAAACCGATGAACCTTTCACTGGAACCTGACTTGTGGCAAGAGACAGGAAGTACTTTCCCAAAGTTCCTCAACGTTCTCCGTCTCTAACTCCAGTGTCGTCTCCTCACACAGAAACTCCAGGTGGTGATCACCGTGTACGACTACGACAAGCTGGGCAGCAACGACGCCATCGGCAAGTGCTGGATGGGCTACGGCGCCTCGGGCGTGGGCCTGCGCCACTGGTCGGAGATGCTGGCCAATCCCAGGCGTCCTGTGGCCCAGTGGCACACGCTGCAGCCGGAGGAGGAGGTGGACGCCGCTCTGAAGGCCCCGATTCGCTGAACACACACACATCTGCAGAGGAGCCGGGTTCTTTCATCTGCAGCCGAACATCTGGAGAGTTTCTGAGATGATCTGTAATCGTTCACACCTACATTGATGTTGTGTTCTCTTTGTAAGACTGTGTGTGTGTGTGTGTGTGTGCTTTATATTTGACTGAATGCATGAATCAGATTTATACAAACTAACACACACTAAAGTGTTAGTTTGTCCTCCAGCTCAGATACAGAACAAACTCAACTCAGTGTTTTCAAGTTGATGCTTTTTAGATTCTTAGAGAGTGAAGTGCTAGAACTTCGTCTGCTCTCTGACAAGAACATAGAAAACTGACCTCAGATCTGAAGTGTGAATCTTCTTCTGTATCGTCTTCCTCTCGTTTACCCTCAGAATCCTGTCCTCTGTCACAAAGTGTGTTTTCCTTTGAATTGTGTTGCATGTAGTTACATGTTTTTACTCTTTGTGGCTCCGTCAGTGTTTCAAGGAGAGGAGATCCTGTCTGGAGCAAATTATGTGTGTGTGTGTATGTGTGTGTGAGCGTGTGTGTGATTGTGTTTGTGATTGTGTGTGACTGTGTGTGTGAGTGTGAGTGAGAGAGAAAAGCTGTTATGACACTTTGTGACCGTCCAAGAAATAGCTGAACGAATAAAATGTTTCTGAACAATGACGGATGGATTTTCATTTGCACACAAGCAGGAACACACACACACAACTTTGTAATCAGAGGAACAGAAATATTGTTGTAAAGATAGTTAATCCTTCATTGTGTACTTACTGACACCGTTTGTCCCGGTGATCCAATCGTGAATACAGAAAGTATGTTTCTGAGCAGTGACAGGCAGCGTAACCGTCACTGATCCATTTGAGTTCAGTGTGTGTGTGTGCGTGTGCTTCTGTGTGTGTGTGTGCGTGTGCTTCTGTGTGTGTGTGTGTGTGTGTGTGTGTGTGTGAGTGTGTGTGTGGTGAGAGAAAGGCTGGATTAACAGTGTGTCCTCTTTAGTCCTTATGTCACTGGGCCTGCACTGGGAGCCAAACATGTGAGGCAGGAATTAGAGAGAGAAGCGTGGGGGGGGGGGGGGGGGGGGGGGGGGGGTTCATACAGGAAACATAATTACCAACGACAGGAAACAAGCTTGTGTGAGACGTCTCAGCCACTAAACACTGATATCATTATAAACATCTGATATCATGTTAAACGGATCCCGGGTTCTGAGAAGATTAATTCAAAGAATCTCCATCTTGATGCAGTTTCCCTTGTTCTTCTCTCCGTCCAAATAAAAGTGAAACAATAACAAAACCAAGTCAACACTGAGTTCACGTCATTTTATTATCAACACATCAAATCAAGTCCATTCAGCATCTTCCTCCCGTCGAGGGAGCGTCTGAGCAGCGGCTCTGGAACCAGTCGACCACTGAGACCAGTGTCCTGCCCTCTGGTCCAGTTCCTGGTTCCTCTTCACTTCCAGCGACCGCCCACCTTCCCTTTGCCGTGGACCTTTTTACTGTGAGAGGAAGAAAGGAACAAGACGAATGAGGTGAAGAAAGACACAACAGGAAAGAGGAGATTTGTATTTCAGCCGTATTTCCTGTTGGAGTTACTCACAACTTCTGAGCGTGTTGGATCCGGTTGAGCAGCACGATGATCTGCAGGAGGAGGAGAGAAGAGGTCAAGCTACATGACCTCAGGGGTCAAGTTCAATTAAGGTTTTATCCTAAATGCAACAATTATGACTAAAATCAGGTCATTTTTTATTGTTTTTAGATGGTATTTGATCCCTGGAATCAAACACCATCCCCCCCCAGGGGACCCAGACCCCCCCCCCTCTACCGCTTCACTCCTGGTATCGTCCTGACGGCTGTTACCTCGTATTTCTGGTGTTTCATGTACTCCATGAAGTCAAACTTCTCCGACTCCAGCTGGTAGATCCAGTCCCACAGCTTCTGGGCCTGTTGCCTTGAAAACACACAGGGGAAGGTGTCGGTGACAGAAACACGGAGCTGATCTGGAACCTGTGCTGGGCTCGGTTTGGTGTTGATCAGTAAAGACAGAGATAAGGTGTCAGGACTATATATTTATACCTGTGGACTTTAACTGTTTGACCGGCACAACTATAAGGAATAAACTGACTATATACATTTCAAATAGATGTATTTAGCTCAATCTTATATCAGTCTTCCAATTTTATCTTCACAATTTCAACATTTTCAACTTTAAAAATACTTTGCCGTGGTTTTTAAAGTTAAAAACACAATTTTCCAGATCACATTTCGTGGTTTTCTGGGTCTCATTTGAGTGAAACACGAGTCCTCTAGTGATGTAGTTCTTGCTGTGACCCACTTGAGGGCGTCCTCCCTCAGGTTGTCCACGCTCAGCGGCTGGCGTCTCTCACTCAGAGTCTTCTTCTTGATCTCTAGACCCGTCAGACGCTTGCCCCTCCTCGTCTCAGCCTGCAGTAGAAGGAACACAGTCAATCTCCTGTGACTCATCATCATCATCATCATCATCATCATCATCATCATCATCATCATCCTCATCCTCATCATCATCATCACTGAGAGGAGGAGCAGCAGGAGTCTGACCTTGGTCAGGAAGCCTCCGAAGTTTGCTCCCATCCCAGACAGCACTTTCTTCTTCTTGGCGTCATCATCAGCCTTCCTCCTGGCATCCTCTTCCTCCTTTCTCTGACGCTCCTCCTGACAGATGGAAAGAAGCAGGGACGTCACACTGTGGATTTTGAGCATGAGGAGGGTGTGTGTCTGTGTGTGTCTGTGTGTGTGTGTGTGTGTGTGTTACCGCAATCCTGTTTTGTCGGTCCTTCTCCTTCTCTGTTCGAACCCTCTGGATCTCAGCTCGCTCTGAACGACGGTTCTCCTGGTGGAGAGAAAAGCAAAGGAACCGTTGGTAAATTATCTGCAGCACTTTAATACCTCACTAAAATAAATCCACTAAACGTCCCGGGTCAAATCCTGCATCACATTTCTGAAGATCTCACTATTCTGTCTTTGAGGCCGATCAGCTCTTCCTCGTCCTTCTTCCTCTGCTCAAAGTGGACATCGATCAGAGTGTGCAGCTCCAGCAGATCCTTCTCCATGCGCTTCCTGTGGATGTCCTGTTGGAACCAGACAATGTTCATTTACCACATATCAGGATGAGATCCTTTTAATTTCATTTACAGTTGATTTATTGGATGTATTGCTCAAAAGCGTTGTTTCCTATCACTTGGTTACGTTTTTAATTTTTCAACTCATAAAGCACAGTGCTACTGTGTTTTGAAAGTTTCTATATGAATACAATTAATTATTAAGTCACAGAAAGTTTGGCTTAAAGTGCTTCTTCAACGCTTACATCAAAATCCACCCTGTCTCCCTCAGGGATCTTCGGGGCGAGCTGAGGCACCATCGGCCTGCAGGGAGGAGGAGGCACAGAACAGGCTGAGTGACTACAACTGATCCCAAATCAGATTATAGGAGAAAGAAACATTACAAATAAAAAGTGCAACAGCTTGAAGGAACCTACTTGGGTTTGGGACGCTCCTCCTCTGATGTCGAGAGAGAAAGAAAAGATCATGTTATTGAATAAAAATGTTTCTCCTCAGACATGAACGAGCGGAAACACACAACAAGCACCGAGGTGGAATGAAGCAGCTGTCGTAGGTTATGAAACACAGCAAAGCAGCTTCCTCATCAATCCAATCAAAGGTTAACATCTATGAAGTCAAGGTGGAGATAATACTGAAGGGTGGAGCTGAGCAGGAGGAGGTAATCGTGGGTTTTACTCTTCAGGGGACCAGAGAGTGTTTCTCACCTTCCTCCGGAGCTTCTTGATCTGGTGCAGCGGCCAAACCGAGGCAGAGAGAACGACGGCAGGATGGAAAGAAAAGTTATTAATGATGAAACATGAGAGAAGAAAGGAAGGAAGGAAGGAAGGAAGGAAGGAAGGAAGGAAGGAAGGAAGTTGAAGATAGAGAGAGCAGTGTGAGGAGAGAAGGAGAGAAGGATGTGGAATGAAGTCAGTTTCTTGTGCGTCAGACATTAGAGAAGCTAAATCAAAGACATGTTCACAAAGGCTACACTCTACTGCTTTGAAAACTATCATTTCCCATCATGCAACGTGAGCCACACAGGTCACTTGCACTGAACCACAGGGAAATGTAGTTGTTTATTACAAAGTGCACACGTGAATCATTTCCTCCGTGCATATTATTTACAACCTGTTTACACAGGCGGCAAATCAGGCAATAAAAACATTCACAATTCTGACAGAGGCAAGGGTTAAATGTTTAAATAATATATGTGACCTGTATGTATATATATATATATAAACTAGCATATATTATATATACACATATTATAACCTTACCCTGGAACTCCTCTGGCTCCTCTGATCAGCAGCACCAGGGGTTTTAGCCGATGGAAAGAAGAAGAGAGTTGACAGGTCAGTTAATGGTTCTGAGCTCACACAGTTATGAAGAAGAAGAAGAAGAAGAAGAAGAAGAAGAAGAAGAAGAAGAAGAAGAAGAAGAAGAAGAAGAAGAAGAAGAAGAAGAAGAAGAAGAAGAAGAAGAAGAAGAAGAAGAAGAAGAAGAAGAAGAAGAAGAAGAAGAAGAAGAAGAAGAAGAAGAAGAAGAAGAAGACTGAAGACAGACTGTTTACAGTCTGAGATCAACACACACAATTTATCCATCTGTCCATTAACCGGGATCGGAACCAGTAACTTTGTCAATCAGCGACACACACGATCAATTTTCATTCTTGTGACACAACAAGCAGTCGTCCTGTGTGTGTGCACGCTTTGCATTCTGGGAGTCTCCCCGTCCTCACCTACTCCGTCCTCCTCCACCTCCTCCTCCTGCTGCTCCTCCTCCGGCTCCTCCTCGGCCTCTGGGGACAAACGAGAGAAATGAAAACCGTCTCACGTCTCGTGTGAATCTTCAAGGATGATGTTTGAGACAGATGAGTACACAACTCACCGTCTGGCTGCTCCCTGCAGAGGACACACACACACACACACACACACACACATGTTATCAGTTCACAGTTATTTACACTGAAATGAATAAATGCTGCTTCTCTACTCACTCGTATTCTTCTTCCACGTCTGACATGCCTGCAACACAGAGAGAAGACACTGAGTGACACACAGAGCAGCCTCGTGAAGAGGAAACCTGAGGTCGAGTCTTTGATTGATGGATTTTTAAAAAGTGATGAAGGACACTTAGTTTATACGACGTGTTGAAGTCTCACAGCCGGAGCCAAGTGTCACACACGCTCGTTTCAGACACACACAACAACCACAAGGCTGAAATATCAAATGTGCTAATCTGAGCCCCCGGGTGTGTTGCCGCAGTTGTGTTGTGTTGTTGTGTTGAAGTCAACGACAGTGTTTGAATCTTTTTATTCTGCTGTTGAACTTCACTTGAGACGAGCCAGTGAGAACAGAACAGAGCCCTCAGTGCTAAAGTACCTGAAACAACAGGAAACACAATAAAGCTCTGCCTGCAGGACGTCCAACACAGGTCCAGGGACAGCATGGGTCCAAGAAGAGGGACACAGAGTCCTCCACTGACCGTCCCTGAAGACCTGGTTCTCTACCTGTCCTCTAGGAACCGACAGAACCCTGAGGATGCTGCTGATGAAGGGGACAAGAAGAGGAGGAGGCTGTGTGGAGATGAAGAGGGGCCGGAGGAGGAATCCAAAGAGAAGCACCCGACCATGGAGAGACAGAACGCTGCAGCCACAGGTCCTGGATCAGGAGGAATCCACAGAGAAGCAACCGACCATGAAGAGACAGAACACTGCAGCCACAGGTCCTGGATCAGGAGGAATCCACAGAGAAGCACCCGACCATGAAGAGACAGAACGCTGCAGCCACAGGTCCTGGATCAGGAGGAATCCACAGAGAAGCACCCGACCATGGAGAGACAGAACGCTGCAGCCACAGGTCCTGGATCAGGAGGAATCCACAGAGAAGCACCCAACCATGAAGAGACAGAACGCTGCAGCCACAGGTCCTGGATCAGGAGGAATCCACAGAGAAGCACCCGACCATGAAGAGACAGAACGCTGCAGCCACAGGTCCTGGATCAGGAGGAATCCACAGAGAAGCACCCGACCATGAAGAGACAGAACGCTGCAGCCACAGGTCCTGGATCAGGAGGAATCCACAGAGAAGCAACCGACCATGAAGAGACAGAACGCTGCAGCCACAGGTCCTGGATCAGGAGGAATCCACAGAGAAGCACCCAACCATGAAGAGACAGAACGCTGCAGCCACAGGTCCTGGATCAGGAGGAATCCACAGAGAAGCACCCGACCATGAAGAGACAGAAAGCTGCAGCTGCTGGTCCTGGATCAGGAGAAGAGACCCCGACTTCCCCAACATGACAGAAACCCACCCAGGTCTGATCACCCAGAGATGAACCAGCTTTTGAGATTTAAAGATCAAACCACATGATGACGCTCAGACACACAACTTGTCCCTGACGCCTGCTGGTGTTTGGAAACTTCTCATCCAACTTGTGCAGATGAAGACACACACTGCTCCGTGTCCTGGCTGCTGAGGACGTTCTCTTAAAGTCCTTGTTTTACTGAGTAAGACATATTAGAAGGTTACATTATAAATCACCCTGAATATAAATATTAAACACATTTTGTCCATTCCACGTTTTTTAAATATTGTGTGAAGCCGGATAAGTGCAGATTTGTGTCTTTTATAAGAACACGAGTCCTCGTGTGTGTCCTCAGTGTCTTGTGATTAATCTCTCTGGAGACGGAGGAACACACACGAGCATGGAGACATGGTTTTCACTATAAATTGTCTCTGAGCTGCCATTGTCCTGGCATAAAGCCGCACACAGACAGACACACACGGGGGGGGGGGGGGGGGGGGTGCTGACACCTTCCTGGCAGCGCGCACTCGCAGACTGATGGAGTGTGAACAGGTGAGAATGTGACGAGGGGTGGACACTGAAGGACCCGAGCAGATAGAGTTTCGTCCTCTTTCTAGTGTCCACACTTTGTCCTCACTGACCGGTTGTCCCTCTGAACTCTGACACACCGGGTCACTCACTCTGAGACACTGAGCTCCAGATCACAGGAGGAAATATTTAGATTCTACAACGAACTTAGCACCTTAACGGTTGACTGACAGATGATCTGAGTAGAAATGTCCTCAGCTTGTTTCGGGTACTAAGAGGTGTCACACAGACTGTACTCCTGTAGTACTCATTCAACCTAGAGGTATAAAAGTACAGGCTCTGACATGTACTGTAATAGTTTTGCTGTTTTTTTATAGAATCATTAATTCATATAGATTTTAGTTTGGCCCAATCCAATCCACTAACATGGAGGAGGACATAAAGGTGAGACGATGAAGGACATGAGGTGTTTAGAGCGAGGAAGAGCAGGAGGAGGAGGAGGAAGAAGAGGAAGAGGAGGAGGGGGAGGAGGAGGAGATGGAGGAGGAGGAGGAGGAATGATGGACGGGTGAAGTAGCACATTTCAGAGGGAGGGGAGTGGAGCTGGGGATTTAGCAGAAGAATCAAGTTCCAGCAGACAACAGGCCGAGGCCTTAGCAGGGTTAATTTTAGTCAAGGACAGTGTGTGTGTGTGTGTGTGTGTGTGTGTGTACATGGACATTGAGGCATTTCTTCATGATGAATGATGTCGACTTTATTCAAGACTAAAATAAACATATTGAAGCTCAACGGCTCTAACTGGGTTTAAGTCGGTGTCATTTCACAGAGAGGATTATGGGTAAAAAAGGTTCATATTATTCTGATTCAGTTTATCTTACACACACACACACACACACACACACACACACACACACACACACACACACACACACACACACACACACACACACACACACACACACACACACACACACACACACACACACACACACACACACGCACACACACACACACACACACACACACACACACACACACACACGTTATGAGAGAATGTGCTATCTAGTCGTCTGGATCCACATCTGCATATGAGGCTCTCTGGGGATTTCTCTTTAGGCCACTGTCAGTCACTGAGTGTCACTGTCAGTCAGTGACACTCAGTGACTGACAGCCAGTGACTGACACTCAGTAACTGACAGTTATCATCTGTTTCTTCAGACAGCGAGTGCAGCACAGTAACACAATCAGGACCACGTGCAGGTGTTAATCCATCAGTGTTGGTGTCAGATGTGTTCACATGGAAACTGTTCTTTATGTTTATGGACGTTGCCTCTGGACTTTTTGTGGTAAAGTATGAAATTTATATTTCTAAACATGATTGAGATTGAGTTTGATCATATTCAAAGTAACCATTCATTTAACAGCAGCATATCATTTACTTCAAGATAATTGAATCTTAATTGAGAGACGTAATAATAATGATTATACATGTGATTTCTATAGGACCTTTAAAACCACAGGGACCATTTATTTTATGAAAAAGAGCAAAGTTAATAAATTATAGAAAATCCAGATCATACTCATAATATAAATGTATGTGTATGTTTAAAAACACACAATTCAAACCACTTGAGTTAAAAGACGTTTGATTGAATTTAAAGAATTTAGCATGAAAGGGTTTAATGCGATTGGCTGATGACTCTCACGGCAACAAGGGAAAATAAACGCCATGAGAAAAACATGAAAATTTAAAAACATCATAATCTATGATCAGATTCAAAAACATAATAAATGACACACGCACACATACCTGTAGGAAGATGAGGTTTCACCAGTCACAAGAGACAGAGGGACAGTCACTGGAAAGACAATAACTGGTACAGGAAGAGACAGAGTTTTATACAGAGGTGTGTGTGTGTGTGTGTGTGAGCGTGTGTGTGTGTGTGCGTCTGGGAGCTATCTGAATGACTATGTGTGTAAGCATGCTGTGAGAATTACTGAGTGTCCAAGTATACAATGCAAGAATAACTGTGACTGTCCGTGCGTGTACAAATATTCAGATTTGAGGGGGTGTGTGAGTGTGTGTGTGTGTGTGTCTGTGTGTGTGTATGTGTTTGTTTGCGTGTGAGTGTGTGCGCTGTCAGGGCTCGGGGCCACAGGCGGATTAGGCCGAGTCAGAAAGACGAGCACCTCGCAGGATTAGCGAAAAACAGAGGGATGACCTCACTGAACAAATGGGGGAGCCACAGGGCAGGTGGGGGGGGGAGAGAGACACAAACTGAAGGGGGGGGGGGGGGGGGGGGCGATGAAGAGCAACTGCTTGTTTAAAGATGGACGACATGTCTCCAGAAATGAAGCCAAAATATCCTGGGTCCAAACGCTGGCCTCTTGCACAGCTGGAGTCCGAGCAGCAGCGATGAGGAGATTCTCATTAAAGATGATTATTAATTAATGTTCCATTAATCATCTTTCTTCTTTCTATTTGTTCTCACTGGTATTGAAACCAGTGACGTCCGTGTGGTGGGACCTGCCAGTCACTGTCAGCTGGAAAACAGCCAATTGGTCCACATGGGGCGGTGGAAATATATTTATGCCATTATTACCTCGGGACACTCCCACTTCTCTACACAATAGACCAACAATGGATGGGGGAGGGGGGGGGGGCAGAGCAGATCCAGAAATAGAGAAGTGACGGCTTCACTCGTTTGCTTTTTCCATGAGAGGAGAGATTTCCAGTTCACAGAACAAGTTCCAGAGGCTTAATGACAGAATCGACACGTTCTCCATCTTATAGGTTCTGTTGCGTCTCAGTTTCATCAGCTGTGAACAAACGAGCGACTCGTCTTCATCGCCTCGCTGCTCAAACGGTTTGTGTTGATAAGTAATTTAATAAGTTATCATAAGTTTCACAACAGAAAACTTTCCTGTGAGTCTCATCCCTTCTCTGGTTGACGTGGATTAAAGTCGTGAATCAAATAAAACAGAGGAGTTCGTATTTAAAAGAAAAAAAGTCTCTTTTATTTCATCATTTTTTAACAAAAAAAAAAATTAATAAATAACTTGACAGAAGTTCTTCAGCTTCACGATGACACCACCGGCAGAGTGACTGTCAGAATCTGAGGAAAAGAAAAACAGGTGCCGTGTCACACAAGTGTTACAGCCCATCGTTTGTTTGTGTGTCTGTTGGCACATGCTGGTGTTGTGTGTCACTGTAGGTGTCTTTGTACCTCGGTGCTCTTGTTGTACTGTGCCACGCTGTTCTCCTGGTCGACGAGGAAGGGGTGGCAGATGTCCAGATGGAAGAGCGAGGGCCGGGCCGTTACCACCAGTCGATCTTCTCCCACGTCCAGAACCAGAGAGCGAGACGATGGCTGCAGGAGACGAAGAGTTAGACTTAGTTTCACACCACATCCAGGTTGTTTGAGGGTAAAGCATGACACAGCAATAAAATATATGGATTTCTTCTAATAAAACTGTGAAAGTCAGATAAACGTGTTAAAACGATCAAAATCCTTAAATATCTCCAAACTGTGGAGCTCTGAAGTTGAACTATCCCAAAAATATGTCTGCATGTGTTATTGTTCCTATAAGTATTATTGGCATGTGTGTATATGTGTGTGCATGTGTGTGTGCATGTGTGTGTCGCGTTCTGCATTTCTCACCACCCCCGGTAGCTGTATTTCGGCGATGAGATACTCAGGGTCACCAGCAGGAGGCTCCACAAGCAAGGTAAAGTCTGGTCTGGAGAAAGAGGTGAGAAAAGAATGATGAGGCACGGAGGACATGAAGGACATGAAGGAGGTGAGAGACACAAAGGACACGAAGGAGGTGAGAGACATGAAGGACACGAAGGAGGTCAGAGAAACAAAGGAGGTGAGAGACACAGAGAGAAGAGCGACACTACCAACGGATGAGATAAAAGAAAGAGCAGGAAAGTGGACGGACAGACTCATAATGGGGGGAAATCATAAATGTTTGAGCCAATGAACTCTGACTTGACATAAAAATAATCCATCAGCAAACATTTACCTTCTGGCCGGAGCAGAGCAGTTCTCACTGTGAGAAGAGGAGGAGAGATGAGATCTGATTAGAAAACACAAACTGACGAATCGAGTCAGATCTATAAGCACATTTAATAAACTGTGTATATCACACATACTGTAGCTCTGAGGGGATTTTAAATGTTTATTTAGACGTGATGATCTTGAACTACTACAGTCATGTTTACTATAATGTAATAATCACCATCAGAAGTGTGTACATCCGCCTCCACTTGAGGAGTAGGAGCTGTTGTCAGATGCATTAAATAAATATGAACACTACACAGCCAGACTAGAGTCAGAAGAAGAACCAGAGAAGAAGAACCCTGTCGTTGTGGTTCCTGTTCTCACGTACCGAGGCGGCAGCTCCTGGATCACCGGCCGGCTCTTTGTGCGGATGTTCTGCTCAGCGACAGATCCCAAGAACTTCCTGTTCTTCAGCACCTTCCAGTCTGCAGAGGGACCAACAGGAACGTCAGCCGCTGCGTTTCACCTGGAGAGGCCGGGTGCCTCCTGAAACATTCATCTCCAGCTGTGTGTCACTTCATGAAACTTACCTCTGCTGAGCTGCAGGTTGTATTTGTTCTCCAGACCCTCCAAAGACACCAGAATCACAAACTGCTCGAACAGAGGATCCTTCTACAAGACAAACATTATATTACATTATACATTTCATAGTGTCCCTTTATCACAGGTTTGTTATGTTTCTTAAAACTTGCTGGGGGGGGGGGTGAAGTACAGGGAGGAGGAGCCCATCAAATTTGAGTTTTTGGGGGGATTTTTGTGAATGTCTCAAGAAATAATGCAGTGATCTCTTAAAAATAAAAATAATATTATATATATGATCTAGAGTTTGATTTAATTTAAAGTATTTTCGGGAGTTAATTGATTTTGATTTAATTACTGGATGAATACATAACAAATAGAACCTGCAGCATCTACCGCTGTGTAGCTATGATAATGGTTCAAGCTGTTTGGACACGTCTCTAATAGCAGATGCATCAAAACTGAGAAATGGAACCAGGATTGGTTTCCACCTTGTCGGAGGTCTGTGCTTTCCTCTTTCCCCAAATGACAACATGAATGAACTACAAAGGTCACACACACCTGACACATCTGGAAGAACTCCTGGTTGATGACCACATCGTAAGCCGTGCAACCCTGAGAGTCTGAGAGAGTGAGAAACAGATCTTATCTTCTCTGTTTTGCTTTGTCATTCCATTTGTACTTGGCAAGACGTGCCCGACTCTTGCTCCTGAGTAACTCAATCTGCCCTCGGTATCTGATCGAAGTTCAATCTCAACACATTTCCCTTCGGTTTACGATTTGATGAACCCGTTCGCTGCAGACGAGAGGCAACAGGCCTGGAGCTTGGTCTGTGTCAGAGGTGTCGTCCGATCTGCAGAGTTGTGTATTAAAACCCTGTCGTACTAAAGTAGTGACACAATACATTCTTAGGTCCTCTACAAATGCTGATGCAGGCTGTCGACATCAATTGAAGATGTGAGAAGCAGCTTTAAAGACAGAGACATAACATCAAGTGTGTTTTTAAGTTTTAAAAACATATTTAAACCCTCGTGGCATCTACCTTTAAGACGTTGTTCCTGCACATTAAGCTACGTTATCTTTCCAGTTAATGGTTACTCATTTACTGATGTGACTGAGCCTTAAAGCGGACAGTGAACTAATGACCCTTCGCCTTACTTCTCAGTGAGACTCTCCCCTTGTAGGAGCAATAAACCTGAAGAGCCACCTCTGTCTCTTTCCTGCTTCATGCTCAAAAGGAAATGAAGCAACAAGTACAAGTTCAAACACTGCACATTCACCTGCCAGTATAACTTTATACTTGGCTTCTGTTACATACTGTTGTCGACTTCTGTGTGTGGCTCGCCGAGGCTCATGGGAACTCTGTAGGCGCTGGGATCTTCTGATTGGAGGAGCTCCACCAGGTCCTCTCTAGAGATTTCTGGGGGAGGCGGGACCGAGTTTGACTGACAGATGTTTACGAAGATCTTCTGCTTCGCTGGCTCTGAGAAGGTTTTCACACACATGCCTGAGAAAGAGAGAGAGAGAAGTCAATGATCTCCTCTCCTGCAGGAGCACGTGTGTGTGGTCTGATCAAACTTGTGCAGCCACTCACCAGGTTGAGGTCGGATCACTTTGGAATCTGGATTTTCAGTCTGCATTTGACCCATCGTCTAAAAACACGAGCGGTAGTGAACGTCAGACACATCAGGAGGTTTTACACATGTTCAGTTAGTCCGATAGAAACACTAGATAAAACTGAAGAGGTTAAAAGTTCAGATGAAGTCCGCACACAAGAGAAAAGACGGGTTTACGACACTGAGCTTTAGATTTATGTAGTTTTGTTTACTTTACTCTGGACATTTACAGGAAGTCATCGCTCCACTGGAGTGCAGTCTGGAAGCATTTAAAGATTACATGACTCGGGAGTTCAGCTCATGAGGTTATTCAAGGGGGATTTCACAAGTTAATGATCAACAGCCTGTTAAGATTCAGACTGTGGATACAGAACTGTGTATACATTATATATATTATATACAAATACATTAAATTATATACAAGTTTTTAAAGAGATAGTTTTTTTGATTAATCACTTTACCAAAGCTATAAAAAAAACTCCTAACCCTAATCCTCTATAACTTTCATTCATGAAACCAAACTACTTTAACTCAGGATGCATCAAGGCAGAGACCATGATCACAGAATAAACAGAACATTACAAGACAGAATAAATCACGGATAAGAAACAGTAAAATTAGGTAAATGGCAGAAGTATAAACCTCAAGAATAATAAACGAATCAACTAAAACAAGAACTGCTGGAGGTAAAATAAAGTCAGATTATAAACTCAGGATACAAGTGAGTTGAGGTTGAGATCGTTCGGGGTATTATTCCTCTGAGAAAAGGAGAAAAATCATTCTACAAAAGATAAGTGATATTAATAATAGCACTTTTGATGAATGGACTCATTTGCTTTGCTGCTTAACGTGAGACTGAAGTGTGTGGGTTCCAGTTCTGGACCTGGATCTTCTTGTGGTGGATGTGATCCAGTGCTTGTGTTAAACCGATGCTCACCTGTAACAGCAGCCGCTGATACAGCTCCTCCTGCTGCAGCTGCTCCTGCTCCTGCTGCTCCTCCTGCTGCTCCTCCTGCTGCAGCTCCAGCTCGGAGCTGAGGAGGCACGAGTCGGTCTTCATGGCTACGGACCAAACGTTGAAATATGACGTTTAACAACCAGTGATGTACTTATGATGACATGAGCCTAAAGGGTCACAGGTCAGCTTCCTGCTAAAGGTTCAAAGGTCAGCTTCCTGCTGAAGGGTCAGCCCACACGTCACATCCTTAACGCACACAATGACACACAAGGAGCAGATGGACGTCTTCAGTTTTATAACACAACTGTGTAGACAAACACACACACAGACACACTTCACAGGATATTGTGTTGACTTGCATTGAGACTTAATCTAAACTCACCCCCTCGCACACACTTTACTTTAGCTTAGCTTCCTAGCTTTAGCCGATTAGCTCCGCTCTTTGTCTCCTGTGTGACAGAGTAGTACACCGTGTTGTGTTCAGTGTGTGTCTGATGTGTGTTTAGTGTGTTGCTCCTCTCACTTGGTCAAAAACACACGGAGACTAAGTTGTTGACCTTTTTTCTGCTCGCGCCGCCAGCTGCTCCGAATCATTCACTTCCGTGTGTGACGCAGCTCTGACGACACTTCCGGTAAACAATCCTTCAGAATAAAAGCGCTGGTTTTTAAACTGGACTCGTGATTTTGAAAAGGTGTGAAAATTGACATCTGACAGAGGCGTCATATAACGTGTGAAAAATAACAGCAACTCAGTTAATCATTCATTTAAAACATAAAGCACAAACATGAGCAGTGATAAAACAAATCCAGATTCATCTTGTGAAAACCATTGACTAATATGTCACTGTGAATAAACGTGTTCTAACTCCACTCTGAACCAAAGACAGTTTATATGATAAAATAATAAATCTGAAGTAGCGTCAACATAGGCCCAGATAACACAACATGACAAACACAACAGGGCTTTTGTGTCTTTCCTCACACAGGAGAACTTCTTCCTCTGTGGTGAGGTCAGGATGCAGCCACACACACTCTGCTCCGAGCTGCATGTCCACAATCATCTTAGTTACACACAGTCCCGATTTTTTTTAATTTGAATATTTACTATTCTTTTTCTGAAGGCTTCAGATCGTTCAATCTGAAACTAGAATGTCAGAAGAGCTGCTGCGTCCACCAAGGCCCACTGGGCTCTTTAGGAAACCACATCTGAATTCACTGCACAGCCACACAGGGGCATGTGCTCCAAACTCACACCTCATTCATTTGCTAGACACAGCCTCATTTCATTTGTCAGCAACACCAAACACTTCACATCACAGTTTGTTTATTTGGAACCTGTTTATTTGCGTTTTAACCTTACATTTAGATGCACACATTTTACCACTGCAGGGTTAAACAGGAAAATGTTTTGTTATATAAATCGTTTGTTTCTTTGAGTTACCCTGGTTGTTGGGGGAGGTTTGTTCCTGCTTGCCAGAGGCCTGGCTGAGGGCCGAGGAATCTTGAATCAGCTCCTCAGAGATGGAAGTATTCCCTGTTATATTGTTGTATCTCGTGAACTACTTCCAATAAACAAAAATATAAAAAAAAAAAAAAAAAAAAAAAAAAAGAACCAGCTCCTCAGGCCGAAACATGTGCTGCTTTGTCGGGGGTGTTATTTGGTTTTGCCAAACCTCTATATAAGTGGGTGTATGTCTCATTGTCAGTTTTGTTCAGTCAAGTGAATTTTTCTGGAGCTGGATTGAATTTAAAGTTGTTAAGTTTTACAGCAGCATGTAGTTAAGGTTAATTGCAACTGATTCTTACACAACCGTGGTGCTGCCCTGGGGTCGATTTCACCGATGCTTTGATTCAATCATGTCAATGGAATGTAGTTAATATCTGTTATTACTCTGAAAGAGTGAGGAAATACAAAAAATGTGGTTGTTTGGACTTGTTCTTGATCAGATTGAAGAAGCTCGGCACTCATACGAAGAGATGTGTGGATAAGTGTCACATATCAAGTGTTTGTGAAATATACGTTTTTACTAAAGAATTAGATTTTTTACCATATTAAAAAGTTTCATTGATGAGTTTACGACTTGTTTCAAAAAGAAAATAACATCCGACTAACCCTAACTGAAAGAACACAGTCATTTTCAATTCCCATTTCTAAGTTTAATATTTTTGAAAAAATCAAATAAATGCAACTCAGTTATAAGTGAACCAGATGGGTCAAAAGCAGAGGTTAAATTTCCCTACCTGCATGAGTGTGCCTTTGCATGTCTGTGCATGTGTTTGGGACTAATAAATGCATCTTAAACTTAATCTGTAAATTACTCAACTTTTAAGGGCGATCAGTTTCCTAGATCTTTTTTTTTCCAGTGCAGCTGAGCACTTAAAAACTAAAATACTTAAAAACCAACTGATTGGACTGAATTAAGGAAGATAAAAGTGAAGACTGCACCAATGAAGCCCTGTTGTTCATTTAATGTCAAAGAAGGGAACATTTCTTTGTTAAGTAATATCATATATGCATATTTGAAAGCTTTCCCCAAAAACGGCTGCCATCAGAATACATCTACAAACTCACACACGTACACAATGCATGCATTTCTTCACAGTTTTACAAAACAGACAAACATCCCAGTTCAGTTAAATAATACAAACCAGGAATAGCTTCAGTGTCCTGGTTACAATGCACAACATGCTGAGACACATTTGGAGACTTGCTGCTGAACCATCCACTCTCTCAGATTGCAGCAGATTAATCAGCTGCAATCGGAGGAGTGTGGGATACACTAGATTGAGGTTCATCTGTGAGGTCATTGCTGCAGCTTGAAGGCAGAAAACACAGTTAAGAACACGATGTCTGTCTCCATCACCTCAGTGGCATTACAGTGACATACATTTGTTCCTGGAGACTAAACCTTAAACTGTCATTATTTGGTCTTCATTATAGGAAGACAAGTCCCTATAATGTCGGACCTGGACACACACAAGACCTGAAGGACACTCAGTGGCAAGATGCATTCCCTACTGTCCCCAAACGCCTCGCCACACAGACCGCGTTAAAACAAATTCAGATTCAGTCGACAGAATACTGGCAATAAGGTAAATATTTATATCTGTGATGAAAGATCCTTTTTCCTGTCTGCTTTGAAGACCATGTAAAGATGAGAGCCTGACACCTGCTCTGAAAAGCACGACACCACTCATGGGATGTGGCCCTGAACCGACCTCTGGATCGATCCATCCGTCCAAACCCTAAAAGCAAATCTCACTCAATCGAAAGTGGGTCACAAGGTGAGGACCAGCCACACTAACTCTGAAAGTACAATACTGCGCAAGTGGTTGTATATATTTAACACTAGACCTAGCTTAGCATAGCTCGTTAAAAACCAGTGCATGCAGTGGAAAAAACCTGTGACCAGTGGTGCAGTTCACTCGTCCTGCAAATGATTTATTATAAATCTGGACGGTGCCGGATGGAAGCTGATGCACAACGGTACTGAAGGTGAGACGCTGACTCCAGAGCTGCTGGACGGTGCACATTTATAATCTCAACACTGTGATTTACAGATTAATATCAGGTTATTACCCAGGTGACAGTGGTTAGCAGGGCCAGCTGTAGTAGCCTTGATATCACATCACATTCTTGTTAATTCATCTTAAAGGCTGCCAGTGGGACTGCAGCTCTGATTCTAATGAAGCTCGACCAAACCACAAAGCATCTGGTGAGACTTCAGGCGTCTGAAATGTTTCGAGGGTAATTATAATACAGGTTGGAGTCGTCTTGTTTCCTCCTGCTTCTCACAAACCCCAGCTCACAGTCAAACCTGTTCTGCTCTGAAGCAATCCTCTCGACCCCTCGTTTGGCTGCGCCTGAGGTCGTGCAGGAGCTCGTCTGGCTGTGCAGCTGGGAAGCGACATGCCGTGGCCCGCCCACTCCCCCTCATGTCCGGGGGTGAGTGCTCCAGTCACAGTTTCTACTCCATGAAAGGCAGTGGCATACCACAGTCACTCAGTCCTGCGTGGAGCTGATCCGTCCTGTGTTTCTTCCCACGGCTCTTTTATAGTGACAATTTACAAAGTTGTGAGTACGGGGCTTAATGTGACCCTAATCCGTTTCCAGCAGTGCATGGGTTCCTGGGTGTATCAGCTGAGGGCGAGTGGACGTCTGGCTTTAGGACAAAGACAGAGACACAAGAGACAGACGTGTCAATCCACTATCAAGACATTACTACAACAACACTCACACATCTGTCACTGTTAATTATATATAATTTAATATAACATAAGTTCATTTATGAGTTGAAATGACATCAGCAAAATAAAATGACAAATCGCCTAAAAACGACAATCGACGCTGAGCTCAACAAATCACGAACAGACGATTAACTCATCCGACCTTAAACCCAAACCAGAACTATACCTTGGTTGTGCTCTGGATCAGTGGAAGAGGATCTGGATCCTCGCAGGTTTCATCCAACACGGAGGATTCATCCTGGAGAGACCAGAGGCTTACACGCTGCAATGTGTAGATGTTTACACCACAAGCCATTATAAAAAAATTTATGTTGGGATTTTTATATATTTCCTTTTCTCACCAACTAAACATAAACAACCCTTCAACTTATAACAACAACATCCACGTCTGACCCTCCATGTTTACATTCCAGGTCGTTGAGCAACGTGTAGTCTCTCTGATAATCAGCGAATCTGACACAGATGTCTTCTAGTGTGAATCCAGCGTCTTCTTCAGCGGATGAGTGTCAGTTTACCTGGTGAGGCGGGTTCTGTGTCCTGTGCTGTGTCCTCTGGCGCATGAAGAGGAAGACAACCAGCGGCAGCACGAAGTTCAGGGTGACGGAGATGATTAACAAACACATGACCTTCGTGTTCGTGGATTCTGAGTCAAGAGGCACAGAGACAATTCACATTAATGTCAGGAGGGACTTTGTTCTCTCAGCAAATACAAAGTTAATGAAGGGGTATGTCGGGCAGAAAGCTCAGAAATTTAATATAAGTACAGAGTCCCGGGGGTCATATCAATGTGCCCACTGGTTGGAGAAGAAAAATGAAAAAGAATAACAAATAAAAAGTCTTACCCCTTGTGCCTGTGCTGCTGTTAGCTTTGAAGGAAAGAGAGATCGGTGTCAGGACACAGAGAGAAACATGGAGCCTCTTTTCATCCCTTGAGTTACATTATTCACATATTAGAAAAGACTTTTAAACATTGAGGAATGTGCTTCGTCTCTTTCTTGGTGATGATTATTGTTCAAAACCACGACCTTGCATTTACATACACACACACATATATATCTCTATATATAGATCTATGCATATAGTTATCATATAAGATTCATGTGTCTGTGCTGAATCAAAGAGTTCATCGTCTTTAAAAATGTAGAAAGTCACAATTTACAATCAAGCAAAAATTAAATCATGACAATTGAGGAGGAAAGTGTGAGAAGTGTGTAGATAAGTGATCAGATGGAATGTGCAGCGTCTTCACACAACGCTCGTGCAGCTGCACAATGAAAGGCAACAATCACAGATTCATGCAAATTATGAAAAGGTCTGTTCAAAAGATTAGTCACGCTAAATATCTGCACAAGTGGGAACAGGACATGGGAATTTTTTCATTTGTTTATGTAACTGGAATAGTTCACAGGAGTCGACTGGGATCCTGTTTTCCATAAATGGTCCTGAACTTTCACTCTTCTCTGCATAGGAGCTTCCAACAGCTGCCACATGTACACAACTGGTTCGGTAAACTGGTGTGGAGAACTGGTGTGGAGAACTGGTGCGTAGAACTGGTTCGGTAAACTGGTGTGGAGAACTGGTGTGGAGAACTGGTGTGGAGAAATGGTGCGTAGAACTGGTGCGGAGAACTGGTGCGGAGAACTGGTGTGGAGAACTGGTGCGTAGAACTGGTGCGGAGAACTGGTGTGGAGAACTGGTGCGTAGAACTGGTGTGGAGAACTGGTGTGGAACAATGGAGTGGAGAACTGGTGTGGAGAACTGGTGCGGAGAACTGGTGCGGAGAACTGATGCGGAGAACTGGTGTGGAACAATAGAGTGGAGAACTGGTGTGGAGAACTGGTGCGGAGAACTGGTGTGGAGAACTGGTGTGGAGAACTGGTGCGGAGAACTGGTGCGGAGAACTGGTGTGGAGAACTGGTGCGGAGAACTGGTGTGGAGAACTGGTGCGGATAACTGGTGTGGAGAACTGGTGTGGAGAACTGGTGTGGAGAACTGGTGCGGAGAACTGGTGTGGAGAACTGGTGTGGAGAACTGGTGCGGAGAACTGGTGTGGAGAACTGGTGTGGAGAACTGGTGCGGAGAACTGGTGTAAGAACTGGTGTGGAGAACTGGTGTGGAGAACTGGTTCGGTAAACTGGTGTGGAGAACTGGTTCGTAAGCTGGTGTGGAGAACTGGTATGAAGAACTGGTGCGGAGAACTGGAGCAGAGAACTGGTGCGGAGAACTGGTGTGGAGAACTGGTGTGGAGAACTGGTGTGGAGAACTGGAGCAGAGAACTGGTGCGGAGAACTGGTGTGGAGAACTGGTGTGGAGAACTGGTGTGGAGAACTGGTTCGGTAAACTGGTGTGGAGAACTGGTGTGGAGAACTGGTGTGGAGAACTGGTTCGGTAAACTGGTGTGGAGTACTGGTGCAGAGAACTGGTGCAGAGAACTGGTGTGGAGAACTGTTCAGTTTACATGGTAACGATATGAATGAAAGGCAGCTTACCGTTTCCTCCTTCATGTTTGTCTGTGGTTGTTACTGGTACTAGTGTCGGTGTTGGTGGCGGTGTTGATGGTGGTGATGCTGTTGTTGTTGGTGCCGGTGTTGATGGTGGTGGTGCTGTTGTTGTCGGCGCTGCTGGTGTTGTGTTAAGTGACGATGATGTCGCTGCTGATGTCGCTGATGTCGCTGTTGTGATTGGTGTTGTTGTCTTTGCAGCCACTAAAAGCAAAACGTGTTTTAGTCGATCGGTGAGAAACAGAAACAGCCGTGGAATTACTAAGTGTAGCACCAGCAGGAGAACAGGAAATTAAAGGCATCCTGTGACATGTGAGATTGCTGATTGTGCAATTTGTTGTCGTAAATTCAATCCACTTATTTCCCGTGCTTGCTGACTAACCAATGAAGACTCTTGTTAAAGTCAAACTTGTTAAAGCCAGTTCAACAGCCTTGATTTGACACAGAAGCAAAGTTAATCCGATCATGACTCATGTGACTTTAGTGTAAGATTGAAAGATAAAAGATGAAAGTTACACATGTAGAGTTTAAAAAGGGATTAAATCCTCATGGTGGTGAAGCAGTAACTTTCTTTAATATGTCCAAACAGAAATGTGTCACTTACCAGCAGATTCCGGACGATAAAGTTCGCACACAGTTTCTAAAAAGGAGGAGAAGAACATGTCATGAGTTAAAGTGATGAGCTGGAAAAGATTCAGAAGAGTCATCCATCTTTCAGTTTGAAAACAGCTTTTTCCGCAGCCCAGAAGTTGTTTTTCAAATTAAAAGAGGACAAACGCAGACTGTAGAAAAACGTGACTTGACAGCTAGATGTTACAAGTTCTGCACCAAACACACACTTCAAGACGTGGAGTACAAACAGGACACTCACCATATTTACAGCCTGTAATGAAAGAAAGAAAGAAAAGATAATTAGGAGTTTGATCTTTTAAAAACAGCTGCAGACTTGAAGAAGGTTGTGGTGACGGTTAAAACTTTGCGGAGCATCGAACTTCTTCAGGTGGAGGTTTTAAAAAGCTGAACGTAAAGGGAGGCATCATAATGAGGCTTGAAATATGATAATATACTCGTGTAAAAACTGTAGTGACATTATAAGGTCAATAGAGTGAGTCTTGGTGTCAAGTTAGAGCAGGATCAGTGTGATTCCTACCTTCAGGAGGGACACCTTCAGGAGGGTAACCCTGTGATTTGGCCACCAAGCACATGAGGTGATAGAAGGAGATATTCCGAGAACTGGGGCCTTCGCAGGTCGTCTTCTTTTCGGTCTCAGGCTGAAACAAGTCGGACACATGCAGGGGTCAATCAGCTTGACCTCCAGTGCAACAAGGGAGGACAGAAGAAACAGAGCATGATGGAAAGGACACTGTACTCACTTCGAAGCAGTCATGTAGTACTTTAAACAGTATACCACCATTCTCAGTTTTGTTTTTAAATGCGAGCTTCAGGGTACAGTAGAGTAAGTCCTGCAGTGGGAAAAGGACTCACTTACAACTCCGTCCTTATTTAACAATATGCATTAACAGTGACACAAAATTATATTTTTGAAAACTGTTTCAATAACTTACATTGAGATCCTTATTTTGCGCCAGTGGTAAGGTGCGATTGAGATGTGCGGTCTTGATTGTGGACGAGAGAAGCAGACAAACAGGAAATGTTATTAATCATTAAAAGTTGCTCTGTGCGAGTTGTTCTAGCTCTGAGAAGAATCTGAAGAAAATTCTGCTCGGACGCCTTCGATGATCGAGTCAACCACCAAATCAGACGAAGCACAACTCAACACACAAAATGTACGAACCCATTCTTCCAGCTGTAAATAATCGCCGCAGCCTTCCTTCGACGGGTCGATCAGGGAAAACTACCAGAGAAAAATGTGACAGCAGCTTTAAAAGTCGTTTTTTAAAAGAAAAAGCGACACAGAACTGTAAACATATACATGAATATGACGTTCTCTTTCATTCTAACCATTTAAATTCCACTTTTTAAATGTAATTTAAACATTTTATGTTAAAAAAAGACACATAATTTATTATTTTCCATAATCTTGGGATGAAATTTCTTTTGAGGGTTTATTTCACTGATGAGCAACAACATTTACTTTCGAATGCCCCCATATCTAAAACTTGTATTAATCCGATACTTACGATGAGACACAGGGAGGTCAGGACTCTCCAGGAGGACATGCTGCCAGGGGACCGACAGACTCACACTGACACACAACAGAGGAAGACGTGTTATATTAAAGTAATATCTGATTGTGTTGATAGGTTCGTCATCGCAGAGACTGAAACAAGATACTAGACATATAGTGAATACTAATCATACAGTAAATACTTAAAAAAACTGTAAATACTCCACAAACTCATCAGACACTACACACTGTATATGCCACTTACAGTGAATACTGCCTATACATTATATACTCCGCATACAGTAAATATACAGTCCACTCTGTATTGAATAATTACGTCATAAGTCATAATAAATATTTCTCCGAACTAAGCAAATCAAATGTTATTGAATAATTTGGTAATATCTCTTTTCGCTGTGGCGCTTTGTAGACGGTCCCTGCGCACTCATCTCTCTGCCTGTCCACAGAGAGCAAAGACCCGTGTCCCCCTGTCCCGTGTCCCCCTGTCCCGTGTCCCCCTCGGTGGACGGGTCGGACCGAGGAGACCTGGCCCGTTGTCCACCTTACTGCGCTGGGAAAGAGGCGTGGCTTGCGTCGTAACAACCTTTCTCTTATGATTTATTAACCGTGAAGAAACAATCTGTGAATAGTTTCCAGATTCACCGAACTCACGTGTGAAAGAAGGTGAAAGAAGGTTCACGGTCACCACGGTGTCCACCCCACGTGTCCACTGTCCCCAGTGACTGGACGGAGACCACAGCGGCTCTGGTCTGTCGGTGGGTCGTCTGATGGTGACACCGCATTTACTGCGTGTGCGTGTGTGTGAGTCCTTTTACATCCAGTCTATACACGAGTCCCAGCAGCAGCAGGTTAAACATGTGTCTTCTAAGAGGTGGACACCTAATGACATCTGGCGTGTGGGTGTGTGGGTGTGTCTGTGTGCGCGCGTGTGTCTGTGAGGGACTTACCTCGTGTCTCTCCTGCTGTGAAAGTCCTGTGAAAGTGCTCCGATCCTTTGCTGCTCTCATGTATTAGGCTTTTTACTTTCACTTTCCTGTCTCCTCCTCCTCCTCCTCCTCCTCCCTGATTCTTCTCCATGTTGAGTTCTGCTTGTGTTCTTGTCCCTACTGGGAACATGAGGTGGAACCTGCAGCCCAGTCGGGTTCCCCATAGATACTATCTGTTAGACAGTGAGGAGGAGGAGGAGGAGGAGAGAGAGCATCCACCTGTAGCGTTTTCTGTTTGCATCTGTTGTTACTTTCCTAAATGCACAGATGGATATTCCTGAAGTTGAACTGTTTTGGTGTTAAACTGTGACCAGGAAGTCACAGTATATAAATACACATATATATTATGGATATGAATATCATTATCTGCACCAGCAGGAATCTGACTGTGGTGTCAAGAGAACATTTCACCATGTTTGTTTTTTTAAAGATAAGATTTCAGCGTTAAATCTTAATATTAAACCTTCATGTTTAATCAAAATCTAAAGGTTGAATATAAATATACATTTTACTCTTCATTATTAAAATCTGAACTAAACTCAGGCATGAATATCATTTAGAATAAGTAAACAAAAAAACAATAGAATCCATTCTGAATAGACAAATCCAGTTTCACTGTCGGGTCAGTAAGATTTTTTATTTTACATAACATGCCACCCCCATCTATAAAATGCACAAAGTCCACAATTTACATTTAAATAAGTTTAAAAATGAAAAAGAACAAATCAGTAACAAGAATATTCTCGAGTGTTTAATGAGTAAACTTCTTCAAGCATTACAAGTCTGAACCTATAGAGTCACAACAGTAGATAAGAGTGTCCCCAAACCAAACGGGTGAGAAAAGACAGAGCTAATGTTCAAGATTCATCACAAAAGTTGATTCCAACTCCACTGGTGCCTCGTTATGAGATGCACTCGGTCTGAACCACTGGAAGCCAGAGTGCCACCATCCGCCGATGGGACTGAGGCTCACGGTCGGCTTCACCGGCTCCAGGGGAAGGCACGAGGAGATGTCACTGAGACTCCGAGCACGTCCAACGCATTCACACGAGGCCCCGGAGAAATACAGTCTTATAAAAGAAATGATAAGAGGCCCTTAATAATGAGACCGAGGGAAAACACTCTGGCGTTCAACAGTTTGGGAAACGAGGCACAAGATATAACCTGAAGAGAAGCCACTGTGGTCTGAGGTGAGCAAAATGTTAAAGACAATTCTAGAAGAGTTAGAAAACGTGAGCAGACGAAGACGACACCTCGACCGAAGCATCGATCCAGATCTCTGATCCTATTCGAGTGAGGAGCAGAAACCAGATTCACTCTGGTTTCATGTGTTACAGTAAATGAGTCGTTTCATGGAATCAGGGTCACTCATTGTTTTAGCTTTAATTTGTGCTGGTGAAATAATGTTGAAGTTGTACACAACATTTTGTGTGTGTGTAAAGAAGCTTTGTCGCTTTATTTATCACGTTTTGAATTATGTGTAACTTGACCTTTTTCGTGGCTGTGAATGTTTTGTGTCAAAAAGTTGTGCAGCTGAGGAAATGGGAAGAATTTCGAAAATGTAAAAAAATATTTTCCTACAGTTACAAAACATCTTTACAACTGCACCAACAAGTTACAGCTACAAAAACATGTTAACACACAAAAGGCGACGTACAACTACAACATTATGTCACAAGCACAAAAGTGATTCCAGATTTTTATCACCGATCATCTGACCCGTTGTGCGTTCTCCTCAACACAGACACACACAACACACACACAGAGAAGACCCCTCAGGAGTTGCATTGAAACGGTTTAACTGAATCAACACTTGACTTCAGGCACACACACACAGTCGCTGTGGGACTGGACACTTTGACTCTTTGACCCTTTAACCAGTCGAACTGGCTTCACTTCCTCCTATTGTGTGACTGGATATTTGTGTAGGTGAGTGTAAATGGATTAGCTGGCAGAGCCTCGTTAAGGGCAGGTTAGCAAATGAGCAGAGCTTTCCATACTCCTTGGCAGCGGGACAAACCCGAGTGGAGCTGGAGGACAAACAGATGTGTATCTAAAGAAAGCCCCCAACGTGGCCCTCGAACAGAAAGATGCAAATAACTGGTTCAGTGTGTGAGAGTTAGAACATGACTCCAAACCTTAATAAACCAAGCCACTGACGTGAGAAGCTAAAGAAGGAAGTTGTTTACACGTCTTTATTTCTTCCTTCACATGGCTGTAAGTCAAACCAGTATCAGCTGATTGAAGTCGATCCTGACAAACAGCAAAAGGTGAATCTTGTAAATATAAAACAAATGTGGCGCAACTCAATTCAAACGAGGAACCAAATGAATGATGCATGGAATAAAGTTGCAGAGGAGAGGAATGATTTCACATCTGAAGCTGGTTAAGATTCCTCACTGGGTTCCAGGTCCACCACCTCCAGAGTTTTATCAAAAGAATGAGAATAAAAACCTCCAGACCAGTGGTGAACTGGACCTTTACTGCTCGTTTCCCTGTGACTCTAACACACAAAGAGAACCAGCAGCGCACACCAGCCAGATGTTGATGTGGGAAGCAGGAGGCTCTCTGATAACATCTGCTTTGTGTTATGTGGCGCAAACAAAAACATGTGTTCTCTGTCTGTCCGTTATTCAGACGCAGCCGAGCAGCGCCTCCCCGGCAGAGTTAAATTACTCTGTGAAAGAGGAGCCGACATTCTCTGGAGTTCAAGTCCGATGGAGATGAGGTCGTCTCTCACAAGTCATTCCTTCAGATTCTCAGAGATGAACACGATATTCATATTCATACTTCATGACCTTGAACTTTTAGGACGCGTCAGTGGGATCAGCTGCGAAGCTTCATTTCACACCCACAGCTTCCTCTTCACGTTTATTGAGATTTAGGAACTCTTGAGCCGTTCCACTTATTCTGAGGGAGATTTGTCCTTCACTTCCTTTCCACGTGATATTACAAAAATAAACTAAAGTCTATGTGTTAGTGCTGAATATGAGGCCGTGTCTACACAGAGAGGAGTTTGGCCTTTATCTGAGAGAATTCAAATTATAGCTCAGGTGAGGAGTGGCTGCATTCCAATGTTTCTGATAAGCTCCAACAACAGATATATATGTGTGTGTGTGTGTGTGTGTGTGTGTGTGTGTGTGTGTGTGTGTGTGTGACAAGAGCCTGGAGCAACTCTTCTCCCTTTGATTTAAATAATTAAATTCCCTCCCTTCAACCTAAAGAAGGCTTTCAATCGATGTCCTATGGTGGTTTCAAATTCAAAACAGGTTCTCTATGGGTTCTACGCTCGTCATCAGGGGAACACGTGTGAGACGCTGGGTTCAGAGGAGCTTCTTGGACTGAGGCTTCGAGGCTTTGGCGTCGGGAGTGAGGAGAACCATGACGTCCTGGAGAGCTTTACTTATCTGAGCTCCGAACCGGTGGGACTCCTGAAAAGCAGAGAAGCACAGAGAAGAAATGAGGATGTGGGAAAGAGCAGAGAACGGTGACGTGGGGAGAGAAACCCACAGAGAAGGAAGTGGAGAGAGAGGAGAAGTGGACTGGATGAATGAGGCACTTAACGATGGAGGTTATTAAAGAGTTTCTAAAAATTGATTTAATATCAGAGTGACTTCGTTGTGTCTGTCCTGGAACTTCATCTTCTCACCGACCAAACTGTGAGAAGCTGATTCATGAACCTGCAGCGAGGACCCAGTGGAACCCGAGGCCGAGACAGGAAGGTCCTACCAGCTGAGGTTCACTACAGACACACAACTC
The DNA here is from genome assembly GCF_949316205.1 of Platichthys flesus. Classification (NCBI taxonomy): domain Eukaryota; kingdom Metazoa; phylum Chordata; class Actinopteri; order Pleuronectiformes; family Pleuronectidae; genus Platichthys; species Platichthys flesus. The sequence goes on along the minus strand of NC_084960.1, from coordinate 1,211,827 downwards.
TGTCTCAGGCCTGGGGCCGAGCGCTCTGGATCTGTAACAACCAGTGGAAAGCTCAAGCACGGCTGATTGCACCGCGGCTGTTGAGCAATAATTCAGTCAACAGTATCTCTGCATGCATCCGGCCTGTGGCCTGCCACGGTTCAGACACGAGGCTCAAACAGCGAGTGTCAGGTTGAGTTACTGCTTCAGCTTCACTGGACCAGGAAGCGTCACGAGTCACTCACTCTGAATCTCTTTCCCTCGAGGGCTCAAAGGTGCAGAACAAGCTGCACCCGTTCCAACAGTCACCAGGGAGCTGGGCTCTTCAGCTCGGTACTCACCGTGTCACTGCAGGAGAGTTTGGACGACACGTGGAAGTTGATCATGTCCTCGCCCACGATGATGTAGGAGACGCCATAACCGTCATCAGCCACCTGCCGTGAGGACACAGATCACATGACGTCAGAGCCTCACAGGACCCCCGACCCCCCCCCCCCCCCCCCCCCCAGCCACTTCACCCGTCGTGTTACTCACAGGTCCGAAGCCTCCGCCCAGCGACACGAAGTCCGGATGGTTCTTCAGGTCGAACAGCTCCATCTGCTGAACTGGGGTCTGACTGGTGGAGAGACGCCACGGCTCCGACAGAACCTGGGCCGATGACATCACAGAAGAGGCTTCACATGCTTTCATCATATTATCAGAGTATCAGGAGATATCCCATAGTAGTAACTTCATCATTTCTACCTTCACTTTAGCTAAGCTAGTGTCTCGTGTTACTTATTTTATCTACCATTCAGCCCTGGTTATAAATTACTGAGTGTACATTGTAGTATAGGTCATTCCCTTTACTTTTATTTGATCTTTTCTTATATCTTTATACTTAATTCACTACATTCTATTCTACGTTGTTGATACTGGAATCGTGGAGCAAGCTGAATTTCATAAAGTCGTATCTGGAGTCCTGCAGTCGGGCGACAAAACGGACAGAACCTACACAACCTGTCTCCAGGACAAACCTCCGACCTGTCCCCGATCTACACCAGAGGACACACAGGCGTCTGGTGCTCACAGCAGGTTACATGATCCAGGAACAGGAAGTGAAGCGGGACAGAAGGTCAGGAGGAGGTGAAGGAGGAGGAGGAGGAGTATCAGACTCTGAAACAACACTGCCGGATGTACCTCTTTCAGGAACGGGGACTCCACCCCCAGGTATTTGGACACCACGTACAGACAGAAGAGGTGGCGGTCAATCCCGGCTCCAGTCATGGCCATTCGATAGAGGTTCTGGTGCCTCTCTGAAGCCAGCTTGAAGAGATGCCTGCACTGCTCCTGTGTCTGAAAGACCAAGGCACACGTCATCATCCAGCACGCTCAGCAGAAGCCCTGGACTTTGAGAAGCTCGTCCTCTAGAGACAAGGGGGGGGGGGGGGGGACTGTACCTCTCCACGTTCCAGAGCTTTCACGAAGTCAGAGCTTTCGTTGGAGCAGGATCGAACCGTCTCCGTGCGGCCCTCCCGGAACAGACGGGTCATCGACGCCTCGTAGGTCAAACAGAAGCCCCCGCGATCCTGGAGGAGGTTGGGGGGGGGGGGGGGTTTGAGATCTCATTTTAAATATACTGAAGCATCCAGTCGTCACAGTGACGAGGGAAATCCCACTGAGGAGCTGCTTCTGGATTTCTATTCGCCACTTCTTATTATGTTCTCCGATGTTTGGCGCTGAACATGAACAGGATGTGTGTGTGTTGTGTGTGTTGTGTGTGTGTTACCCTGTAGTACGCCAGCTGTAAGCTGATCTGGATGAAGGCGTCTGGGCTGACGCGGAGCTTCTTGATGCGTCCTTTGCCGAAGTCACTGAAGGGAAACACGTGACAGTCCACGTCGTCTGCGATCACTTGAGCCACAGCGAGGGATCTGTGCACCTGATCCTGAACCTGGGGGGGGGGAAGATGGTCTACATGAGATGAAGGTTATAACTCCAATCTAGTAGTAGGGAGCAGTAGGGAGGAAGCTGGAGGAGACGATCACAGAAAGACGGGATTCGAACCAAACGGACACGATTCCAATCTTGGCTTTTGCATCCTGGTTTATTTGAAGGACTTAATGACTGATCAAAGGGAAGCTGTCCTCGGACTGACAGACAGGAGCCAGGAAACGGTAGAGGAAACAGGAAAGAGGAGATTTAGAGAGGGCTCACACACCCCCGGCCCGGTTCACAGCACCCCCCCGAAACAAGCTCTCGGAACTAGATGAGAGCAGAGGAATGATTCTGGAGGTGGATTCTGAGTGTGTGGAAAGTCCAGCGTGGAAAGTCCAGAGCTCCTCCACAGCAGCTCTGTCAGACAGGAACCCAAACAAAAGCTCGGAGCCAAGTTCTTATCAGGGAACATCATCGTTTGGTGTCACTGCAGCAGTACATCACAGATTAGAGAGAGTTAATGATACAGAACCGCACCGACCCACCCACGCACACATCCCCCACCCACGCACACATCCCCCAATGGGGATGTGTCCCCCAATGGGGATGTGTGCGTGATACAACACCTGGCATTTATTTCTATTGTTTGGGAAATTTGGTGAAATCTGAGGTCAAACCAGAAAATAAGGAGCCAGAGAAACTGAGTTGTTGCTCTGGAAGTCGTAATGATTCTCTTCATGACACCGAGGAGATTAAACAACAAAGACGAACTTTCCTCCCTCGACTCTGGAGTCATAGCAGGAAGACAAAGATCTGTCAGATAAACTTTAGATCCACGACAACTTTGTTAAGGAGTACATGAAACATGACACTTTATAGTATTTTAAACTGTAGAGTGTCAGTGAATCCAAAGAGTTTCTCATCATCACACATTCCTGGTTTCACTTCTTCAGCACAGTCCACGTGCTTCACTGCAGCACTTAACGATCCTGTCCGGCAATAATCTGTTTAACGTCTTTTATGGTGAGTTATAAAAATATCTATTTACTAATTATGTACTTTAGACACGAGTTTACATCAAATGTGTAATAGTTGAACTGTGATAACAGAAATCATGCCGTCAGCTAAAAGATATTTCCAGTGTCTCTACTCAACAAACTTAAACCCACACAGACTAAAGTGTTCATTAAATATTAATGGAGACAAAATCCGTCTCATTTTACTTCCACTTTCAGTGAATCAGTCTCTTTCCAAAACACTTGACTGCACTTGAGTTGTACTGCTGGTGATGCTCAGTCATCGTTACACCCGAGGATTGTGGGTAGGGCAGTTTTCATTTCTTCTTGACATCAGGAATCAAACTGGTTTTTCTTAGAACGCAGATGATTAAGTCGGACTTGTGAAGATCACATCATTCCACATCATGATAATCAAAATCGTTCTTGAGAAAACGAAAGGGGTTATTCCCTTCAGGAACCATGTGACAAATGAATCTGTGTGAGAGGAAGAGCAGCTCAGATGTCAAGTGTTGCTCAACACGCCGGCTGTTTATAGTGGCCTTACTCCCAGTTTGGTCCAGTGCCACTGAGCCGAGTCTGAGCAGCAGCAGCATCTCTTGGAGCTACAGTGCACTGGTTTGTTTTACTGGAAATGCCCCCAGTCCAGGAAGTGAAAGCAGGAGAGTGTGACTCATGGCTCATGGGGCTGTGTTTGCTCAGAGGGGTGCAGGAGGGAAAGTCCCTGTTGTCCCCTCATCAATGCAGTTTCATCTGAGGTGTGAGTCAAACAAACAACCTCACACACAATCACACAACCTCCACAATCACCCATGCACAAGCACACACACACACACATGCACAACTGTGGCTCAGGACAAATTTCCCCATTGGGACAAACAAAGAAGTGAGGGATCTTTATTAATCTGTTGTCTTTCATACTTTCATTCCCTTGTCTACCTCTTTCTGAGCGGCTGCAGTAGCAGGTGGCTCTCCATTGGGGATCAATTCAGTTTCATATTATCTTGTGCGTCATCATTAGCATAACATTCAGAAGGAAAAGGGATGTGGAAATGGCAGTTTGTTAAAGCGGCTCCTGAGGGAGTAAATGAGGAACAGAGATAAAGGGGAAGTCGTACGGATCACTGTTTGATCAGGAGGTGATCGGTATGAAGGTGCTTTCCACTTCTGGACAAACCGAAACTAAAGCAACGATTAAAGCTTCAGATGTTCTGAGAGAATCAGGAGAAAGACAATTATCAAGTCTCCTTCAGAACGTGATTCAAACCAAAGAGCATCTCAGGTAAACCTTCACTTTTTCACCTTAAGTCTCTTATTTTAGAAGAAGTTAAAGTTCAGTCCTGTTCTCTCGTTAGTCCTTCCTGTGTTTGAATTTCCTGGAGACACACCTCTTATATATATATACACACACGAGAGAGAGGAAGGAAGGCTACAGGCTGCAGTCCGTCGATTGTTCAACGATTCCTCCGACTTCACTTTCATTTGCGGTTAGGAAAAAAGAGAAGCTTGAATGTGTGAGTCTGTCTTTCATGTGAAATCTAACGACTCGTTGGGAAAAGTCACAATTTTTGTTTGTAAAAATACGTTAATCCAACAACTGCAAGTCAACACTATCAAGCGATGTCAAAAAGTCAAGGTCACATTCATCATTTATACCAGTTAATGTCTCAACTGTTGGAAAGAGCCCAAACATTGATCATGTTGTCATCATTCAAACCGAAACAGTCGATGAACGAAACGGTTCAAAGCTGCTTTCAGACCTGCAACGACCTCCAGACGACCTCCAGATGACCTCCAGATGACCTCCAGACATTATCTGGAGGTCAGTGACAAATGTGGGAGGACACAGATCAGAGTATCTGGACTTCCTGCTGAGTCTCTCCTGCCTGCAGTTAGTTGAAGTGGGGATTTTGACTGTTTAACAGTCAATATTGGTTTAATGATTTGGTAGCCTGGATGCCAGACGAACTTAGCCCCGCCCACAACATTTGAGGTCGTGAAGTTCGGTCTGGCGTCGCTCCGGGCCAATCAGATTGTCAGGGCGGGCTTTATACGATGATGGACAGATGATCAACAGTAACGTAATCAACCACGTCATCAAAGTGCCCTTGGGTTGAATTCGTTTTCAACAAACATGTCTGCCGCTGGAGAGCTGAGATGTGTAGATGCTGCCATTGAGTCTGTTTCAGAAGACATCGACAGCGCATTCATTTTGAAAGAGGAACAGAGAACGTGGAGGCGACGCCAAAGCACCGCGCTAATCCCTATCGAGCCGGCGCTTGGCTGTTCACACCGGACACTGAAGCTGAACCGCCGGGCAGCGCTAATAATATCACCCGTTGATCCAGAGATTAAAAGCATAAACTTACTTGTTGCCCCAACATTAAGCAGCAGCGTCCCAACATGTGTCCTCCTTGGTGATGTCTTTATACAACATGTTCCGAGGATCATACAACTCACTGCACTTCTCCACTTCAATTATTAATTTAATGTCATCCATGTTGAAGAACTTCTCTGTTTGCTCCGTTACATGTCGGGTGACGGGGGTAAATTACTTATTCTCCACTCAAGCCTATGTGGAGAATACGTAGCCCCCCCCCTCCCCTCTCTCTCTTTTTATCTGTATCACTGCTTGTGTGGCTGTAGTGGATGGGCAGAGGGGGACATTTAATAATGTCATTGGTCAAATTAAAGCTCCAGGACAACAGAAGGGGACTTCAAAGTATGGGATGCATATTTGATCATTTATATCATATAAAATATGTCATCAATATAGTTTAAGATCGCTTTTCAGTGTGTTTCCTGGTGTGATACACTCGCGTCAAGCGCAAAAAATAAACTCGACGCCGAAACTCTGCACGGAGCGAGGCAGCCTTGAGGCAGCGCAGTAAGCCGGGGGTAGACGTGAACCTGGAGGAACCCGGAGGAGACGTGAACCCGGAGGAGACGTGAACCCGGAGGAGACGTGAACCCGGAGGAGACGTGAACCCAGAGGAGACGTGAACCCGTAGGAGACGTGAACCCAGAGGAGACGTGAACCCAGAGGAGACGTGAACCCGTAGGAGACGTGAACCCGGAGGAGACGTGAACCCGGAGGAGACGTGAACCCGGAGGAGACGTAAACCCAGAGGAGACGTGAACCCAGAGGAGACGTGAACCCAGAGGAGACGTGAACCCAGAGGAGACGTGAACCCAGAGGAGACGTGAACCCAGAGGAGACATGAACCCAGAGGAAACGTGAACCTGTAGGAGACGTGAACCCAGAGGAGACGTGAACCTGTAGGAGACGTGAACCCGGAGGAGACGTGAACCTGGAAAGACGATGAGACTCGACAGCTCCTGGAGATCAAATTCCACTGATCAACCCTAACAACCCAGAATCTGCCTGAACTCGCTGCATACGTTCCTGTTGTGAACGTGTCTGAACCAGAGAATCCCTCTCTCTTTGTGTGTTTACATTTATAACAATGTACGATATGATCACAGAGACATGAGTGAAGACACACACACACAACCACACACAGGGTGTACGTACCTCTGAGGGAATGTCCCAGTGGAGCCTCTGTGGATGGGGGAGCGAGCGGTCCACCTCCCCTTTGCAGTGGCCGTCCTCAGTGTAGCCCAGCTGGAAGGCGTCTGTGGCCAGGGTGTACTGCAGAACACACACACACACACACACACACACACACACACACACACACACACACACGCACACGCACACGCACACGTTATGTCACAGCTGCTGGTTCAGGCAGGTTTGTAAAGGTCTCAGTTTGGAGTCACATGACTCTGGACACACCCACCTCCCACAGGTGAGCCACGGTGGGAGCATCCGCCCACGAGTGCTCCGCGTTCAGGCCGCTCTTCCCGTTCTTGTAGATCACGATGGAGAAGGATTTATCAAACCACCTGCAGGACGGGAGAGAGAAGAACCGACACAAGGTTTTAATTATCAGCCATAAAATTTTAACCATCCGAGGTAGAATCACCACAAACTAGAAGATAGAGACATTTTCCTGCAGAAGCCACAAGTCTGAATTATATCGACTGAGAAGTACGACACTACCCACAATCCTCAGTTGTGAAACCGGAGCTCGGCTCTACCATGAAAAAGTTTAACAACCACGAAAACCAACAAACCACGAGATCGGATTCTTTCTCTTTCTGCGATTCGTTTTTAAAAGAAAATCAAGGTTCAGTTTAAGAAGAAGCAGCTGGAAGTTGTTGTGAAGGATCATTCACAATGGATTATGGGATGTGGAGCTCCTCTCCTGCTCTGCATCAAGTGAAACTCTGACCCCCGACCCGAATCCAGGAATTCAACCACGTCAAAAAATGTGAATGTTAACGTGTGTGACGGATATTAATGAGCAGTGGACAAAGAGACACACTCAGGCCAGTGTCCGCAGTAAACATGGACGCTCATAGAGACTAGGGACTTGTTGTCCTGACCCTTGAATCACAGATTGTGCTGCTGCCAAGAGTTTGAGCTCATAGAGAGACAGGAGAGGACAGAGGAGGACAGGGGAGGACAGAGGAGGACAGGGGAGGACAGGGGAGGACAGAGGAGGACAGGGGAGGACAGGGGAGGACAGGGGAGGACAGGGGAGGACAGGGGAGGACAGGGGAGGACACTGCAGAACAAGGGAGGACAGGAGAGGACAGAGGAGGACAGGGGAGGACACTGCAGAACAAGGGAGGACAGGGGAGGACAGGGGAGGACAGACGTTGTTCCTCCAGAGTTTAAATATCCCCTGAATGTATTCATCATCCTCTGTGGATTTCAGGATTCAGACGTAAGCAAAAAGCAGCTTAAGGTTCACCCTGCATGCCGAGGCCTCTGAGCTGGGTTTCCCTCTCACCTGTCATAACATTTCCCGTGGAGCAGCGACTTGGCGTAGCGGTCCAGGTTCCCCACCGGGTCCTCCCCCTTCATGCCTTGCTCTTCGTCGTCCAGCGTCACGAAGAACGCCGCCCTCTCGATGGCGTCCAGCGAGCGCTTGTTGACGCCGGAGCTGAAGTGCTGCTTCCTGATGTGAGACCAAGGGACCCTGGGAAAGAAGGGGACATATAAATCTGTTAACAGGGTGTCATCATTCTGAGAACACAGAACTGAGCCCTGACGTGGCCCGGAACCCACAAGGCGCTTCTCTCTTCTCGCCGCCAAGAGAAAGAGCCTGAGGAGCATAGTTCGTGAAAGAGGAAACAGAAGGGCTTCATCAGCAAAGTTCAAACGAGATCAGCCGCCATTTATTGGCTGGATACAAACTCCTCAGGTTTCATTCCAACAAAGAAGAAAGACTTAAAATGGGAGATTCACAAATCACGTTTCAATCCACTGGAGACGTTTGTTATCATGAGCGTCAACAGAGAGACGAGACTGTTTACATTTTACACATTCACCAAATCCTAATAGTTTCCTTCTTACAAATTACACAGAAATAATCAAGTTGTTGAAGAAATGGACGTTTGAACTGTGACACCTTGAATTTCACTGAACTTTCCTTCAATCTGAAGCCAACATCAGAACGGGCTGTGATCCAGCACTGAATGGAAGTGCCTTTGTTCCATGCAAGTCATGACTAGAATACCACAAATATCTGAGGCAGTGAACTGAATCACATTGTGGTGTCGAGGACTCATCACTGAATATAGACTCCGATAAATCACCAGCTGAGATTTCTTCAGTCCAGAGCTGTCGTTAAATGCAGTGATAAACTCTAACCCACAGGAGCTTTGTGGACTTACACCTTTCCACATAAACTTTATTAGAGATCCATTACAGATATGAACCAGTGAAACGTTAATGTATGTTCAAAAAGCAAATAAGGAAACACTTGGGTGCAGTATACTTGTGACACTAGATAGTGAGGTACTGTCCATAAAGGAGTAGTATTCTTTTATATGGTTTGCAGTTTTCGCTTCAATGGAATTGTATATATCAGTGTTTTATATCATGACAAAGGTAATATTGCATAACCACTAAATTTATTTTTGATATCTGTAATATTATATGATCACTATTTTTTATGTATATTAACTTTTGATATCTATAATGTAACATATATTTATAAGGTAACGTTTGTTTTAAAAGTTTGATATTGGTATTTAATGTTTGTTTTAAATGTTTGATATCTGTATGTCTTAAATGTGGACCCCACTAAAAGTAGCTCTGTCTTAGGGTAGAGCTCCTGGGGATCCTTCTAAATAAAGAAATAACCAAAACACGTCTACCATGGAGGACGAGGTGCTGCCTTATATGGTTTCATCCCAGCCTTGATTTGGCTCGTTTGCTTTTCAATGTAACAGAAATAACTGTCGAATACAAACATGTTCTTGTCCCTCGAGTCGAGACTTGTTTCTTTAATATATCAGTAATTCATCATTTAGACGCTGTGGAATGTTCTGCATCAAATCCCTCCACTGGCAGAGTACAAACATTATCTGAGGAGCTGGTTCGTACCTTTGTAAAAAGAAAACACGTGTTTGCATGTTGCCATCGATGATTAGAACTAAGATTCTAAACCTGGAGGTCGTGGGATCATTTCTGAAGGTCGTCAGATGGTTGTGGAGAAAATAACTTTTCCATCCAAAATACATTTTTCAGATTGTTTCTAAATAAGTGTTGCTATTTTAGTTTGTCAGTTGTGCACTTGAGTTAGTAAACTTGTATTCTGTACAATTAGCTTCATGCAGCACAGAGAAACTCTTATTCATTAGCATCATGTTCCTCTCGTCCTCATTTGCTCTTAAAGATGAAAAGAGTCATAGAAAGTGTGTGAGGCTGGTGTGGTCCAGCTTCTCTGGCGCCCCCCAGTGGTAAGACACACACACTGCATCTTGAGATTATTGAATTATATAAACACGTCTTATCAATAAACTCAATATATATATAGACATGTTCATCTGGATAATTGGACTTCACATGGTGCTGGTTTGACACGCACTCCCCGGTTCCTACCTGTCTCCAGCAGTGAGCGCTCCCAGTTTCTCCTCTCCAGTCTGCGGCGGGGAGGTTTCGTCCAGGATCCTCTGGACCTGGAACTCGATCTCGCGTGGACACAGCAGGCGTCCTGCGAGGTACACCCACAGACGGAAAAATCGGCCTTTGTGGTAAACCGCCACGAACTCGCTGTCCTGCCAGTGCTGCAGCACATCTGTGGAGGAGAAGACGAGTGGAGCGCCGGCTCAGAGACGGCTTCTGGACCAGCTCAGTGTCCCAACATCCAATCTACAACAACATGTGCAGTGAGAGTGTGTGTGTGTAGTTGTGTTACCGGTCTCTTCTCCTGGAGTGCGTGTTGTGTTGAACATCCTCTCACACTGAGCGGCACACAGAGGGATGACGGTGCCTGGAACACGACTCTAAACACACACATTCATATTTAGTGTTTAATGTAACACTAGGAAGTAAGACCATGATGCATGTGAAGTTACACACATGCAAACAGAAAGTTTAAAAGCTGCATCAAATTATTAAAGGCCTCCTAACGTTTCCTAATCTGCAGTATTTACTTTTCTAAGTGATATCTGCTTTATGATCTGGGAGCGTACACACCATTGAATTCAAGTGTGTGTCACAAGTCAACAATAGTGGATCATATCTGCACTGTGGTGTTCTACAACCGTTCCACCCACAAAACACACAGACACACACACACACCAGTACACACAGTTCAGCAGATATGGAGTCTTACCGGTTTGAGCTCCTCCCGGTTGACCTTGCGGCGGTAGAGCAGCAGGGCGGTGATGGTGTTTCCTGCTCTGGCGGCCTGCACCGGGGTCGGGGTCACGTACAGAAAGTCCTGGGGGGGGGGGGGGGGTTAACGATCACTTTATGAATTTAAGAAGCTTAGAACAGATCAGGTTTAAGGGGATCTGAACATGTACCACAATGTCAGAACAACTTCCTGTGTTGTGGCAAAGATGTGACTGAATCTGATCAAAATACAACATGGATGACTCGTCAGTTTCAAGAATGACAGGAAGTCGAGGAGAGAGAGACACAAGCCCCAGGAGTCTATCTCTCTCTCTCTCTCGGCTACAGAACAAAGATGGCGGCAGGTTACCATCCCGTAGTAGTTGCTGTTGACCATGAGGGGACCTCGGCTTCTCAGATAGATGAACTCCTCCCACCAGTCACTGACCTGGAGACAGAAACATCAACTCTGTTCTTCATTCAAAGCAACAGGAGAGAGAACTCTTCATTCAGAACACAGAGAGCGACGAGGCGACGGGTGGAACTTCCAAACTCACGTAGTTCGTGGCCCACAGAGCTTTGAGCTTCAGGTAGCGCTGGAGACGGTTTCCCAGACTGGACTCGAACTGGTTCCCGAGTTTAGTCATCCGCTCGAACTCCGGCTCCGTCAGCAGGGGGCGCACCGACTCCAGGTACTGAGAGGGTCAGTGGACATTACTACTTTAGACCAACACGTGCACAGACCTCAAGACACAGTCCTGCACAGAGGATGTAAACGTGCACAGGTGTGTGTCTGTGTGTGTGTGTGTGTGTGTGTGCTCACCCTGTTCAGTGTGTCTCTGATGGCAGGAACAGGCAGGTGAGGTAGGGACGTCTGGTAACTGTACAGCAGCGGCTTCCTGCTCGACAACAACCTCAACAGCGTCTGAGAGAAACACAGCGACACAACCTCAGACCTGCACTGAACTCTGGGTAATCTCCTCTATCCGGAGCGGCTGAAGCTGCGATGGCGAGACCTTACCACCCAGACTTTGGTGGTGTTGGAGACCCGGCCGTGCTGCTCGAACATCCACTGGTGGTAGGAGAGCAGCAGCTTGAGGCAGAAGCGCAGGGCGAGGATGAGGCTGAGCCACAGCAGGGTGCTGAAGACCAGGGCCGACAGCATGGTCTGCCCCTGAGCGCTGAGCGACACGTTCAGGCTGCACCACACACACACACACACACACACACACACACACACACACACACACACACACACACACACACACACACACACACACACACACACACACACACACACACACACACACACACACACACACACACACACACACACACACACACACACACACACACACACACACACACACACACACACAAAGGTTATCCATGGATACTAGAGTTCCTCATGTACACTGTCATATAAATGATTTATTTAAGGTTTATATGTAAAGCTTATGAAGGATAAATGGACTTGATTTGCAGATCAGGTCTCGAATGCCACATTACTACTGTAATCTGTAGAAATGCACCACAACAACCAGCAGGGGGCAGCACATTAAGACTAATTACTCCTATAATACAGATGCAGGGGATCATTAACTCATCTGTTCCACATCTGGCAAGTCAGATTTTGAGAATCTCACAAACCAAGAATAAAGAATAGAAATAGAAAAGCAGAACACAGAGTTTAGTAATGTGGGTTTGAGTGAGGAACAAATATGTGAATAGAGGGAAGCAATGAATTATATATATATATATATAAAAAGATGCCTTAAATAAATGAATGCAAATATTATTGGTACGTTTTGATGAACTCCAGAAAGGGTGGGGGGGGGGGGGGCAGAAGTTGTTAAAGCGCCTGGAGGGAAGCGGGTGAAAGGTGAAGAGCAGACACGCCCACGCTGCTGCTCAGTGACTCATCAGCTTCTCTTTACACTGGATCTGTGACTCAGGACGATATCGATTCATTTAAAAACATTAATCTGGTAACAAAATGTCGGCTGAAGTTCACGCCGGAGATGATTTATTCACTATTTAAAAACATAAAGTTTGTAATAATCAACTTGTGAGTCAGTTGCCGGTGAAGTCTTGGACGTGTGCACCAGTTTGTGGTCAGTCCTTCACTGGCACAAGCCAACAGGAGGCTCTCCACTCAGACACGAGCACATGCATCCTGAGATAAATACAAATATATATAAAGTATATATATATATATATATATATATATATATATATATGCTGTTTTTTAATGTTTTCCCACATCTTCATCGAAGCAATCGCTCATTCCCAGTGACTCCTCCAGGAAATCTCCTACTGGTTTCTCACATGAGCCCATTCAGATATTAACTGGGGTTCTTACCAGTAGGAGCTGGAGCCCCTCCAGAGATTACCCAGAATTCAGTGCAGCTCTGAATGCAGTTTGACTTTATGAGACAGATCCGACTGTGATGGTCATAATCATCAGTCTGTGATGCTGTGAGTAGAATCTCAATCAGCGAATCACGTGGCTGCTGCCGTCGTTCAACCTCCTGCACCTCCTCCACCTACTCCTCCTTCACCTCCTCCACCTCCTGTCCTGTGCAGCGCATCAGGTCCACCTCATCAGAGCGTCTCCTTCTCCTCCTCCTTCACCTCCTCCTGTCCTGTGCAGCGCATCAGGTCAACCTCAGCAGAGCGTCTCCTGCACCTCCTCCACCACTTCCTCCACCTCCCCCACCTCCTGTCCTGTGCAGTGCGTCAGGTCGACCTCCTCCTTCCCCTCCTTCCCCTCCTTCACCTCCTCCTCCTCCACCTCCTCAACCTGCTGTCCTGTGCAGCGCGTCAGGTCCACCTCATCAGAGCGTCTCCTGCACCTCCTTCTCCACCTCTTTCACCTCCTTCACCTCCTACACCTCCTTCACCTCCTTCACCTCCTACACCTCCTCCACCACCTCCTCCACCTCATTCACCTCCTACACCTCCTTCACCTCCTCCTTCACCTCCTCCTCCTCCACCTCCTCAACCTGCTGTCCTGTGCAGCGCGTCAGGTCCACCTCATCAGAGCGTCTCCTGCACCTCCTTCTCCACCTCATTCACCTCCTTCACCTCCTACACCTCCTTCACCTCCTACACCTCCTCCACCACCTCCTCCACCTCATTCACCTCCTACACCTCCTCCACCTCCTCCACCTCCTCCACCACCTGTCGAGGCCCCTGAGAGTTTCCAGTGTTCACAGCATCATCACGTTCAAACATGACGAGCTTCACGATTCTTCTCTGGTTGTTTATCTACTGTGTGTGTCTGTGTGTGTGAGCTTGTGTGTCTGTGTGTGTGTCTGTGTGTGTGTGTGTGTGTACCTGAGCGGCAGGTGTTGCTGTATCTTGGCGATGAGCCCCATGCTGGGATCCGAGCGCATGTACATGGTGGCCAGGATGGCAATGACGACAAAGAGCCAGGAGGAGGGGCTGGCGGGGTACACGCCCTTTATCACCCGGTTCTGTTACCACAGAAGAAGAAACAACATCGTCCGTCCAGCAGGACGAGGACAGACGTGTCAGGACGTGTGAGCAGAGACACATCATTATAACCTGCTGAGGACTCACACCCTGTGATGAAGCCGCCTGCGTTCAGCTCAATCACATGGATCCCCCCCACCCCCCCCCAACGGGCCTCACACAATGTCAACTATGAGGAAGTGCATTACACACCTGCGTGTGCAGACACACACAAACACACAAACACACAGCTCTGGCTGCACGTAGTGATTTGTCCGTCACTCACCCTGATGCGACTGACTCTCTTCTTCCAGGACCGCACCCCCGACTGGTAGATCTGGTTCAGGGCCTGGTAGGACAGCCGCAGGTCGATGCCCTCGGGGGTGATGGTGAACTGGAACGCCACCGCCTGGTGGGCCTCGGCCATCGCTGAGGAGACAAGGGGACCGACGGTTAGACTGAAGAAACAAATCACTGTCCGTCAGGGATACTGGTGTGTGTGTCTGTGTGTCTGTGTGTGTGTGTGTGTGTGTGTGTGTGTGTGTGTGTGTTTGTACTGAGGACATTTAGATCAGTCCTCACTGTTTCAACGTTTGAGGGTTAAGACTTGGTTTTAGGGTTAGAATCAGGTTTAGATTTGGGACTATAGGGAATGTGTCTTCACTAAGATAGATGTACGTGTGTGTGTGTGTCTGCATGTGTGTGTGTGTGTCGGGGGGGGGCTGTTAGGTTCTGCTCTTTTAAAAAGCTCAGTAACCTTCAGCTGTTGCAGAGGAACGAGGCCTCTGGTTTTATTCTGGTTGATGACATCACTATACAGTAACTCAACCTATAGAAAGAAGGTCAGCATATGATCCCTATGAGGTGTGTGTGTCTGCACGTGTGTGTGTGTCTGTCTGCACGTGTGTGTGTCTGTCTGCACGTGTGTGTGTGTGTGTGCATGTGTGTCATCTCTTCTCTCTGCGCAGCCATGCGACTGATTGCTGCATAGCTCTCACTTCCCACTGTGTTTAACTGTTTGCCTGCGACTGAGTGACTGGGACGGAGAGAACGAAGCTGGGAACATCATCTGAATCTGTCTCGACCAGTTCTCCCATAATAAAACACTAAAAGCATCACAACACGTGAAACCTCAACATGTGAAATGTCTGTTTGAGGCCCCAGCAGCTGTAGAGTGAGGATCAGCAGCAACACACTAAGACCAGTAGAGTCTGTCCTTCCTGCTCGATAATGAGGCTTCATCCACTCGGCTCCGGGCAGTGGTGGAGGAAGTACTGAAGTACCCAGGAAAATATATACTTAAGTAAAAGTAAAAGTACTACATCAACAATCCTACTTAAGTAAAAGTAAAAAGTACTTACTTTTAAATTTACTTTGTGTATTATAAGTAAAAGTACTCACGCAATGGGTTGCCTCTCAATGTCTAGGCTGTGCCATTTTGATAAAGAATGCAGATATAGCTGCTGGTAATACTCATGCCTCTACACATGTCACTACTAGTAATAATTATAAGCAACAACATCTGTTTATTGGAAAAGTTGGTGTACTTATTGTGCTTACCCTCTGTAATACTGTTCACACTATCTTACAATTCTGCGGATGACAAGTTCTATCAGGGATTATCTGCAAAGTTAAAACCTTTAAGACAAACCAATAAAGACAACATGTTATATCTTTAAATCTTTTTTATTTAATTGTAATTGTGTAAAAAATGGAAACATGGAACATGAAAAACAACTAAAACTGGTCAGAACAAGGCAGATCTTAGAATGAGAAATTTAAATGAAGGACCTTGAAATGAAAATTTGAGCATTGGTCAGGCAGTCAAAATATTCATCTTCTGAATATTTTGAAATGGTTTAGACGGAAGGAGAAATGTTATACTTTTATTTTGAAAAGTCAGTTCCTGAAATACGAAAAAGATCGCTAAATGTTGTTGCATGAAAAAGCATTACGCTTAGTTGTTTAGCACCTGGCTGATAAAGGCACAAGCTTTGTGGTTACTTCATTACTTGGTTTCATTATTATAAACATAATTCTAAACGTCTTTTTGCGGTGTAAGGACTCAAGTGTGTGTGTGTGTGTGCGCGTTTAAACTTCCAAAACAGCAACGCAATCCATATTTCCCGAAACTGTGTTCATAAAATGTAACGAGTAACGACACATATTGTAGAAATGTAGTGGAGTAAAAGTAAAAAGTATGCACTATTATTTTAACTTAAGTACAGATACGGAAAAATGTACTTAAGTACACTAACAAAGTAAAACTACTTTGTTACATTCAACAACTGGCTCCGGTTTCCTCTGGTGTCCACACTACTGAGGTTTAGAGCACATGTGTGGACAGAGATGGTTTAAGTTTGAATCCCAGTGGGCGAGGTGCAGTGTTCAGGAGACACCGCTCTGGAATCTGGTTGTTCTCGTCTCTACAAACTCCAGAGTCTTTTTAGAAGGAGAGAATAACGATGGCAGTAAACTGGGCGGGAGCGGCTCATCCTGGAGAGGACGGGACACACCCACTGATTCTGCACCAGTTTGAGTTTCTCTCCCAAACACAAGAGAGTTTAACAGCTCACTTATCTCTCAGCTCCAGTGTGTGAGTCTGAACTTCACATTCCTCAGCTGAAGATCTGATTCTTAATAAACCAGACATCCAGGAAACTTAAAAACCTTCTCTTACTAAAGTGTTTAAACGTCTTTGCATCACAGTTTCAGCTTGAGTCTCTAGTTCCTCCCCTTCATCAGAAGTGGTATTTGAAACCTCAGGTCTGCTGCTGCTTCTACGATAAGACTTCTCAAAGAAGAGAATAGGAGAAGTGGTTCTCATCTGTGAAGCTGTAACATGAAGTGATGCAACAGGATGAAGAAGGTTCCACTCGTCTTCACATCACCTGTGTGTGTGTGTGTGTGTGAGGTTTGTGTGCAAAACTTCAAGTTGGTGTTTGATTAAAACAGAGCTGTCAGACGGGTTCGACCTGCCGGGGCGGAGAAGGAGCCAAAGCTGCAAAGCTCACTGGTAGAGAGCGACAGCGGGCGGACCACGGGAAGACGTGTGTACACACACATAAAACACACACACATACACACTCAGAGGCTTACATAGTTATCCTTGTTACAACTACAAAACTATTCATTGTGGAACAGCCTCAACCAACTCATACATAAACTTAACTTTAACCAAACCAAGACGGACCTGACCTCTGACCTCTGATCTCAACCATAACAACTAAATCCTAAAACCAGTGAGGAGCCTGAATGTCCTCACACACACCTTCATGTCTTCAGAGGACAACACAGAGCCTAACCTTGTCTTCCTGTTCTAACTTTAACCAGAGTCACTCCTTCTTGAATCCTTACTGTGTAAACACAACATGGGTGAACCTGGCCTCACCATCTACTCAGTGCAGTGTGGGTGAAACCAGTTAAAGCTCAGGTGCCAACACTGAACTGGAACCACTGGGACTCATTCATGATATCATCAGAAACACCAGACTCATGATGGGACCAGTTCAGATGCGGGCGTGTGAATAAGAAGCTCTTTTGTTTACACAGTGAAACTCGTTTATTTCTCTGTTTCCTCCTTTGAACCAACGAGAAGAACCACAAACATCTGAGCCACGTGACCGTGTGTGTGTGTGTGTGTGTGTGTGTGTGTGTGTGTGTCTGTTTGTGTCTGTTTGTGTGTGTGTGTGTCTGTTTGTGTGAACTGTGGCTCCAGTGTGTATCTCTGTTCACAGTAAATCTGCTTGTGTGTGACCATGGAGGCAGATCTGTGCTAACTGGTTCTTAACATCCTGAAGTAGAAAAACCAGTAAAAAGCTCCCAGCTTCTAGTAAATCTCACATTTTAACATCATTTCAAAATATTGATATGATATTTATCATTTTTATGATTGTGTTCTATTTGTTGTTCTGTAACTTTGTTGATGACTAAACTTTAGTTAAAAGAACTTTTTGTTACCAAGTGTCTCGAAAACAAACCGGTTCCTCAGTTGGCGCGTGTCGTCACCACGCTACTCCATCCCCGCACGGGCTCTGCGCGCGTGCACACACACTCCGCATTCACGCACACAACCCGCACGTTAACCCGCACACATGTGTGAATGTTACTCGTGCCTGATGGAGATGTGAACTCTGTTATAGAATCCCTGCTCCTGCCCATGCACGCGCGCATACACACACACAGCTCCATTCATGCTCAGCACCATCACCACGCACCGCGCCGTGCACGAGCGCCAAACACAAAGCAGAGGATAAAAAGAAAGTGAAGAAACGTCTGAACACAGAAGAAGAAGAAAAGGAAGAGGAAGAAGAGGAAGAGGAAGAGGAGATATTACCTGAAGCGATAAAGAGTTTCCTGCTGAGGATTCGGACGCAGCCGTGAGTTCGAACCCCTCCCTGTTGTTCTCACAGAAAGCGGCTCTTCCTCTGACGACCAGCACCAGCTCTCTGCACAGATGGGTCCACGGGGACAGGATGTGTCACTACACGCAGAGAGCTGGGGCCCTGCCCATGAAGGCGTCAGGAGGAGGTGATACATAACGCCTCCGGACCTCAGTGATGATTAGTGACATCACATTATATTAGTGATGATTATTAGTAAGTCAATGAGTATTAGTAGTGAGTGATTTCCTTCAAATTATAAGTTTGTATAAGAGTTTTAACCAACCTCATTGTGAACAGTACAGAGAATATTTGGAGGAAACAAAATAAAGAAAACAGAATTCATGAAAAATAAGTCAGACACACACACACACACATACACACAAACACACACACAAACACACAAACACACACAAACACACATACTTCACTTACTGTGTACACACACTTAAAGTATCTGCACACATTACTGTCTCTCTCTCTACATACAGTGCAGGGAGGTGGATGAAGTTTTCACTTGCACTTTTAATCCCTTAATCTTATTAAATTTCTTATTTTATTGATCTATATATGTAATGTTTTTACTGTTAACACCTCCCCCCCACCCGAACACACACGCACCTGGTGTTGTATCTCTATGCATGTGAATAATCCGTTTTTTTGTCAGAGTGAGACCTCTTTCCCTTTTGCTCTAGTCTCCGTGCAGGAGGCTGCGCGTGACGTCACAGCTGGAAACCGGCCCCCTCTGACACATGGAGGAAATGATTGGTTCAAATACCAAACCCAGAAAAGCGGCCTTGTGTAGAGCCAGCAGGTTTTCAGCTCAGAGTCCGAGCTGCTCTCACTCAGAGGAGATCTCTGATCTGACCTGATGTCATCACTACACTGTGAACTGTGTGTGTTTTATCTTCAGTCTCTTTGACAGTTTCCTCGTGAGCAGCTTCCCTGCAGGTTCTGTTTCCACTCGGCCTCCTGCTCGGTCTGCAGGACACAGGACACACAAAGGACCTGCAGCTCAACACAAAACACATGTTTAACACACAAACAAAAGCTAAAACATGATTGTCATCAGGAAGGAGACGATCACACACTTCATCTCCCCAGGACACAGTTAATGTGAAGTGTCGCACACCATGAGACACGGCAGGTCGAACCCGATGGACCACTTTGTCTCTAATCAAACACCAATTTGAAGTTTTGCACTGAAACCTCACAAACACGTTTTTTAAAATGTGAAGAGGAGTCAGTGCGGTTGACCAGGAGGTCAGAGGTCATGGAGCCCGAAGCCAGAGGTCAGGTCGCTGGGGTCGGTTAAACTGCAGCACAAGAATTCTGAAAACTCTCGTGCTGGTTTGTGAGGAAGGCCGTGTGATGACAGAGTCTGAGCTGCAGACCTGGACCGTGGAGATGAGGAGGGTGGCCCGGTGTGATGAAGTGATGAAGCACCATGAGGAAGATGAGGAGGGTGGCCCGGTGTGATGAAGCACCATGAGGAAGATGAGGAGGTTGGCCCGGTGTGATGAAGTGATGAAGCACCTTGAGGAAGATGAGGAGGTTGGCCCGGTGTGATGAAGTGATGAAGCACCTTGAGGAAGATGAGGAGGGTGGACCGGTGTGATGAAGTGATGAAGCACCATGAGGAAGATGAGGAGGGTGGACCGGTGTGATGAAGCACCATGAGGAAGATGAGGAGGGTGGCCCGGTGTGATGAAGTGATGAAGCACCATGAGGAAGATGAGGAGGGTGGACCGGTGTGATGAAGTGATGAAGCACCATGAGGAAGATGAGGAGGTGGAGGCAGAAGAGGAGGAAGGAGGCAGCCTGAGTCTGATGTTAATCCTTCAGTCCTGGAGCTCATGTGGATATTAAGTACTCTATGGTAAATGTATCAGTGATTTAGTTTTCATAACAAACTATAATGAATAATGACACAAACACTTGAGCATTTTTCCATTGTTGTTTATTGGTCAGTATTTCTCACAGGCAATAATAATCGTTGTCATAATAGTGCACTTTTCCTTTTTTGTAATTATACTACAGACATTTCTCTTTGTCGTCGTTGTCGTCATTAGCTGTGTTTTCTCGACCCACTCCCCCCCCCTCCCTCCACACACAGACACACACACGCACACCTCCCCCTCCTCCGTCGTCGAGTTGTTCTTTTTTTTTTTACTTTCTGACATCATGAAGATTTCCGAGTGGAAACAAAAAAATGAAAAATAAAATAAATCTTTCTCTACTGTGCGGAGGGGAGGCTCCCGAGGTGAAGCGGTGGTCAGGGGCGGGACACAAGAGATTATAGTGGTACAAGAAGAATGATGATGAGGAGTGGCTACGATGTGGGTAAAAGATAGTGAAGGCTACATAGATATGAATGGCATACAATGGAGACAGGCATACAGTGCATACAAATGTATACAGCTTCTGCATCGAAGTATACGGTGTATAAAATGTATACAAGGGGGGGGGGTGTCGATTATATACGTGGGTGAGATATGTGCAGTGGGGACGGGGATGGTTACAAAGAGGACGAATGAGGGAGTAGCAAATGTAAAGTGGAGGGGGGGGGGAGGAGGACTGAGGGAGGGAGGGGGGAGATTCTCTTCGGTGGCGGGAGCAGCCTCCTCTTCCTCCTCCTCCTCCTCCTCTTCTTCTTCTGTCTCTTCCTGAGCCTCTCTCTGAAGCCGGTCGTGGTCGACTCTGACCTCGTGTTAAAAAAAAAGATGGTGACATAACTCTCTCCTGCTCACGTGCTCCAGGAACAGTGGAGCCCCCCCGACCTCTGGCCTTTCTGAAGTGAGAGCACGTCACAGCCTGAGCTGCCTGAGGGGCCTCCTCTGAGCGGGGGGGGGACTGAACACAAAGCCTCCGATTACATGAGAAGGAGGGCGGGGGGGGGGGGACACATTTACATTTAATGTGAAAACCCAGAACAGACATTTTCCAACGGTTCTGTGCAAAGAAAAACCAGAGAGTGTCGACAGGTTCAGTGGAATCAGGACGGGGGGGATATTTGAACCTGGTGTGAACTACGAGCTTCTATCAGTCAAACATGTCGATCAGGAAAGTGTCTGTGTCAGTGGGTTGTTTGAATGAGAACAGAACATTTCACTGGGAATGAAAGTGACAAGAAAGTACGTTAATTATTAAACGTCCTGACCGAGAGGCCGTCAGCCGGTGACGCCCCGGTGGAGGGTCACCGGCTGGGAGCACGTGAAGATGGGCAGCTGAGACCTAAGTGCTAATGAGGCTGTCGTTCTGTCCTGATTTCTCATAAACCGACTGTGAATCGGGGAGATTTCCAGATTTAAGTGGAAATCTCGGGGGAAATTTGTACTTTTACGAGAATAAATTAACATTATTAGGCTACACGTTACATGAGAGGGGGAACATCATCGGATCAGTTACCTGTCCCCTGCGTTAAGATAAAGAAAGTGAAGCATCTCGACGTAGCATTACTACTTTGTTCTTATTAAAGTACTTTATTTTAATCTCGTTTTGTACCTGAAGTTGTTTTATTCTTCAATTTGGACCCGATGCTCCGTTAAACAAATCAAACTACAACCAATCAGAGACCTGGATGTTCAACTTGTTGCGTGGATGTTGAGATATTTCACTGGACGAGTGGAAACTTTGGCCTGTTAGTGGCTGTACTTATTGAATCATTCATTATTTAAAGTGATAACTACCTGTCGCCCCCCCCCCCCCCCCCGTCGTCTCTTACAAATCACACTTTCAACAAACACTTTGAAAATAAATAAATAAATAAATACATTTTCAATAAATACATGGAACAAAAATATGTTCAGACTCATTTCAAAAAAGTTTGTGACATTCAGGTTTGTTCCCGCCGCGCCTCCTTCTTTCCTTCGCTGGTGGCAAACACACAAAAACATGATGAAAAGAAACTGGAACACAGAAAGACCCGAGCAGAAGTGAGAGAAGAGGAAAAAACGGAAAGAAAAAGATTAAAAATGTTCATTCTTCACGTGTGACTTGTGTTTTCTTTTCCAGGCTTGTGTGCAGAATTCCTACGACAGACGACAAACCCAAGTCTTTTTCCTTTCTGGGTTCTCCTCCCTCTTGAGGAAAGTTCATGTGTTCATGTCCCCCTCCCTCCCTCTCTCTCTCTCTCTCTCTCTCTCTCTCTCTCAGGAGGGGCAGCAGGGTCGAACTCAAAGGAACATTGAAGAGTTTGGGTCGTCCTGTTTCCCCGGCCTCTTGGTTCGAGTCTCCATCACTTCAGCTGCTGTGATGGGTTTTCGTTTTGCTCTGGTGAGTTAACTGACGATATGAACATTGAAAGAGTTTCGTTGTCTCCGTGCTGCTCCTTCCTGGAGTCACCGGATTGTGAGGGTGGGAGTTTCTACGAGTTTCAGAATGTAATTACATTCAACAAAGTCGGGAAATAAACATTCACGTCCTCCTCTTCCTCGTCCTCTTCCTCGTCCTCTTCCTCGTCCTCGTCCTAACACGAGCCGGGAATCACGTTAACTACTGTGTTGATTGAAATGTTCATGTCCTCACGAAGGAAACAGAATCCGGGTAAATAAAACGTACAGAAAATAAAAAAGATATTTTAAATTTCCTGTAAAACAATGATTTGATTTCAGAAACGGAAACAAAAGAAGAATTCAACTTGATCCTCGACAGCAGCCGTCACGTTTTTCTGTCACTAGCTAGTTTAATAACTGAGAATGCACGTCGCTTGGCTGTGATTGGACAGCTGCTGTACAGGGGAGGGGTTTGAGGGAGTTAGTCTTGTATTAGGTTACATCCGTACATTTTCAAACTAAAGTGATCTCCTTCAGACTAAGGGTGCGGTCACACATGTGTAGCAGTGATGAACCTTTGCCTCACGATATTTTCCAATTTTTGCGAAAAGGCGAATAAAACGTTTGCTTCCTGTGACTAGACGAATCGCGCTGGAGTTAAACTTTGATGAACTCTGTCCGACGATATTTCAAAACCTGAACTAAAAGAGACTCACGTGTATAAATAGCTAGGAATTCATGAGCTAACATTGGTTTAATAACAAGTTCAAGTTAAAGGTGACTGAAACGTAGATGTGTCAAGTTTACGCTGCCTCCCAGTGGCCAACAATCATATTGCAGGTTTAATAATTTTCTGTAAATTTGCGTAGATTGATTGATTGACTTTTTAAAGTTTTTACGCTTTTTGTAGTTCCAAGAGTTTTAAAACTAAATCGATACCGGCAGTGTTTCCAAACTCAGCGGCTCTAAATTAATGATGATGGAAGAGTCGTGTGTCTTTTCGTGGATTTGCGTTTGTAAGGTTTTTCTTCACAGCAGGAAAAGAGAACTCTTTCAATGTTCATATGACGTATCGATTAAGACGGAGTACATCCTGGCCTCTTCCTCAGACCTTCATCATCGCTGCGTTCGCTCCAGAGGCTCTCGGTCACTTGTGTCTCTTCTCAGTTTTGTGTTGGAGTTTTTACTTGTGAGAGATTCTACCTGTGGTGTGACTACAGTGTCCTGAAAATGGGACTAAATCTAACTACCTATCCACTTTTTCTCCTCCGTTAAAGGCAACACGGTATCATAGCTTTATCAGTGTAATCCAGAAATAATTGTGGGATTTAATGTTTCTCAATCACTCGAAGGAAAAGTTGTGAATTTCACCTTTAGGGCTACGTTACACAGACAATTACATTTTCTGTCATTTCTTTGATTCGCTCTTCTCTCAGACTAACACAGCTCGGTCAGGTCGCTAATTATTCGTGTTTCGACTGGTTCTGTAATTCTAGCTCCGTCCTCGGGGGGGCGTCCTCGTCTCGTTGCCTTGCTTGAGAAACGATTTGCCTCGAGGAGGAGAGAGGAGCAGGTTTGTCATGTTGGGTCAGGTGGTGTCGAGGAGACGTGAGGATCCAGGTGAGGATCTGGAGATAATCAGCACTTTGACTGACAGGTGGGAGGTTTCCTGTTCCATCTGAACCACGTGTGTGATTGGTCAGCGGGAAGGCCATGTGCTTCTTGATTGGCTGGAGTGGGTGAGCTAGGCCTTTCTCTGGCTGTGAGCACTTCCTGTGTTTCTCTGGTGAGGTGGAACTGAACCGACGTCCTGAAGGCCGACGAGGGATCGACCCGTCTCCCCCACAGATCAACATTTCTCCATCACATCCTTCGATCAGCTCCAAGGAAAAACGTCCCCTCCTCCATCCCTTTGCTCGAGGGTAACGGCAGGAGGCAAAGGCAGAAAGTAAGGAAACAGGAAAGGAAACAAGGTGGGAAGGACAGAGGGAAGGAAGAGAGGAAGGCCTCTCTTCCACAACATTCTTCTCAGGGGTGAGACTGCGTCCCATTGGACGACGAGAGGAGTCTGGTCTTGTCTTTCCCTGACCCTCGCCTTTGTAAGACGGTGCTACTGCTGCTCCCACTTCCGGTTCCTCCGTCCGCCGGGCGCTCCCCCCGCTCCCCCCGCTCCCGGTCGGATCCACTTTCGGAACGCCGGGAGTTTTGACGCGAGGGAGTGCTGGGCTGGCGAGTCAGCTGACCGTTCTTCTCATCTGAGGTCAAAGCAGACGGAAACAAACCAATCACATGTGGATACAGTGCACGTGTGTGAGTGTGTGAGTGTGTGTGGATGTTTGTAGAGATGAGCTCTGGAGAAGCATCTCTGTCTGGACTTTCTCCAGAATTTGTCTTTTCACTTGAACAACACAGCAGGAGGTCCTCCTCCTCCTCCTCTTCCTCCTCAGATATTTGTATCATTTCTGTTCTTTTGCTTTTTGAATCCGTCGTTTGTTTGAAACTTCATCAACACACACGATGAATCTTTGAGAGAATCTCCGGCTGGTTCCTCGTTGGGACATTATCCCCGAGGTGTAAAGACGTGTCGGGTGACGTACACACGATCACGTGACTTACGCAGCGGAGTTAATACATCACTTCCTGTCTCCGGCTGCTCCACCTCTCACCTGAGTAATGCAGAGGATTTGTTGCTGTTGTGAACAAGTCAAACCTCCTGCTGTGTTGTTCATGTGTGAAAGACAAACTCTGGGTGAAGACCTGATTCTCTGGACTTCACCCTCAGGTCGTGTGTGAGAACAGAGACCATCAGGAGATCATGTGATGAGTGACTCACCAGCCAGTGCCTGCACAGACGGCTGATCGTGAGTACTCAGCAGCTGAGCCTGAATGGTTTCCACAACTCTTTTGAATCTGCGACTGGGACCTGGAAAAAAAAAGGAAATTAAAATCCAGAAACACTCAAACCTGAAACCAGTTTGAAATTGTCTCATAATCATTAATATTCCAGCATCACAGATAACATGCAATGACTTCTGTTCGACACCTGGGGGCAGTGGAAACAAGCTGCATTTCATGAATGTAACTCTTCATTGTTTGTCCAGATTTTTTTTGTTATATAAAACCTTGATTATTAATAAAATAAAATTATTTAGAATGAATTGTTACACCTCCAGCTTTGTGTCTCCATCTCCTTCTTGAATAAAAGTCCTTGTACCTGTTACTAGCGTGAAGGTGACGCTGTAGATTCCCATCTGTCTTCTTCCTTCCCTCTCGGCTCGTTCCCTCTCTCGCTCCCTCTCTCCTTCTGAGAAAGCAATGTCCACCTACAGAAGAGTCACAACCAACGAGAAGCATTTTCACTTCCAGTTTCTGATTACTTCACCTAAATGTGGAGGCTGAGAAGAAAAATGAAGCAATACTTGGAACTTGACAGGTTTCTGGAAGACAGAGGGGCCGCCGGAGGACTTGTACTCTGCCCGGAAACTGTTCTGAGACACCACGCTGTGGCTGAGGGACGGGATCTGGAGAGGAAGACGGGACGGTCACATGAAGAGATAAACCCTCAAGCCGTTAAAGTCATAAATGGAAGATGAAGTCACGGCGGTCGTGGCCGAGGCTCGGCGGGACTCACCGAGAGGAAGGCGTGGACGATGTCGGCCTTGATGGAGCTGAGCGGCTTGTCTCTGATCATCACAAAGATCTGCTCCTCCTTCTCCAGGCTGATGAAGTTACCGAACCACGACCTCTTGGCCAGTCTGCAGATGAACCAGAGTGTCACGTGTGATTCTGCTGAAGTGAACTCAAGCTCCATTCGTCTCAAACGTTACAAGATCAAGTAAATCCCCACTTGGTGTGATTGGATTTCACATATCACACAGATATGAGGGGAATCACTGAAGCCCACGACAACACAACTCACTGAAATGACCCATCCACTAACATGCAAGAGGCAGTGTGTAGACACAACCACAACGAACGTGAGCGACAACAGATGTTGACAGTGAAACGAGATTTGAGCACCTGCACCGAAACATGTCATCATCCTTTCACTGTCATCATGTGTCGTCGCTTCCATTGTGGTTTCTATCTGTTGTGTTGTTTTTGTAGTTGTGTTGATGTTTTGTACTTGGACAGAAAACACGGAGCTATCAACAGAGACGTGTGAACTCACTCTGGACTGGACTCTGGAGTCAAACTGGACATGTCCTCGGATGTAGGGACTAAACCATCAGAGAGAAAGAGGAGGGGGAGGAGAGAGGAAGTGAGTTTTAACGACAGGAACATGTTCCAAGCAAATTATCACAGAATCAGTCACAAATATGCAAATGCAGGTTCTTCTTCAATCCTGGAATCAAATGCAAAGTAGAATAAATAGTAAAATAAATAACAGAATCTGATTCTCTGAACCGTAGCTTCTCTTAAAGGCGACTTGGCAGGAAGTGATGTCACTGATCTGGCTCACCTTGCATTTTGCGCCGATGGAAGCGCGGCGAGCCCAGCAGGTTGTTCTTGAACGAGTTGAGCCTTGTTCTCCAGTGGGCGGAGCTTGAAGCGGCCATGCCGCCGCTGCCGCCCGGGCTGGAGGGCGGGGTCAGCGACATCGAGGCCCCGCCCCCTCCGTCGGCTCTGGAAGAAGAAGACGAGGAGGAGGAAGAGGGAGGGGTGGTGGAGGAAGGGTGTTGAATTTGGTGCACGGGCGTGCCCAGCGGAGTGGGCAGCGGCGAGCCCTGAGGCGTGACCTGTGAAACAGGGGGAGGGGTGGCAGAGGAGTTAGAGGACGACTGGGAGTTCTTGGACTTGAAGACAGACGGCGAGGGGAAGTTGAAGAAGCGTGGGATGGGGGACAGGAGCGGGGACGGAGACGGGGAGGGGGAGCGTGGAGTCTGAAGAGGGAGGGACTTCATGGAGTGAAGCTGGTGCCGTTCAGTGGGGCCCTTTGAGGGCAGGGTCATGGTTTTGGGGTCAGGCGCCGGGCGGGTGGGCCGAGCGCTGGTGGCGGCACTTCCTGGTTTGGGGTCTTTGGAGGAGGGAGCGGTAGTGGAGGTGACTTCTGATTGGCTGAAAGTGAAGACCGGACTCTGATGGACAGACAGAGAGATATGGGGAGAAGGAGGGAAAGAGGGATGGACAGAGAGTAATGGTCATGAATTATGAGTCATGGACACAGTTGTTCAACAAGCCTCGAACACAAGATGAAGTTAGTGGTTTCTCCTCTCGGGTTATGTTTGTGTGTCCGTGTGAGCGTGTGACACAGAGGCAGTGAGATGTGTCCATGAGGTGAGATGAACATGACAGGTGACAGAGACATGGAAAACCAGTTCAAAGAGATCAGTGGAAGCTGGTTTGTCTGGTTCCTCAGGAAACTGTGTTTAATTTACCACCGCAGGGTGAAGGCCTCAGATCTAAACTAATCTCAGATCTGTTGTTTACACAGAGTGTGTGTCTACTGCACTGTATTTCCTCTAAGTAAAGATGAGACAGGTAGATCTATGTACTCGATTAAATACCAGAATATGAAGCCATGAATCATCCAGTCCTGCAAGTATGTCAGGATTCAGCTCGAGTGCTTTTACTTTGAAACAGGAAGTACACGATACAAGAAACAAAACTCTCTGTGAGGCACATGCAGCACATCCAGTGTGACCGGGGCGTTACTTAAAGTTAGTTACAGTTAATTCAAGTTAATTAAAGTTAATTAAAGTTCGTTAAGTTCATCAATTACCTGAAAACAACTGTTCTCTGTGATTTCTATGAAACTCGACCTAAATAAGGAATCAATGCTTCCACTTTGATGGGACTATTTTCAGCTGTGGATGAATACAAACCGGTAAACTGACTCGTGCATGTTGTGGATGGGACACGTGGGACAGATGATGTAATCTGAGGTATCTGAGGGGGGACGTTCTTACCCTGGGGCTGCTGAGGGGACTGGAGGACAGACCAGTGGACGCTCCGCTGACTGAACGAGACCTTTCAAAGACACAACATCGAGACAGACGTCAAAACGTTCCCCTGTACTTTACAATCTTAACGTCTTGTGTGTCACAGCTCAACAAACATCAGTGTTGGTTCAAACCTCTGGCTGTGTGCGCTCGTGTCCAGAGCCCTGCGAGGGGGGGTGGGAGACCCCTGGTCCGTGACACTGAGGACTTCCAGGCTCTTCCTCTCGGGACGACAGCGGCCGTGACGTGTCAACATGGGCGAGTCCACGCGCTTCCTGGGAGGGTCTGTGAGGACAGAGATGTATTTACAAACGCACAGAAATACATATTACACATGATATAAAAAAACTTAATAAAGCTTTTAATCATTTTTTATTCATTTGTTTATTTCCTGTGTACATGTTTTGGGTAGAAATCTATTAAAAATCTGCTGGAGTTCGCAGAAATGCTAATTTACATCAATCTATAGGTAAGTGTTTTTTGGTTTGACCATGAAAAGGACGACTCTGCTCACCGAGGTCGTTCCTGGGCGGCAGGTCCTCGTCCTCACAGCTGGGGTACCGCTCCTTCCGGTCGAACAGGAGGTAGTAGATCATCTTCTCCTGGTTCTCCCTGAAGACAGAAACACACAAATCAAGGGTTAGAAGCAGAGACAGAAGAGACAGAGGAGACAGAAGAGACAGAGGAGACAGAGGAGACAGAAGAGACAGCGGAGACAGAAGAGACAGAGGAGACAGAGGAGACAGAGGAGACAGAAGAGACAGAGGAGACAGAGGAGACAGAAGAGACAGAGGAGACAGAAGAGACAGAAGAGACAGAGGAGACAGAGGAGACAGAAGAGACAGAGGAGACAGAAGAGACAGAAGAGACAGAAGAGACAGAGGAGACAGAAGAGACAGAAGAGACAGAGGAGACAGAGGAGACAGAAGAGACAGAAGAGACAGAAGAGACAGAGGAGACAGAGGAGACAGAAGAGACAGAGGAGACAGAGAAGACAGAGGAGACAGAGGAGACAGAGGAGACAGTGTCTTGTCGTTGCAGCGTAAGTGTTTGATGGATTTACTCACTCCTCACTTGTAAGGTCCTGTGTGAGTTTGGCCCGGTCTCTGAAGCAGCCGAGCGAGTACATGCTCTCCAGCACGTCGGGGTCCAGGTCCGTGAGGGACAGGATCCTCTTCACGCACACGCGGCGCGGCGCCGGCTGCTCCGGACACGGCTCGTTTCGGCCGCTCCTGACAGGAAGACACCAGCGCACGGAGTCAGGGAGGCTGCAGGACAGAGTCTACAGGTTTTCTATGAAGGCATTTCAAAAGGCTGCAGCAGCAAACCATGCGTGATGAGATGAAAGCATGTGGAGCAGTTTCTGTATCTACAACGATAACCATCAATCATAGTCTGTGTATCTGTTAAAATCTGATATTTAGTATGAATCCACTAGAAAAGAGATTTCTACTCTTGCTTTAGAGAAAGTGAAAGTTACTTACTGGTACCAGGCGTGTTTCTGTATTGCTTCAAGCTGTAACCCACAGAAATAAAAGACAATATTAAAGAACTGTTTTTTATCAAAACACATTCTTCCATTTAAACCAATTCAATGACATGTCAATCAAAAAATTAAAAACATTAGTGAAGTTGGGAGTAAAGGTCAAAGGTCAATGTTTGAATGAGATGTGTCATCCTGCTAATGAGCAGGTGTTAGCATGCTAACATTCCACTGCTTTACAGGAGCATGTTACCAATGCTGCTGTTAGCATGGCGCTATGCTACGGGATCATAGTAGCTACACAAATATTTTGTGTTTGTGAAATCATGTAGTAGCCGTTCATCCTCTTTGTGTGTGTGTGTGTGTGTGTGTGTGTGTGTGTGTTTGTGTAAAGAAGTTTTGAATCTGTTGAAATATTTTGTGTATTTTGTGTATTTTGTTCAGGGATATTTTTATATTATTACATATAATGCATTGGAAAGCAAACATTTGCGATGGTTTATGGGATGTCCCTCACTCACAGTCTTGTACCTTTGCAGTTGAACGTTTTCTAATGTTTTTATTGCTCTGAACCAAATGTGTTTATGTAATGAATCATCTCTCAGCTGCTCGGCCTGGTTCCACCAGTTAAACTCTTTTTACCGTCCTCCTCCTCTAATGAAGGAGGGATTGACCTCTGGAAGCCGAGCGGTTCTAAAAGAGTCCGCTCGCCGTCACAGCTCCTGTTTCCAGCGTTAAGTACACACACAGGTTCACAGCCTGTGGTTTGGTTTCCTGGAGCAGAGACAGTCTGACCTGGTTTCAGGCTCCATTAATCAACAGCTCTGATTAGATCTGCTGCGTTTCAGCTCCACGACTAAGTGACCAGAGGTTTCACCCGCTCGTTACTTCACGGCTCCACATCATCACATCCGTCTCTCTGCCTCACAGCCACGAGTCTCTGCTCCTGCTGCAGCCCAGCTTCCCTTTATGAGCAGTGGAATTTCTTCCAGTAGTCCTTTGTCATCTATTCATTCACTCCCCCCCCCCTCACTGTCTCTCTATGAACTGCCCGTCTCTTTTCAGGCCTCGCTGTCTCCATGGAAAGTTGGCATTTAGGTGAAAAGGAAGCGAGGTCCTCTCCTTCGCCCTCAGCGCCTGTGCTCCTCCTTTCAGCTCCTGATGAGGCTGCTTCATTCATCCGGTCACATGACACACAGATGCAGATACCTCCACCTCCGAGGACACAGATAAAAACCTCAGGACTAATGGCTGAGTCCACTTCCCCTCCACAAACTCATCCGTGCACTCTGTTCTTTCTCTCCTCCTCATGTCTACTCCTCTGACACAAACCCAGGGGCTGTGTCTTTTATTTTATTTCACTTCTTCCGCATGAAATATCTGGTAAATAAAGTGTTTTCCCTGCAGACGAATCAAACCATGGATCATCACACAGCTCTGGGTGCATCGGTCCTGATCGTGGTCCGAGGAACCTTCACACCTGATATTTAGGTTCAGTCTCAACTGAAGCAAGCATGGTGAGATGGATGTGGCGGCTGCTCCTCCATCTTTAGGCTCCAGTTTCCTGTCTGACTTGCTGAGTCATGTTTAAAGCGTCACTCCTCCTCCTCACAGTGACTGACAGGACAGAACAACGTCTGTGACATAAACGATGTTTGGCCGATATTGATTCTGACTGTTTATCCAAACATAATAACACATTGAACATAATTCATCTCCTCCGTCCCCTGTCGTGTATCTGCTTTGACAATCTCTCCTTGAATCTATTATTAAACTGCAAACTGTTTTTGAGGAGGGATTTTAACTCTCTCACCGTGAGTCTCTTGTCCGGGTTGACTTCTATCATTCCCTTGAGCAGAGCCTGGCAGTCCGGAGGAATGAAGTGAGGCATGTGGAACACTCCGCTCTTCACCTTCTCCAGAAGCTGCCGCAGGTTGTCGTGGTCAAAGGGCAAAGCACCCTGGGAAAGGACGGGAGGAAGATGTGGATGATGAGAAACCAGAGGAAAGAATCAGGAATTCAGAATCAACAGCAGCTGGAAGATGAAGATGATCTAGAGTTCTTACCACAAGAAGAGCAAAGAGGATGACTCCACAGCTCCAGACATCGGCCCTGCGACCGTCGTACTTCTCCCCCTGAGACATGAACACAGGAGGGCAGCATTAGAAACACACGCACACACACAGACACACACAAACACACAAACACACACACACACACACTGAGAGGGAGGTAACTTACCCGTATGACCTCTGGACAGGCATAATGTGGGGACCTTGACAGAGAGAACAAAGGAAATGATTACACAACTTCACTAACTTTCACACACAAAGGACACACTTATTGATAGAGTCGACTGAACAGGTGTTTCCAGATGTGAGCAACACGTCTCATCTGATAAATCCAAAAAGCTTCTGATAAACAAATCCCTCGACTACGTGAAGAAGACGTCCTAACTGGTCCCACTGGGCCTCGTACTGACCCGCAGCTGGTTTCCAGTAGACTGTCCCCGACCTGTAGCGACGCCATGCCGAAGTCTGCGATCCTGATGTTGTTCTTCTCATCCAGGAGAAGATTCTCTGGCTTCAGGTCTCTGTGGCTGCAAGAACACACACACACACAGACACACACATGTTGTACAGTTACTTAAATATATTTCCATTTTAATGCTAAATTGTGTGTATTTATAATGTTTTTCTAGTTTACAGCTATGGTCAGTTTTGTCATTTACCCATTAACATCACACATTAATGATAATTTGGGGTTCATATAAAGGAGCCCGGGATCGAACCACCGAGCCTTTGGATATTGGACGACCCGCTGTAACCGCTGAGCCCTCCACCATTTAAGACCTTTTACTTCTACTCAACTTGTGGTTAAATATATGTGTGAGTATCTTACAGAATAGAATCCAGTGTGAAATGTCACCAGTGGTTTCTGTGAAGAATTGTCTCATATCAGAAATCTGTTAATAATATTCAGAAGAGGTAAAACATCTTTGTGCTGCTGTTCTTTCCCTCACGTTTAGAACGTTTAAAAAGTATTTAAAAACTGCATGGTTTTATTTTTATTTTATATTATCTTTTCTACCATTTGCTGACCTGGTTTTGTGAAGCACCCTGTAACTCTCGACTGATAAAACAAAGATTTGAAAACGTTGCTGTCACTGACTCAAATGATGTCCTCATGTCGCTGATTAAGAATATTAGTTAATGATCAAATAACAGGTTTTAAAGTACAGAATGAGACA
This sequence comes from Platichthys flesus, assembly GCF_949316205.1. Taxonomy (NCBI): domain Eukaryota; kingdom Metazoa; phylum Chordata; class Actinopteri; order Pleuronectiformes; family Pleuronectidae; genus Platichthys; species Platichthys flesus. The sequence goes on along the minus strand of NC_084960.1, from coordinate 1,178,408 downwards.
GAAGGGGTAAAGCTGGGTTACGGACCATATGGAGTGGTTATGGCAGAAGTCGAGGGCGGAGATGATTTGTCTGAAGAACTTTCTGGCCTCCTTGGGCGTCAACCGTCCCTTTTTCACCAGGTAGTCGAATAACTCTCCTCCGGACACATGTTCCAGCACCAGGTACCTGAAGACGAGGGGCAGAGGTCAGAGAGGTGAGGAAGAGGAGGAAGGATCTGTGTTCATACTCATAAGTCACTGCTGGGCCTCTGCTGTACATACACACAAACACACTCATACACACACTCGACAGCCTCGTATATCTCTGATGTCTTTTTGTTCATCTCACATTTGTCTTTAAGACTCAAGGTTGTTTCACTCTGGCAGAGATCCAGAGGCAGAAAGAGAACGAGTCAGTGTGGAGCAGAGCGAGATGAAGAGGTACTCACAGGTATTTGTTATTCTCATAGACATCGTGCAGCTTCAGAACGTGAGGATGCTCTATTAGTTTAAGAATAGCTATTTCTCTCTCCACCTGCACAGACAGAGGGGGGGGGGGGGGGGGGGCAGTGAGGAGACGGGAGGTTAGCGAGGCTGGAACAGGAAACGTGAGTCGCAGCAGGAAGTTAAATCAGATGAGTTAGCATCAAGAGAAATGTGGAGCAGAAGGAAACTGTGACTTCTTTAAAAGGTGTAAATAAGCCAGTGTTAGAGTCAGTGAGGTCAGAGTTGAACTTAAAGACGACCTTTATAGAAACAGTGAATGTTAATGTGACGCTGTTATAGACAAACACACATTAATATCACTAACTCTGCAGTCCCCCTTGCAAAGTGCTTTACCTTCTTTTTAGTTTAATCTTGAATTTAAACCTGGTGAGAAAGAGAAATACCGTTTGTTCTGTTGTAAACGTGATGTCACACTGAAACATCAGATCACAGCGAGCTCCACCAATCAGAGACGTCGCTGTTACACCTGAGGATTGTGGGAAGTGTAGAACTTCTCCTTGACATTACGAAAAAAAACCATTTTCTGTGAAATGCAGTTGATGTCGTTCAGACTTCAACAGGAGAAAATAACATCGGGTCACACTCTGGTAGCTTGTGGTGAGTCTACCTCGGATGGTTAAAACATTACGGCTGATAATCAAAACCTCTGTGATGCGTTTCCAGCTTCTTGTGCTGTGGCCAAGAAATAAACTGACACATGATTAAAGTTATGACATTGTGTGTTTGAATTATTAAAGCTATGCTAACATATCTGCGGTGTGAGGATTCAGCACAAATAAGCAGCAGGAAGACAAAACCTCAAAGCCACATTTAGAATTATGACACAGAAAATTGAGTTTCTTCCTTTAGGTTTTAGATTTAGTATTTCGCAGCTAACGCTAGAATACAGCAGGTTAACGTATGCAGGTTGTAACACATGTACCAGACACCTGATCTCTAAAGTTTCTACTTCTATACGTGCAGGTTTCAAAAGAACTCGTCAAATTGAGAGTGACCATATTGAGATTTGGACCAAAACACATGCTGCCCTTCTTGTTGTCCGATCAGTGAAAATTAGAAACACAAACAGCTTCCAGCGAGTTTCAGCTGCAGCAGCTTTCATCACAGACTGAAATCATGTCTATTGTTCGCTGCACAGAGGCCGGGCCCACACACATGGGCTTCGGCCTGACTCAGACAGAAGCTCCCTCTCTGTAGGTCGGAGGTGCGAGTGTAGTCGAGCTCTGCAGACAACATGATGACAGGCCCGGCTGCAGAGACGGCACACCGACTGGAGACACAACCCACATGGCAAAATTGCTCTGGCCCAGATTTGACCCACATTGTCCCACTGGCATCTGGCCCTCCCACTTGGTTGGTCCGCCCCCGTTTGCCAGATCTGGGCCACAGGTAAGCCACAGAACCAACACATGTCAACCAACTGGGCGAAAGGAGGCCCACGTGTGTTCTGGGATATCTGGACCACGTTTACGATTTCACACAATAAGGCCAGAAGGGCCGCATCATTGAAAAGTGGCCCACGTCCGCTAACTGGGACCAGTGAGTCCTTTGAGCTCTGTACCTTCATGAGAACCGATTCAGAGAGCTTCTCCCTGTTCACAATCTTTATGGCCACCTTCTGTCCCGTGATACAGTGGACGCCCAACTTCACCAGTCCTGCAGAGGCAGAGGGAGACAGAGAGGAGGCACATGTTGGAGGATCAGGATCATCATGCAGTGTGAAAACTGGAAGGAGGGGATGTCATACATAATTCAGGAGGCTTTACTGACATTGTCACAAACACTGACCAATCTCATCATATACTGGGATATTTATTCAGAGGCCTGCTGGGAAGTCTTTCCCTCCCTAAATATTAAAATACGTGATTATGGAATTAAGGAGGCTCTTTCAGAATAAAACCACTGAAGATAAGAGGACACACAATGAGGATTACACCATGAGATCAGGGTATAATGGGGATTGTAAGTGGACTCTGAATGAGGGTGTTAACACCCTGGAATCAGCTGATGCGACCGGCAGGCGTCTTCCTGCCTCATCGCTGCAGGACTCCGAGGTCCCTACCTGTCTGGCCCTTCCCGAGGGTCTTCTCCAGCCGGTAGGGCCCCACGTACTGGCTGGACAGGCCCACCGTCAACTCCTTGCTGCTCATCCTGAAATTCTCTCTCCCGATGCGAGGCGGATCAAGATAGGGCTCGGTCCTGCTCCGTGCGTAACGCCGTTACGCACATGCCAGTCGGCGGCGAGGAGAGGAGACGAGAGGAGGCGCGGAGGACTGGCGTGGTCGTGATCTAGAGCCGGGCCCTGCAGGATACTCCCATGCACTTGCTTGTCATGCGGTCAGGTCCCTGCTGGGAGCGAGAGGCAGCCCGGGCTCCACTCTTTATCACCAGGCCTAGAATAAAGTATTTCCCAGGATCGGCTGGTGTGACTCACTGCAGCAGCATCGTTTATGAGCGGAGAAGGAGAAGGAGAAGGAGAAGGAGAAGGAGAAGGGGTGTGTGAGGTTTGTCCACAATAGTCTCCTCCACCCCTGCTGTGGGAGAGAGGAGTTTAAAGCTGGTTCTGTGCAGCTGGACGAACAGGAGCACCTCACCCAGACCTGGACAGGAAGGCTACATTCGCCACAAATTGATTTCTGTAAGAGCAGAGTCTCAAATATCCCAAGTCAGAAAGCTCTGATTGGATCCATTGAGTGATCGATATCAGGGACCCCCCCCCTCCTCGTCCCCTTGCTGCTGCTACCGTCCAAAAAACCTTTTCATGTTCGTCCCAGGCAGCTTCACACATTCCCAGTCCGGCCTGGTTCGGTCAGGATGTTCCTCTGCGTGCAGACGCGTCCGGATAAGAATCTATAATCGTAACAGCATCAGCTAGCAGAATGGGTTTTCCAATATCCGGTGCACACTTCGGCTCACCCCCTCCCAGACCCTGCATCAGGAAATACAGGAAGAAGAAAAAACACAGCACCAGGGCGAAGAGCCTCAGGCTGCCCGGGGCCTGCAGGAGGGCGAGGTGCGGGGCAGCCGCAGCGGGGAGAGGTGCGCTCGGTGCCGGAGGAAGATGAGCGCAGGGCCCGGTGATTAAATCCTAGAAACAACAAGCATCCTCAGCTGGGTGGAAGCCGCCTCTCCCTCTCTCCTCCTCTCCTCCTCTCCTCCTCCCTGAGCTCCCTCTCTCTTCCGCTCCTTCTCTGTGCGCATCCCCCCCCTCAGGCCGCCGCTCAGCACAATCCAGAAGAATAATCTGGACAAATCTCTCGGATGTGATGTTTCAGGCTGTCACAAGTGACCCGTAGCGTTTCCCTTTCTTTCCTCTTCTTCATCGGGCAGCATCAGCATCCGGGTCCCTCATCCCCACCTCTCTCTCTCTGCCCCCACCCCCTGTTTTACTACAGCAGAGCTCCTCGCGATGTGATTGGCTGCAGCATCACTTGGAGATAACCAGCAAACCCCACATGGACCAAAGAATCACCAACATCCTGAATGAACAGAACATTATTAAAATCATGCAGGGAGATCCCAGCAGGCAGCTGAGCATCATTCTCCAAGCTGCTCTGTCGAAATAACAAAAACCATAAACTCCTAAACGTCAAAACAAGAGAAAACCATCAAATATGAAAATATCATTACACTTACTAAATGTGTTTGAGATATAATTAGTGATTTTAACACATGATCTTTGAAGCACAGCTGAATTAATCACTTTAAATATCGTATAGGCTAATACGAGATAATTTTTGTTTGTAGTTTATTCGTCAGAATTATTTAACTTGTTGTTCTTCCTACCAAAATTGTCCATTTTGTCAGTTTTGGCTAGACATATATCAAGATAGATAGATAGATAGATAGATAGATAGATAGATGGATGGATGGATGGATGGATGGATGGATGGATGGATGGATGGATGGATGGATGGATGGATGGATGGATGGATGGATGGATGGATGGATGGATGGATGGATGGATGGATGGATGGATAGATAGATAGATAGATAGATAGATAGATAGATAGATAGATAGATAGATAGATAGATAGATAGATAGATAGATAGATAGATAGATAGATAGATAGATAGATAGATAGATAGATAGATAGATAGATAGATAGATAGATGGATGGATGGATGGATGGATGGATGGATGGATGGATGGATGGATGGATGGATGGATGGATGGATGGATGGATGGATGGATGGATGGATGGATAGATAGATAGATAGATAGATAGATAGATAGATAGATATGAAACCTGAAGCTCAATTAAATTACTGTAGATGTACACTAAATATTGTTCTTGTGTGTTCTGTGAATATTTTATTTTTTAAACTTTAGAGTTCCAGTCGCTGGAATATGAATATATTTATTGTTCAACCGGAGGGATTTTGCTTTTATGTGCTTAAGTCGCTGGTTCTTAAAAATATCCTGAAACCACACAGTGGATGAAGAGAGAACACGAAGCACCGGTTCAGATTCATAATGTGCCTCCAACAGAATCTGTGATTAAGGTTCACATTGTGATGTATGACTCCCAAATCCTTATCCCTTCTAATCTTAATCTCTTGATGCCGTCAGGTCGATGTAGCTCAGATTATCTAATGGTGTGTGTCTCTGTGAGTGTGTGAGTGTGTGTGTGTGTGTGTGTGTGTGAGTGTCTTTATGCAGTAGGTTGTGCTCACTGGGGCCACATCTAAAATGAGATGTGTTCCCTCTATGAGTGTGACATTTTAAATAAAACGTGTCTCACAGAATAAACCTGAACATGACGAGGAACCTGTTTTCCTCATGTAGCTCTAACCGTGTGGGGGCTGCTGGTATTACACCACACGGTGGCGCTGTTACGCTGCAGGCTCAAAACTTCAACACGTACAAATGAACGAGCTTCAAATATTAAAGATATTTTAGAGAAGGAGATTCTCATGTCGTGTTTATTATCATCAGTGTGTATACATCACTCACAGCTGTATGACAGTAGAACAGAGTGAAACCTGAGGAGTTGATATTTTGTCGTACAGTTAGTTTTTATGATGCGTCGGCTCAGAGGAAGTTAAACTCTCACCTCCTTTAGTTGAGGGGTTGTGACCTCTGACATCTGACCTCTGACCCTCAACAGGCTGGAACTGCACCAATACATAAAACGTGTTTCTGATTAATTTCTGTTTATCATCAGATCGCTGCTTCCTCATATATTAGTGCGGTGTTAGGGAATCACAGTTGGAGGGAACTGATTGGGTTTGAAACCCTGTGGGTTAATCATTGGCTCTAGTCCCTCTCTGCTGTGCGACCCCTCACCTTTGACCTTCAGTCTCCTGTGTGCAGACTCAGGCTGAAACTGGGCCCCTCCCTCCCGCTCTGTGGAATCTGCCTCAGGCATGAAGCTGGACGCCCGTGTGAAGGGACCTAGTGTCTGATGTCAAGTGCAGAGTGGAGCAGTTGTGTTCACGTAACTGCAACACGTGCTGCCATGTACCACACTGTGTCACTTTGTGTGTGTGTGTGTGTGTTAATGATCAGTGACACTGTTTCCTGTCAGTGTAAAGATATAAATTTGGATATTGCTCAATTAAATAGTTTCAGTCAAATTGTCCTCACAAGACGTGCATGCTGTGTGTTGGTGTGTGTGTGTGTGAGTTTCTGTGTGTTCGTATATTTGTGAGTTGCGACATAGTTTGTTCTCTAACATGTTGATGCCGGGGGTTAGATTCCTGGAACGACAGGACATGTTTGCACATGTATGTATGCCGTGCACACACACACATGCACAGTCAGCTCACGTGCACACACTCTGGCTGTTGTATGAAGTTTCCACATCATGATTTACTACAAGCTGAAATACCTCAGACTGCGCTTCATAGGTTTGGCTCCATCTTGTGTTCAGTTGTGTAATATTTGAAAATCTGGACTAATCAAAAAAGATTCACAACATCTTTGTATGAATTTCCATAAATTCTACATTTGAAATTCTGTATATAAAATTAGATACAGGTTTTTACTGTATTCAGGTATGTAGACGTGTTACAGCCACATGCACACTGGCTGTAAATCACTGTGTGTGTATGGGTGTGTCATTAGAGGATCGACTCCCCTGTGTGTGTGTGTGTCTGAATTCCCCCCCGGGGCAGGACGAGCCGAACAAACAGCTGAATGTATCGATGTCTGTTTGTGTGACTGTGGTCAAACGGCCGTTCCACCTCGTCGCTCTGTGACCGACCCCCGCGTCTCACATGGTTTCTCCTTCTCTACAGATCGATTTACGTGAACACGTGATGATTCTTTACATTTTACTACACAACTGTTCCTGCTGCACAACCTGTACTTTACTTCAAAGTGTCGCTGTGAAGGTGCCTCCCTGAGGAGGGGTAATGATTGTGTTGTTAAATTGTGTAACCAGATGTATGAAAGCTGAGGAAAACCCACACAGGGTTTGAACCCGACGCCTTCGGTTTCTTTTAGACCCACAGTGAAACAAACCAGGAAGAATATTTCATACTTTTATTTCCATTTATAAGTTCAAGTCGGCAATATTACATCACAGCCCATCGGCTCTCTGGAAGCGACAAGTCGATGTTCTGTATATCAGCCAAAGAGGGAGAGGGGGGAGGGGGGTAAGACTGAGGGACACCAGTAAAGCCTATAACAGGAGGGGGGGGGGGGGGGGGGGGGGGCTGTGGTTATTGCTGCCAGATCCCAAATGTAGCCTGAATCAACAGGGCATGAACCATCATCATCATCTTCATCGTTGTTGTTGTCATCATTCAGTCCGGTGCTGTTGTGCAGAAGGGAATGCTGGGAACCTGGAGGAGTCAGTGCAGTGGACCTGGAGGAGAGGGGGGGGGGGGGTTTAGAGGTCACTCAGGAAATCAGGCCTCAGAGCAGGTCACACACATATCTGAATATCAGGGGTCAAAGGTCGTGGAGTAGAGGTTTTCTTCCCCTTCTCCATTCGTATTTTATTTAATAGTTTCCCTCGATTGCCTTTGATGTTTAGATTTAAATCTTAAAGTGTTCTTTCATCTTTGTGCTTTGCATTGTGAAAAGTAGTTTCACTCAAACATTTGCTGCATATTAAACCAGTCTAACACCAGTAGCATCGGGCAGTAAAATAACCAGTAGTAAATCAAATCACCAAGTAATGGGCGATCCTGACATGGGAGGCGTGAGGCGGCTCCTCAGGACGTGGCCTCGGCCGCGCTCTTCACGCAGGCAGCGAAGGCCTCCAGCAGCTCCTGGCAGCCCTCCACGCCTTTCTCTGCAACACTGGAAGAACAGAACGTTTCAGTATCACCTCCTCTCACAGGTTGTCAACAGAGAGCAGTGAGGGGACACGTCCGAGTCCACGTGTTGACAGAACACACGCATGTTTCATGTGCAAACACGTTTTAATAGAAACTACCACACGTCAGGACACAAAAAGGATGTGACAAAAGAGGGATGAAAAGAGAGAGAGAGAATTGAGGCAGACGACGCTGCCACCGAGTATTAGGGTGATGGAGTGAAAGGGGGGGGGGGCAGAGGAGGTGCCGGAGAAGCCATGTGGAATGAAGACCTGACGTTTGATTGGACGCTGGAGAGGGAGGAAGGTTGCGTGATCGTGCCCCGAGCCCACAGGGGGAGGGGTCTCACGCTACATGAATGTAAAACCCACCCACCGGCTCCGCCCATCGCTCATTGACGTCTGAACATCCTCTGCTCGCCCTCGTCCAATCACGGCTCAGCCCATCAGAGAGCAGGACAGCATTCCCCCCCCCCCACACACAGTACCCATCACAGTTCTGCTCTTTATCCAACATTTAGATTAATAACAGCAGCAGATTAAAAATACGGTGACTGAGTGGAATGCACATGTTATACCACGCCCCCCCCCCCCCCCCCCAGCTGAACACTCAGGAGGTTTTCCCTCTCCGTGTGTGATGGTTGAGATCATCGCTCTGTGGCCTCGTTCAGACATGAAGCCTCATCTCATCCAAACTGTGAACCACGTTTGAACACAGGAGCTGATGACACAGGGTCGGTGGCTCGATGCCGGTGGTGATGTAACACACAGCTGGCTGCACCGGATTATCACTCAGCACTTTGCCAGAGGGGGGGGGGGTGCAGTGGAGAGTGTGTGCTGCAAAAATGAGACACAATGAGTTTGTGCCACTGCAAAGCACAAACTCGAGTTTCTAGATGGTGATTAGAAGTGTGCGAGCGCTCGGGGGGGAGGGGGGGGGATATTGAATGATGAATGAATGCAAACCAGACTTAATTAACTTATAACATTTGAATACAATCTTTAAAATCAAACTAATATTCAGTTTTAAATATTAACTTGTGAAGTGAATGTTTTTTGACCGTCTGAGCGGAGCAGTGATGTCATCATCAGGAAACTGAATTATTTAGGCTGAACTCGCTCTTTGGCCAGACATTAATAATAGATCACAGAGCAGGTGCTGCAATTAAAGATGAGGTAGACAAACATTAGTGAAGTGATCATGTGATCGAGAGCTTTAGTTACTGATCACTTAGGATCAGTGTGTGTGTGTGTGTGTGTTGAGTCTCATTATCTGGACTTCTCTTCCTTATGGGGACGAACAGCAGGTCATAGAGTCGATGATTTACTTTGACGTGTTTAAAGGTAAATCAGCGTTTCCCATATAAATCAATCTATGGTAATAACTGAGGTGCACATGAAAGGAGGTCACTCACGTTTAACAGATTCCAAGTGACGGGTGAACAAGGAAGTTAACTTTTAAATGTATTTTTATTAGAAATATTGCATGTTTACCTTTTTATTATTTGTGTCAATCAATGTCCTCTGAAGTCATGGAGACACGACGATGAGTGCGTGTGTGTGTGTGTGTGTAGATAACGAGGGAGGACGGGGGTGTGTGCTTACTTTCAACTCCCATGAAGGAGTGGGTGTTCATGTGTGTGTGTGTTGTGTAAAGTACACAGGTTCACTCCCAGCCAACACATTACTATAGGAGCTCGACGGTAAATATTAGCTAAGAACCAACACCTCAATAAGTCACATATTTTACTTCACATGTCCACACCAGCACTAATGATCTGTGAGACGTGCAAACAGCTTCCTACAGACACCTCTGGCTTTATATTTGATCACACTTATAATATAATATAACATTTGAACTAAGATCTATGAATTTGTGAAATAATGATTGTTAAAGTGTCAGCAACATGAAACCTGAAGAGTGAGGTCGGCTGTTGAACTATTTATTAGATTTGCATTAGACAAGTTGAATTATTATAACTGCCACTTGATTTAGATTCTTAAGTTCACTGAGGAACCTGCTGCTCAAACTTCTGAGTCTGGACCCGTTTGACCTTGACAAGGTCAAAACTCCTGCTCGGCTTTAAAACTCTAAAAAAAACAAACCTTTTTCCATAAACACAAACACATGAAGAGTTTGCTCCTGTTTTTATGGAAAATAAATGAAATATGACAGAAACATGTTTATTTATCACCACACAAGGGCCCACCAAATCCAACATGGCCGCCCCCATGAGAGTGCATGAGAGGCCGGGTGAGAAGAAGAAGGTGGAGCAGAAACATGATCTCTGGAGCTTGTCATGTCTCCTGCACACACAGCCTCACACACACACCTCCATCCAGGACTTTTAAAAGACTCCTATAAATATACAGGGTGTTGGTTTCACATGAGTCAGCCATGTTGGATCCTCAGTTGGAAGGTGCAGACAGGACGACAGAGCTGAGTGTTGGAAATTCGAACACTTTAAGACGAAGCTAATATTAGAACAGAAGGTTTGTAAAATACTCGCACCATCGACGTTCAGCCTGTAAACCTCCCGTCTGAGAGAATCCTGAACTCTGACCTCTGCCCAGCAACAGCCAATGACAGATGCTGATTTGTATCTGCTGCCTGCACTGAACTCTGGGTAATGTCCCGACATTCTCCAGAGCGGCCGTGTAAAGGGGGACATGTCTCGAGTCAGTTTGTCCTCAGTGAAAATGAGGAGACAGCAGGAGAGACTCAAGAAACACAAACATCTCAGGATGAAAAATAAGGAAGAAGACGTCAACGAAGACGAGGACTCAGAGAGACGAGGACATTCAGGAGTCTGGTGACGGGGAGTCAATACCAGTAAAACCAGTGGGATCTCAATGGCAGCAGCTACTCACTACAGGTCACTTCCTGCACAGATCTGCACGTGTTTTTAAACTGTGGGAGGAAGCTGAAGAACCGGGATTCAAACCAGGAACCTTCTTGCTAAACGCCACTAAAATCCTACACCCTGAAGCGTTAAGGGTTTGACTGTGTCCCTTGGTTCAACGTGAGTTCAGTTCTCTGCTCACTTCTGTCGTTTCAAGGTCAGAGGTCGAGGTTCTGCTGACATCAGGAGAAGTTACATGTGTTAGATGTCTTATCAGTGTGAACCTAATGAGTCTCGGGCTCTGAACCAACCTATAGAGAGTCGACCTTTGTCCGTTCCCAGTATAGAGACACGCGCTCTTTAACAAGAAGCAATAAAAAGCTCATCTGCACCGAGGCTGAAGAGCAGCTCCAGGGTTTTATTCAAGACTGCAAATAGTTCTTTGAAAAAGTTAAACTGGAGGATGAAGTCTAAACATGTGCATCACGCCCTCCGTCCTGAAGCCGCTCTTATCTGAGGGATTCACACCCACGACACCTTATCAAGGCCCGACAGCCCAGAAGCCACAAACAAGAAGTAACCACAGTGTTGTGTCACTGCATGTCTCTATGAACACACACACGCACAGACACACACAGAGAGAGCAGAGTCGTCCATGTTCTTCTGCTCCAGCTGATCTTACATAATACAAAATAACCCAAAAGCCGGCGTCTCCATCCGAGGACACAGCGAGAGGCGACAGGAGATGGCGGGGGACGAACGCACGAGCCAACGCAAAGCATTCTGGGAAAGGGACGGCTCGTGACGCAAGCAGATTCCCAGCCTTCATCCATGCGTGTGGATGAGAATGAAACATCACCCTCCTGCCACACTTCATTAACCCCCCCCGCTCCCTGCAGAGACACCCCAGGTTTACACAACCTTCCCCTCATCGGCCGACCGGACCTTTACACAGGCTACATTTCATTTCCACTTTTTTTCGTGCTGACCACTGCGTCCAATGAGAGACTCCATTTTAGCGTGGCGCATGTTAGGATGATGCTGAATTATGATTTAATCGCCCCCCCCCCCCCCCCCCCCCCCCCCGCATCAGTGCAAAGTTCAGCTCAGAATTTAGACCAATCTGTGCCGGACGCTCATTAGACGACGATCAGGATCATCGGACATGATTCAGATAATCAGGTCGCTGCCGACGGCTCTGAGGAAGAATTCATGTTTGAGAGAGAAAGAGAAACTCCTGACGCCGGAGGAGAGAACCTGAAACATCCAGAGATGGATCCTAGAAGTTTGGATACATGATGCTGAGCGGTTCTTCACTTTCTCCTGCACACAGACTCACACTCACACACACATTAGACAACATGCACACCATCACCCACCATTTGTCCAGGTCAGCCTTGATGCCGGCACATGCAGCAGGGACGGGGGCCTCGGCGGGGGCGGCGGCGGTCTCGGAGTCCGACATGGTGCAGTGTGTCTGAGGGTTGAGGGTGCGAGTCCTGTCTGGTTCCTGTCCTCCAGAGAGCCAATGGATCCCAGCGCCACCAACAGAGAGACAGAGAGAGACAGAGAGAGACAGAGGAGATGAGTTGGTGAGGGGAGGGGAGGGAGGTGGGAGGAGATAAGCATGTGAGAGGGCAGCACAGTGAGGAGGGAGGGGAGAGTGGGGGGGCGTCAGGGTGAGGGGGCAGTGACCTGACTGAGGTTCGGGGGGGGGGGGGGGGGGGGGGTCCTCCTTCACGTGGTTCAGACTCATTTATAAAGAAGAACGTGATTAAAGGAGGAAAACTAATAAAGTTTGATGAAACTGACGTGATCTTTAAACTTCGATATTTAAAAAGGTAAAATGTTTTATCCAATCACAGAGCAGCTGCAGCTCAACAAATAAACTTTCAATAGTTGTGAGGAAAACCCTCATGTACAGTGTGTGTGTGTGTGTGTGTGTGTGTGTGTGTGTGTAAAAAGTTCCTTTCACATCTTAATGATGAAGAACTTAAAACCAATTATATTATAACACATTGTTTTATTCCACATGACTCTTATTGTGAAATTCACCTACTGTATACTATTATAATCTTATACATACATATAATTTTATATTATAATTAATGTTTAAAATAAATTATTGAAATAGATTTATGCAAATAATCTCCCTATTCATTTGTACAAATACAGTTTTACATCCACATGTAATCATTCTGTGTAACTGTACTTCACTGAAGTACTTTTCTCTAAAAACAATAACTCCATGTATATTATCTACATTTAGTTTTTTAATTGATTATTTTATTTTCCTCCTCTGAGTCACATCAATAAAGTTTGATCTTAAACTTTCCTTGAGTCTTATCTTAGTTCCCCTCCCACATGACACCAGGGAGGGGGGTCTGCCCCCTGGTGGCAGCATCAGGCTGCAGCATCACCACAGCACATGGCAGCCATGTTTCCAAGGTCAGAGAATAAAGCTCCTGAAGATCAACAGAAACTTCAGGTTTGGAGCTGAAGCCACTAAATGAAGTTTAAATCATCTATGAGCATCTTTCACTGATGACACACACACACACTGAGATGAAGCCTCAGATGCTCTGAGCTGCTCTCTCACTGTCACAAGGTCACATTCAAACTTCACCCTCAAAAGGTCCTGAAGAACTTTCACCTGGAGATTATTTCCCCCTCAGTGGAAAGAGAGCAAGTTGATTTAACATCAAACTACAGATCTGTCTGTGGACAGAGTTCAGCTGCAGGAGAACATCTCACTTTTCAAAGTTTTATCTGAACCACTCATTTGAGAGATAATTGATCTCCAGCGTTTTGATCCCTCACTGACACGTGAGCTTGTAAAGTTAATATTCTGAGTATGAAGATTATAAAACATCGAGTCAAACTCCAGCTCCTCTAACGTGCTGCTCGTCTCACCTGGTTCTGACCTGGGGCCTGTCTCACCTGCAGCGCTGCACCTGCTCGGCCCTTTAGTAGCGCGGGACCTGCCTCTGAGGATTATGGGAATTGTAGTCCGAAGTGTTTGCCTGAACTTCTAGCGACTCCCACTGAGGAACTGATGAATATTTAAATTAGAGGAGGAAGAGGAGCCCTGCGGGTTCTCTCTCCTTCCTCCTGTTCTCTTGTTTCTTTTTATTAATTTTAATTTAAAGAGATTTAGAACAAACCTCAAAGTGAAATCAGAGGAACTGCAGAAGAAGAACAACTCTTCACCAACGGGTCTATAAATAATTCTTCTCTACGTCTCCTGCAAGACTTCCTGGAGTTTTCAAATCAAGGACAACCCACTGTGGCCTTTTCTCTTTCCTGAAATAGCTCGAGCTGCTCATTCATGTTCCATAAAGAAAAGAAGTCTGCAGCTTCCTAAATTACATTTGCATCAAAGGTCAAGTAATTAACTCCCTGCATGGAAAACACACAACGTCTCATTCATAAAGTCATCAGATGAAACAGGAGCGAACGATGACAGAATAAAACAAAAGAAAAGTAAAACCATGCTTCTAAAGTTTGATATTTTAAAACACTACAGTATTCATCAAAGTACTTATTGTACAAATCTCATGTGGGCAAAAAGTCTAGAAAAAAGAAAGCGTGTGTTGAGAGGGGAAGCCCAGTCCCACCTCCCAGTGAGTCCCAGTGCACCAGCAGAGAAAGAACACCGTGTACCCTGAGCAGCACGAGGGGCTCCCAGTGCACGAACCAGTATAAGAACCAGTATAAGAACCTGCATTTACAACGAACACGGCTCCCTCCTACCTATGAGCAGCTGGGACGTCTGGGTCCTGAGGTGCACGGCTGGAAAAGTGTCTGTACGAGTGCGGCAGGAGGAAAGGGGCTTGGACGGGCTGCGGCGGAACGGGATCTCATTGGAAGGGGGTGTGTGGCTGCGCTGTATGGACATGCGTGTGCATGCGTGTGCATGCGTGTACTTGCGTGTGCATGCGTGTACATGTGTGTACGTATGCACAGCCCAGGGCTGAAAGACAACGCGAGAGGAGGGGAGGGGAGGGGGAGCGTGGGGGGGGGGGGGGGTGATGTAAGAATGAGAAGGACGTTTGAGGCGTGAGAGCAACAGGCTGAGAAAAGAGAGAGAGAGAGAGAGAGAGAGAGAGAGAGAGAAAAGAGGAGGATGCCCTTTGTTTGAGTTAAGGGTTAAAGAGAGAGAGGGGGGGGGGTTCTGTGAAATATTTAACGTGTGTGTGAGTGTGTGTGGGTCTGGTTGTGTAGGTGTGGGTCTGTGTGTCTGGAGAAAGGTCGACGTCTCAGGAGATAGAACATGGGTCCTTCAGCCCCCCCCCCACGTCCTTACCATGTGCAAACAGATAAGATCCCCAGGCTCTGTGCTGACTGTGCACACAGACACACAAACACACACTTTACTTTGTCAAGATGAAGCCTGCAGCAGAAACCAGTTTTTCTGACAGTGCAACATAATTGTGTGGTGTGTGTTTGTGTGTGTGTGTGTGGGGGGGGGGGGGGGGGGTTTGTGTGTGTAACGTTGACATCTCCCTGCATATTCAAAGTCAGCCTGTAGGTCGTAGTGACACATGTGTGCTGCAGTGTGTGTGTACATTAACATGCTGTGTGCTTCATGTGTAGAGCTGTCCGCAGGGGCCTTAACAGCAATGGCTCATGGGAAATATTCAGGGTATAGGTGTCCGCATAGGGGCCTGATCCAACACACAGCACAGAATGTATAGATTACATAATATCCTTTATCTTCTACTGTTGTGAACACAGATCCTCTGTTGTGTGTGTGAGTGTGTGTGTGTGTGTGTGTGTACCCCTGCAAGCACACACTTATTTTTATCCTTGAAAGTGGTGAAAAAGACACATTATAAAACTGCTGCATTTTAAAGAACATAAAACTTTCATATCCTCTTTTTAGGATTTTATCTCAAACATTTATTTTATTTTATTTTAAATTCTAATGGACAAATAACTTAAACAAACCAACAATCAGTTCAGAAACAGTTTTTGTTTCCTTTTTCTGTTGTTCTGTCACGTTTCAACATCAACATGAGACCAGGACGTTTCTCTGTGTGTGTGTGTGTCTGTGTGTGTGTCTCTCTCTGTTTCTGAGTGGGATCTCAGACGTGTGTAATGTGCATGTGCAGTGTGTGTTGTTTATAACTTTCTAAATATTTATCTTCTATTCATCCCTGTTTTCATTTGTAATTCCTCTAAAGTCCACCAGATGTTCTCATTGAGTCCTGTCCATCACCTGTCAGATCTATGTGTGTCAGGTGCATATTTACTCTAAATTAAATTAAATATAAAGTTATGTCTCTAAGTTCTGTGCAGAATCATCACATCTGTTCATGAAACATCTGATTTGATGAGATATCGAAGCTGTTTAACTTAGTTTCTCTATTTTCGGACCTTTCACCACGAGGGAGCTCAGTTTGTGTGAAGAAGAGTTTTAACTTCAGTTCTTTCAGGTTGAAATGAACCTAATTCTTAAATATAATAACACAGATCATATGAGCAGGAGAATCATCTTTAGCTTTGCGCTGACTAAAGTCAGTCATGTGTATTTCGTACATTTCTAAAGGTTCAAAGCTTTTATTTGAATTAGGGTCTGAATTCATAATGTTTTACTTTGGAAGTTATTCTGATCTTCTGACTTCTTTAATGATTTAATTATGTTTTATCTTCATCTGGTTTTGACTCTTTTTCTTTCTTTACTTTAAATATTCTTTTAGTTTTGTGTTTGTGCTTTGAAGCTGTGTCATCATCAAAATGCTTCTGTTTCCTATTGTTTGCCTTCATTTTTTAAATTTCCTACCTGTACATGAACGTTTCATTGTGTTTGAACCAGAGCTGTATAAATAAAGTTTATAGTGATAGTTGGTAAAGTTTGTGTCTGTGGTGGTTTCATCTGATCTGGACCAGCGAGCAGAGCTGAGCCTCCTTCAGGTCAGAGAGCCGAGCGACAGCTGAAGCTTCAGGTCTGTGACGCATCGTTCAACCTTCTGATGAGGAAGTTATTACAAAACACTGTGAACGTGTGTTTTATTCATCCACCTCATTAGGTCTGCAGGGAACTTTTTCCATGTACACACACACACACACACACACACACACACCTATGCATCCTGTTGCATTCATTCAAATCCCTCGGACCATGTTTCTCATTATGAACTGAACCAAACAATTAGCGTCGACCTGCTGCTATAAAACTGAGACAGGATTCAGCAGGAGGATGAAAACACGACGAGAGGCTCAGACCAAGAAGAAGAAGAGGAAGAGGAAGAAGAAGAAGAAGAAGAAGAAGAAGAAGAAGAAGAAGAAGAAGACGAAGACGAAGAAGAAGAAGAAGAAGAAGAAGAAGAAGAAGAAGAAGAAGAAGAAGAAGAAGACGAAGAAGAAGAGCGATGACTCACAGAAGAACCAGACTCTTCATCATTGGTGAGATCCGCTCGGCTCCTCCAGGTTATTTTGTCTATTTCAGGAAAAATCTAAAAGTTTCAGATCTTTTCTCTTTGATAGAAAAACAGATGAATATTGAATATTTCTCAACAAATTGAGATTTGAGATATTTAGATAGAGAAAGACCAATAACTTCATTCATACCAGTAGATATTCGCTGTATTAAGATGAAGAATATTTTTGGTGACACGTGCAGCTTCTGACATAAACAGATATTAGCAGTAGATAAGTCATATAAAAATTGTCAGCTTCAGATATTTTTCTTTCTATCACTGAGGATTTAGCCTGAGAATAGTTTTAAAAACTAGGATTGATATCTTAATGTCAAAGGACAAATCAAAAATCCAGAATTTCCTATTTTCTGGTTGTTAAACTTTAAACTGTAGTGATTCTGTCTTTTATCAAACAAAAATCATAACTAGTTGAATCTTCGTGATTCATCTGCTGTCGTGTGTTCAGATCCCGATGTTCACAAACTGTGAACCTTGTGTCCTCAGCTGCCGTGGTGTCCTATGTGATGACATCATGCGGCGCCGTCCCCATCAACGACCTGTTGGACCGAGCGTCTCAACGCTCAGACAAACTGCACTCGCTCAGCACCACACTCAGCCAGGAGCTGGTGAGTGTGTGTGTGTGTGTGTGTGTGTGTGTTACTTAAAGGTCACTTAAAGGGAGAAAAATCAAATCCCCAAAACCTGAGATGTTACATTTGCAATAGAACAATAGAAACTATGGTTCGTTTCAGGTGTGTTTGTGTTTAGCTGAATTTCTCCAGATCGGCTCCAAGTGAGAAACACAAACTCCAGAAAAGTGAACAGACACGATTTTAACCTTCTCCTTGGCCCCGCCCAGGACTCTCACTTCCCTCCGATTGGTCGGCTGATGTTGCCCCGCCCCTCGATGTGCCACACCTCCGCTCTGCAGACGCCCACTGACAAGACACAAGCTCTTCAAGTATCAGTAGGTCCCTGCTTTGTGTCTCACGTGTGTGCTTCGACCTCCTGTTTGTGTGTTTGTGTGTTTGTCTGTTTGTGTGTTTGTGTGTTTGTGTGTTTGTCTGTTTGTCTGTTTCCTTGTTTGTGTGTTTGTCTGTTTCCTTGTTTGTCTGTTTCCTTGTTTGTGTGTTTGTCTGTTTCCTTGTTTGTGTGTTTGTCTGTTTGTCTGTTTCCTTGTTTGTGTGTTTGTCTGCTGCAGATCCAATCAAACGATCATGTGTGTGTGTCCTGTGTTGTGCAGGAGTCCGACCTGCTGTCCCTGGCTCGCTCTCTGCTCCAGGCCTGGGACGACCCCCTGTCCGTCCTGTCCTCCTCGGCCTTCTCTCTGCCTCACCCGGCTCAGAGCAGCATCTTCAACAAGGTGCGCGAGCTGCAGGAGCACTCCAAGAACCTGTGGGACGGCCTGGACGTCCTCTCTGGGAAGGTAGGTGTCCCCGTCTGAGAGTCCTGTGATCCGAGGAACCACAGGAGCTCACAGGGTCTCTCTCCCTCTCTCTCTCTCTCTCTCTCTCCCTCGCTCTCCCTCTCTCTCTCAGATGGGTGCAGCGGATCAGACCCTCTCCTTCCTGCCCTACAGAGGCAACGACCTCGGCCAGGACAGGATCTCCAACCTGATCGACTTCCACTTCCTGTTGTCCTGCTTCCGACGGGACTCGCACAAGATCGACAGCTTCCTGAAGGTCCTGCGCTGCCGGGCTACGAACACACAGCCTGAGACGTGCTGAGGGGTCGAGGCCCGAGTCCGAGGGGAGATTTACCCAAAGCTTCTGTTCCCTGTCAACTGTAGATTAGCTTGTTCTATCGATCTGCTGTCTGCTGTGCTATCTGCTGAGGGGGGGGGGGGGCTCTCAGGAGGAAATCAGGTTCTATTTAATGTGACCCATCGTCGTGCACAACCCAGTGACTGCACTGATCCAATTCTAATGTAATCAAACAGATTCCTCATGTGACCTATCAGAATCTGTGAAGGAGTTTGAAACCTTCTGGTCAAAGGTGTTGAGGTGGAACACGTTGAATTAATACATATTCAATAACAAAATGACATCTGGACCTAAAATACTCTCTTTGTGAGCGTCTTCAGATCCTTTATGTGACGTCTGAGATCCAGAACACGACACAAATATGATTCTGATCAATAAAAACTCAGCTCGAAGCACAAAATTAACCAAAATAATCAGTGATGAGTGAAGAGCCGACCCTCAGAGTCCCAGGTTGAAGAGGTCCAGTGGGGATTCGGTCTGCTGACGGACCCGAGGACCACTCGTCCCCAGATGTGTCCAGCTGTCCACGCTGAGGACCACAGCTTCCTGCTCCTCAGAGAGAATCACTGTTCAACTCTCCTGAAGACAAACTGCAGCACTGACTTCATTTTCCACTGACACACTTCTTCTGTATGTCAATAAAAAGCGTCCCTTGCACAGTCTGATTATTTGTTGTCTGTTGTTTTGATTTGATTCTGGTGCCTCTTGTTTAATAGAAATTCCTCCTTTTTTCTTGAAACTTCTCTTTTTAACTTTTACATTTTTTCTGAAACTAGTTTTAAACTTTGCTTCAGATTCTATATATATATTGTCTTCACGTCTGTGTGGGTTTTTATTGACACTGCACAGAATCTTGAATCTGTGTATGAAAGGTGATTTATAAATTAACCCTGGGCCCCACAGACCCCCCTGAGCGTTAGGAGCGGCCCTGCCGGAGGGCATCGGGTCCTCTGGGGCTTCAGATCCACTCTGGAGGCCACTGCAGGCGGATCCACCGCCCGGAGAACCCGACACCAGAGCGCCCCGTCCCGCTGCTCCCTGCCCGGCTCCGGCTCCCTGTCTGCGGCCTCCTCCTCCTCATGGAGGAGAACCGGGAGGAGCCGGAGAGCTTCGAGGTTTCTGTCCAGCAGCTCAACGACCTGCTGACGGACCACAGAGGCTTGTTCACCCGGCCCAGCACCGACTGTGACCCGGTCCACCCCGGGATCTGCGTCGATAACGAGTGAGTCTCTGGTTTCAGTGTCTGTTGATCACACGTGAACAATCCACAGATTCAGAATCAGATATTAAACTGGATCCTTTCTTTTACAATATAAACTTCTGAGATACTTAAGAACCTTTTCCAACCACATGAAGAAAGAAGGAAGAAATCATTTGATCATCTGGGACATTGGATTAGGTTTTAAACAAAAGGTCTAAATCAAACTGATTCTGAGTCAGTTGTGTCCCCTGGAAACGTCTGTGGTGTTGTGTTGGTTCTGAGCAGTGTGTGTCTGTGTTGTGTTGAGCTCTCAGCCTCTTGATAACAAACTGAGCTGGGAGACCTCAAACTGCAGCAGTTTAAAGCTGGTGTCAACATCAGTGAGCTTCAGCAGAGAAGACAGACACAGGACAACAGACACAGGACCCCAGACACAGGACAACAGACAGGACAACAGACACAGGACGTCTTCTCATCATCTCCTGATCAGTGGAAGCCTGAAAAGGCAGATTACTGCTGATGAACTGGTTTCCACAGGACTTGAGTCAGACCCAGCTCTTTACAGCTGATCCCCAGTCAGTGAGGTGTCCTGCAGGTCCTGAAGACCTGAGCCCACCTGGACTCTGACGTGAGGCGGTGTCTCCTCGTCTCTCCTTCTGTCCTCGCCGCTGCCTGGACGCCTGCACACACTCTGTGGAGGCGTGAAGTTACATTCAGAATTAGCTCCGTCTCTATTTTTAGCCGTCGACAACTAAGAGGCATGAGGAGCCGAGCGGTGGTTCGATTCCGGAGGGTCCCAGCGGATCGTCCCTCTTCTGTGCGACAGGAGACGTGAAGAAAGGAAAAATCTGAGCCTGACACTTTGTCGAAGCTAATTAGTGACGTTTGGAACTTTTACATTTACACTGAATTGATGTTCAGCTGGTTTAGAGTAAACTGGGTCACAGATCACTGGTGGGAACGTTCAAACACCAGGTGACTGGTTTAACCACTGGTTTAGGTTGTAACAGATGGAAGAATGAAAAACTTCATAACCATGTGAAACAAAATAATACAATAAATAAAACTTACAAAGGGACTTTCACAACTTCTGGATCCACTAAGTCAACAAATAATCTGAATTCATCAGAAATGAACAGATCACCTCCAAACAGCCGCCGAGCGGTTTAAAACCCGACTGATATGAGTTTTTGGAACCTGCAGCTGATACACATATATTTGCAGATAAATATTATTTATATTTGACCCCAGGTCAGTGGCGTGGAACGTGACGCGGCTGAAGCGTCTGGGCGTCACCCACATCCTGAACGCGGCGGAGGGGAACTCCTTCATGCACGTCAACACCAACGCAGAGTTCTACGCCGGCACCGGCTTCATCTACCACGGGATCCCGGCCAGCGACTTCGACCACTTCGACATCAGCGTTTACTTCGAGGAGGCGGCAGAGTTCATCGGGCAGGCGCTTGAGTACAACCATGGGAAAGGTCAGAGGTCAAGAGAGCAGAGAGGAACTCGTTGCTGCTGGAGGCCCAAGAGTTGTGATTTAAAGATTCATTGTGATTTAAAGATTCATTGTGATTTAAAGATTCATTGTGATTTAAAGATTCATTGTGATTTAAAGATTCATTGTGATTTAAAGATTCATTGTGATTTAAAGATTCATTGTGACTGGAACTGGATCATTTGTCTTTTTCTTTCTTCTGCAGGCAAAGTGTACGTTCACTGCAGGGAAGGCTACAGCCGCTCGCCCACCTTGGTCATAGCCTTCCTGATGCTTCGTCAGAACATGGACGTCCACACGGCCGTGGCCACGGTGCGGAGGAAGAGAGAGATCGGACCCAACGACGGCTTCCTGCTGCAGCTCTGTCGACTGAACCGGAGGCTGACCGCCCAGCAGGGGTCCTGGGACCAGTGAGGAGAGAGGGAACCAGCTCTCACTCACACACATCACCTCCTGCTTGAACCGGCTGCAGATGTGTGTTCTGGAAGTGAGGGCAGGGGACAACGATGAAGACGCAGGGGACAACGATGAAGACGCAGGGGACAACGATGAAGACGCAGGGGACAACGATGAAGACGCAGGGGACAACGATGAAGACGCAGGGGACAACGATGAAGACGCAGGGGACACCATGGGCTGATCGTACTTTCTTAAAAGTGCTTCAGTGAAACGTCTTTTTATAAAACTCCTGCTGTTAGTTGACGGGACAAAGTCAAAGTCAAAGTAAACTTATAATAAGTTTCTCTTCTGTGGTAGTTTGGTTCAGTCGACACATTTTGCACAGTGTGTGTTTGCAGGTTTATATTGTAAAGCTTTGAACTGTTGTTAATGTTAATCTGCAGGCTGTGTACTTGTACTGTGCTTTGTACACAATGTGTATAACTCAGGCTGTGACTTGTTGTGATGTCTTCAGTCATGTGAGAACCTCAGGAACTGCTGATTGTTGTTCTCGTGTTTTCACACATTCACTAATAAACGTCTGAGAGTTTCTTGTAAAATATGATTGAGGTGATGTTCCACACAATCTGAAACATCTGTCACATCTGTTACTGAACCTTTAACACCTGGTTGGACTGAGCAGTACCGACTTTGTCCTGTAGAGGGGGCAGTAGGACCACTGAAGCCGCTGCGAGGTTAAGATCAGTGAACTAAAGTTAAAGTTTGAGACATAAAATACTGAATAATAAAGATGATTATGCACAAAACTGAAGTTTACTGTTTATTATAACTTAACCTGAGAAGCCTCTCTAGTTGATGAGCTGTGTGTCGACTCGTTGATGTGTTGACGACACATTTAGATTATTGACAGATCCCAGAAACATCTATTCATCGATCACATCCATTAAACCATCAAACCTTCCACCGCTCATTCTACCTGTCGTGACTTTTTTTATGCATTTATCTTTGGATTCATTGAATATTTATTTTTATAGTTCATCTGTTTGCATTATTTTTTATTTGCTCATTTATAATCTTATCTTATTGATTTAAAAACATTAAAACTCCTCAAAACATTCTCATCACCTTCATAAGAACTGTTCTATCACCTCCTCTGATATTATTAGAATATTTAAATCTCTTTGACCTTGTCGACGTCGCCCTCGAGGACAAAGTAAAACAAACTCCTCTGGTAACAGTCGTCCTCTGTCCCTGTAAATCCCATCATCCTGCCAGTGGCCCTGTAACATGCACCTCCTCCTCCTCCCCGAGCACGTGTGTGTCTGTGTGTGTGCATTCCACAGGTCTAGGATTTTCAGCCTCTCTCCCTCTCTCAAAGTTTCACTCTACCTCCCTCGCCCTTTCATGTCTCTCTCTCTCTGCATGTGTGTGTGTCCTGCTCTGACACATGCAGTTGATGTGAGGACATGTGTGTGTTCAGCTCTCTTACATAACACCGCTCTGCATGAATGAGTCCGGGGGGGGGGGGGGGGGGGGGGGGAGTCATGTGTGTGGTGGATGAATGAACCATGAAATATGAAACTATTCAAACCACTGGATCCGTTTTTAGACCCCCGCCCCTGAAGGTTCTGACGCTGCTCAAACCACATGAAGTCCATTTCAAACTCTGCTGCAGATTCTAACGTTTCCAGACACGTGCTCGAGACGGAGCGGCCACATCTACATGAAGCTGCTGCTGATAGCTGGAGCAATGGCCTCCATCTTAGTTCAACGAGAACATCAGTGGAGCTGATTCCTGCTCCAAGGTCCAACTGTCCCCACATCAAAACACATTGAAATCAATTACATGCACATTAAATTCTGATCTAGACAAACTCACAGATCAGCTCCAGAAGAGAGGACGCGAACAAACGCTGGTGAAGGAACATTGTTAGAACACAGAACCAACGTACGGCTGCAGGAGGAAGAGACGAGAACTCCAACTGAGAAAATCAAAGAGTGAGAACTAAGAAAGAAACAGAACTGAAGTGAAGCCACAGGAGGGGAAACTGGAAGAGACTCAGCTGAGATACTGAAATATTATGATCTTATTATGGAAATGTGATGTATAGATTCATCTCCTCTAGATGTGATGTATAGATTCATCTCCTCTAGATGTGATGTATAGATTCTTCTTCTCTAGATGTGATGTATAGATTCATCTCCTCTAGATGTGATGTTCAGATTCATCTCCTCTAGATGTGATGTATAGATTCATCTCCTCTAGATGTGATGCATAGATTCATCTCCTCTAGATGTGATGTTCAGATTCATCTCCTCTAGATGTGATGTATAGATTCATCTCCTCTAGATGTGATGTTCAGATTCATCTCCTCTAGATGTGATGTATAGATTCTTCTTCTCTAGATGTGATGTATAGATTCATCTCCTCTAGATGTGATGTTCAGATTCTTCTCCTCTAGATGTGATGTATAGATTCATCTCCTCTAGATGTGATGTATAGATTCATCTCCTCTAGATGTGATGTATAGATTCTTCTTCTCTAGATGTGATGTATAGATTCATCTCCTCTAGATGTGATGTTCAGATTCATCTCCTCTAGATGTGATGTATAGATTCATCTCCTCTAGATGTGATGTTCAGATTCATCTCCTCTAGATGTGATGTATAGATTCTTCTTCTCTAGATGTGATGTATAGATTCATCTCCTCTAGATGTGATGTTCAGATTCATCTCCTCTAGATGTGATGTATAGATTCATCTCCTCTAGATGTGATGTATAGATTCATCTCCTCTAGATGTGATGTTCCGATTCATCTCCTCTAGATGTGATGTATAGATTCATCTCCCCTAGATGTGATGTATAGATTCTTCTCCTCTAGATGTGATGTATAGATTCTTCTCCTCTAGATGTGATGTATAGATTCATCTCCTCTAGATGTGATGTATAGATTCATCTCCTCTAGATGTGATGTTCCGATTCATCTCCCCTAGATGTGATGTATAGATTCTTCTCCTCTAGATGTGATGTTCAGATTCATCTCCTCTAGATGTGATGTATAGATTCATCTCCTCTAGATGTGATGTATAGATTCATCTCCCCTAGATGTGATGTATAGATTCATCTCCTATAGATGTGATGTATAGATTCATCTCCTCTAGATGTGATGTTCCGATTCATCTCCTCTAGATGTGATGTATAGATTCTTCTCCTCTAGATGTGATGTAGTGATTCTTCTCCTCTAGATGTGATGTTCAGATTCTTCTCCTCTAGATGTGATGTTCAGATTCATCTCCTCTAGATGTGATGTATAGATTCATCTCCTCTAGATGTGATGTTCCGATTCATCTCCTCTAGATGTGATGTATAGATTCTTCTCCTCTAGATGTGATGTAGTGATTCTTCTCCTCTAGATGTGATGTTCAGATTCTTCTCCTCTAGATGTGATGTTCAGATTCATCTCCTCTAGATGTGATGTATAGATTCTTCTCCTCTAGATGTGATGTAGTGATTCTTCTCCTCTAGATGTGATGTAGTGATTCTTCTCCTCTAGATGTGATGTTCAGATTCTTCTCCTCTAGATGTGATGTATAGATTCATCTCCTCTAGATGTGATGTTCCGATTCATCTCCTCTAGATGTGATGTATAGATTCTTCTCCTCTAGATGTGATGTAGTGATTCTTCTCCTCTAGATGTGATGTTCAGATTCTTCTCCTCTAGATGTGATGTTCAGATTCATCTCCTCTAGATGTGATGTATAGATTCTTCCCCTCTAGTTGGACTCCTTGAGGCCTTGAAGGTCCTGGTTGTGTTTTACCAGGATCTCACAATTCACATGATAACTCCAACATATTATAAAATCCGTTCAAATGATCTTATCATGAACATGTTATTAAATTTAAATTATTATTCAATCAGAGCCAGAAATGTGTGTGTGTGTGTGTGTGTCTCTAGGAATTTAGAACATTATAAACAATCATGAAAACACACGGTTCTGTTGGAGCAGCTCGCTGGAAGCACTTTCCTTCAGCTGAGGGGAAAAATCTGTAATGGATGTCCTGCTCTGTCAATCACACACACACACACACACACACACACACACACACACACACACACACACACACACACACACACACACACACACTCGCACACTATCATGTCAGTCTGCGACATGTCTGCTCTGTACCAGCTGCGTCCTCCTCTGTGTTTTGGTGGGGGGGCTGGGCAGCGAGGGGGCTTCTGATTGGTCGAGAGCAAAGCTGCTGACTGTTACATCACCTCCTCCCAACAAACCCTAAAACTCATTTGACATCGCCTCTCGAATAATTCAGTAGTTTGTTTCCAAATTTAGCAGAGGTGCATTGTGGGTAATCTGTTTAGCTCGCGCTGTGTAATAATTCAGATTTGAATAAAGGAGATTTAATTGGAACCAGTTGTTGTGTGGAGATGTGTCAGGGCTGTGGGATCACTGGTGTGAGTAACTTCCCTCACACAGGATCTACTGGTTTCATTAGAAACAGAGTCGTGACCCCAGATCAGCCAGAGGAAACAGTGTGTGAGGATCCAGCCTCTCTCTTCTCCCTGACGCTGACCTCTAATCAGATCCGACACTTGAATCCTCTTCTTCTAATTGCACATTTAACCAAACCTGACAGATGTTGGACCACTCGAGTCACTTCAGTTGTGAGAGGTCAAGCATGAAGGTCGGAGTCCGGCTGTGTGAGCGTGTGTGACGCTGAACACACACACTGTTTTATGTTCTGTTTCTATGTTGTGTTATTAAACTACAAAATGAAACACAACTTGATTTTGTCACGTGGCGAATTCTCTCCTCCGGACAATATCTAACTTTATGTTTGAACAATGAAGTATAATGTAGTTTGTTCTTTTTATAAAAACTCTTCTTACAGGATGGAGCTTGAAAACAGTGAACACATTAAAATCAGTGCTTTTAACATTTGTCGTAAACATTCATGTGAAATCCTCCAGATGCACCGAGGAGAAACAAAACTAATATTAATAATGAGATAAACAGATGAAGCTGTTGAAACCACGTCAGTTCTTCCATGTCCACAGTGGAACTCGAACAATATCACAACGTTCATTTTGTTCTCTGGACAAAAAACAACAGGTAGACAAAGTGATATCAAATAACTTTATAATGCTGAAAATGAATGTCACATAGCCACAAACACAAACAGCTCTGAGCCGTCGAGATGCCGTTCTCTGATTGTGCCACGAATGATTTGTCACAGAAATCAAGACAAACAACAACTGTGCCCGACACAAACCCATGACCAGCATCATCGTTAACACAACGTCACACTCTCGAACCACATCTCACTCAGCTTTACATTCAACACTGTGCTGTGCCAACTAAACCACGGCTGCTTCGCAAGCAGGAAGTAGCCGACTGCTCGTGCGGGGGGGCCTCACATGACGTCTCTCAGATTTGGCGAATTGGGGCCGAGTCGTGTGCTTACTGCATAGGTCACTGTGGGGGGGGGGGGGGGGGCAAAACATATAAACAAAGAGAGGACATTGTCATCATGGGAATGGGCGTCCGGGACTCGTGGTCCTGGACTTTTTCTTTTTAAAGGCACATTTTACTGGCCTGTATTAAAGTACAAGGGTCACAAATACAAGTGCACCTTTGCACTGGAGCAGATTTGGAGCTCGAGGAGGAGAAGGTCTCCTCAAGGAGATGAAGGTCTCCTAGAGGAGGAGAAGGTCTCCTCGAGGTGGAGAAGGTCTCCTCAAGGAGATGCAGGTCTCCTAGAGGAGGAGAAGGTCTCCTCGAGGAGATGAAGGTCTCCTAGAGGAGGAGAAGTTCTCCTCGAGCCGATTGGGAAGCAGCGCTCTTCGTGACCTGCTGGAGCATTTTGTAATTTGAGCTTTCATTATTCATAATCCATTATTCACTTGGCCAAACGACTCAATGCACTTAAGTCCTGACGGAGCTTCAGGCCTCTCCGGGGTTTGTCAGGGCGGAACACACGTAGAGAAGGAATAAATATCTTCCAGCTGATGATACATACTCAAAGCTTGGCTTCATATTTCATGCGACCAGTTCCTTATAGATATAACAAAGTAAGTGCTTTCGTTTGCTAACTGATTTTTTTTTCTAGAGCCACAACATTGTCATTACAACCCGAACAGATCATTTAAGCATTTTCACCAATTTGATTCTACAATTTTACATCTTGACAGTTTATTTTTTTGTTTTTATTTTTGAATTCTAGGTCCCAGTCACACGTGCACGAAGGAGGAGCGAGTTTCACTGAAGCCGGAGCCAGGATGTGATTGGCCGCGTCACAGGAAGTGAACGTTTCACTGAAGCTGAGGGATTCGCTGCTGAGACGCTCGTGCACGTGTGGGCGGGACCTTCATTTCAGGGAAGTGGAGACTTTGGTCAGGAGCAACGAACTGAAGAGCTCCCACGAAAACTCCTCCAGCTTCTGTTCCAACATGGAGCAAAGTGCTGCGTCCATGTTGGGCCGACCACTGGTGGAGCTCTGTGCTTGAGACTGACCACCCCCCCTCCCTTACTCTGGCACAAAGCAGTGATGAGGTATGAAAAGTTGTATGAATCTCTTATTTTTTTGGTTTTGATTTTCTGATCTTTTCATCGTGTTACTTGAGGTCGCTCCTCCTCGTATGTTTGAAGGCGTTTCTGTCATCACAAGCAATATTCTGTCACAACACTGATATTAATATATGGCAGATTTATATATCGCAGATGAGCCCTGGTCTCAGATCAGGAAGTGGGTGTTGTTTTTTTTTGTCTTTTCTTTTTTGATTGACCCAGATCATTGAGACGAGCAAATGCTCAGCGTAGAAAGTGATACAGCCCAAGCAAGTGTGGAAGCAGGTACCAGGTTCGATTCCCGTTCAGTTCACTCATCCATGTTTATCCAACTGGTTTACAACTCGTCAGGGTGGAATTAACTGGAGTGACTGGTCGTGTTCTTGTGGAAAAACAACATTTCCCTCTTAAGTATCGACCAAAAGATGAAATACAGAAACATTTAAGTTGCTTTTCCATTGTAAGAATTATTATTCATACTTCGTCTTTCACAGCTTTAACAGCTTAAATCTACGAGAGCTTCTGATCCTTGTCATGTGTATTTAAAACACACACACCGCTGAGCTGGAGCCTCACCAGATAAACTGGGATGTGACCAATGGGCCTGATATCATCGTTCTTTGTGAACCAATGAGCTGAACTGAAGGAGAGCCGAACCCGGACCTCGGTGACGTTTGAGCACAAGCTACCACTGCACCGACGATGGTCTGAAAGTGCATGAACAGCCATTATCTCACAGTAAAGCATCAACACAGATAGACATTCACTTACCAAGAAAATCAGATGCAACTTAATAATGACATCAAAGAATAATCATTGAAAAGAAAACAGCTTTTTTTACTTCGTCTCTGGCTTTTCAGTCTTTTTTCAAACCGCGTCTTTTTGTCTTTTCTATAAAAAGGACTCGTCAGTCGCGGCCTGTCACACAATCGGAGTTTTTAACTCCACCCGCAAACTCATCCATCCCAGAATAAGCAGAACAACGAACACTTGGTGCACAACGAAAGCAACAACAACAACATCAAAAACAACATGAGTGTCATCAATTGTACAATGTCAGTATTTTACATTCCACATGTGGACATATTGCTGCAGGGATTGTCGTCTTTCTCCACCAAGAGTGTTAGCATCAGTTAGGTGTGTGTGCGTGTGTTTGCTTGTGTGTGTGTGTGTGTGTGTGTTTGTAGGGGAAGGGGTTAAGGGTACATATTACTAAGAGGTCAGAGTGAGTCGATGGAGGAGGATGTCAGGAGAGTGGAATGGGAGCGGGGGGGGGACGGAATGAGGCTGAAGGACGGGGAGAAGAGATGCGTCCCTGGATCAGTAAGAAAAGTAGTTCTCCTAGTTTATTAGACGAGTTGCATGAGAGCGGAACTTCCTCAGAGTTCTTTGTGCCATGTTGCAGCGGCAGAGCTTAGTGTGAAGTTCACATTTGAGTTCAGTGTAAACGTAACGTTAACTTTAAACAGAGAGAAGAGGAAACACAATTCTGTGGTCGCTGTGCGGAGAAGACGGAGACTTGATCGCTTTGTTTTTTGCACTTCTCAGAGGAAGTGTGGAAAGTGACGGGGTCGTGATGCAGAACGCAACATTCCAAAAAGTCCCTGTGGCTCTTCTGCCTGCAGAGCTGCGTCCTGCACCCCCCAGGCCGGTTGTTTCATATTGCAGGAAATGAGAGAGAGAGATTCAGAACTCCTTCTCTGGACGTGAGAACGAGGACTCACGTCTGAAGTCGGGTGCAGAACCTCGAGTTGTTGCAGCAATCACAACAAATCAAGATCCTGCACGAACCAAACATTTAGATCTGCTCACGTTTAAACCTGATAGTGTCAGTTGGTGTGAATGGAGAAGATGTGAGTGGTTTGCCTGCTGTCTGAACATAGCATCATGATGTCCAGTTAAAATGGCTTTTTGGTGAGGAGGATGGTCTCGGACTACTGGTCTGTCTCTCTGCTATGCTGGTGCAACTAATCATAGCTGAAGGCAGTGTGCTCTGTGGTGCTGGTGTGGTCGTTTTTTTTTTTTTAAAGGACAGCGGGAGGATTTCTCCGTTGATCATTTGGCTGAGAGAGAGAGAGAGAGAGAGAGAGAGAGAGAGACAGATGGAGAGAGGCTGTGCTTCCAGCTCAAATCCAGACGTCACCTCGTGCAGCTCCACGTGGAACCGAGCCACGTCTCAACACTTTAAGCTTCTTCTTGAGGTGAACTGGAGGTAAGCAGGGGTGGGGGGGGGTTAAATGGTGATGGGTAGCCGGTGATCACCACAAGGCAAACAGCTGAAAACACCTCATGAGGTTTGTTTTACAGACGTCAGTACAGACGGGTAAACGGAGCTCGTTCTCCTTCTGCTGCACGACCGAGTCCCGTTTGAGCTGGAAGCTGGAAACAGCAGTCACCTTCATATATATATATATATATATATATATATATGTATATATCTGTTTCATATATATATATTAAATATATACACACACATACATGTGTATTCTATCTGTTATCTATAAACTGTATATTTGCATTACTAACCTCTGTGAGGCACTTCGACGTGTCGGGATTACTGAGCCATGACCCGGTTGCAACATGGCTTCATTCACAGTGATAGTGAGCAGAGTACGAACACAGCAGACCTGGAGTCAGTGGAGACTCTACTGCTCCGTGCTGTGTGTGTGTCTGTGTGTGTGGTGTGTGTATATCCCTGTATAATCAGCACTCACAGTTCTATTTGAATACCCTGCAACAAAGATGAGTAACACCTGAGAGTGGCGCACCTGAAGGCCACGTCCCAGTCCACGGTAATCAAGAGATGAGGATAGCGGACTGTGTGTGTCTGTGTGTGTGTGTGTGTGTGTTACATATTGAAAGAATATTATTAAGACTGCTTAAAACAGGCAGAAGGAGGAGAGGGTGGGTGGGGGGGGGTCAGGGGTCAGGGTCACTGAGGGATACAGACATTGTGGTTTTAGTGCAACAGAAAAAAACCTGATAGTTATTTCAAGTGGGTGATGGCGAGTTGGGATCTGGTTGGTGGAGCTGGTCTGAGGATGTGAGAGTCCGGGGGGGGGGGGGGGGGGGGGGGGAGTCGCTCAGAAAGTCTTTTAAATGGCTTCGTGTCCATTGGGCCGGCGGCGGCGAGGGGCGGAGCCACGAGGATCCGTAAGTGCCAGGAAAGGGTCCGTTGATTTGTGTGGTGGTTCTCTGTCGGCTTGGCTGAGTCACGTCACCACCACAGTCACTCGCTCACCGCCTCCACCCCCCCAACCCCCCCGGGGCCGAGTCAACTACATCACAGTCAAAATACTGCTGACGTGTTCATTTACCCTCCCAGTCCCCCCCCCCACATACATAATCCATTGGCTTGACCCAAAATGTCTTCCACTGGAGTCTCAGCTTCAGCCATAGTGCTCAAAGTTTCCTCTAGCCCCCCCCCCCCCCAGTCACTGCTGCTCTGTCGACTCAGGTACCGAAGTGAGGAGGAATCCAAAGTGACGCTTGGTCCCTTGTGACGAAGATGAAGAGGAGAGAAACTGATCCACGGCCTGTTTCTGAGACCTGCTGGTCACTGTGGGTACTGCAGCCCACCTCACACGAGATATATATTTGTTTATACACATATGGAAAATATACATGTGTGTGAGGAGCTGCTGCACTGAGATGAGAGCTGAGAGGTGAGGTAGAATCTGTGAGGGGCGGGACTGCCACCGCCCAGCACCGGGACCTATCACGTGACAGCAGGGGGGCGAGGAGGCGGGGCTTGGGTGTGGTTAACAGGGCGGGGCTTCACTGAGAAGACGCACGCACACGCACATCGAAGGCAGGAAGTGCGTTACGATCCCGTGGTTGTTCAGGAGGAGACGAGCAACAACAACTGAGGTAATATACAATAAAAAACTGAATGGGTGTGTGTGTACTACGTGTGTGTGAGGTAATGAAAACAAGAGGTATGTGTTGGAGAGGTATTCTAGATATATATATATTCTATAAATATATGTGTGTATGTATATTGATATTCATGTGTGAGAACAGTTTTTCCACGTTTTCTGGTTATGAAGCTCCGTGATTTCACGATTAGTTTCAGTTAATGAAGTTTAGTGAATGTGACGGATTCACTCCTCTGCTTTGTTTAGTCACCAAAATAAAAGCATAACAGTGACCTGTACACGGTGACGACACAGTTTACTTTGAAAGTCATAATTAGTTTTATAGATTAAAGTCCTGTGAACATATAGAGTGAGTTGTGTTTATTGATTTTGTTTGTGTCTATGTATCATCACTGTAATACATGCAAGTAGTTATACATCAGTCGTTGATATATATAAAATACTGATTGGACTTTCACTTGCTCGTTAGCATGCTATGCTACGTTTTGAAAAGGGGTCATTTGCAATGTGTTATGGATTCTATAAAAAATTATACAGTTTTTCCTATAAATCAAATGTTTTAAAGTCTTATGTGCATTATGACCCTTTTCATGATTTCACAGCACCAGAGGTTTATGAATTGATATTTTATCAAAGTTATTTATGGCTTAAGAATAAAAATCCTTAAAATAATCACACTCTCCTCGATATGTTCACAGAAATCGTATCTTTCTCATCTTATTTCCCTCTAACATATTATTCACACGGCCAGAAAGTCTTATATAAACAAGACATAATAACACACAACTATTATAGTTGCGTGATAACGTGTGTGTAAATATTACGTTACCGAAAAGTGTCACTTCTGACTCCGGCAGAGAAGTAAATCCGAACGTGAGCTTGTTTCTCATTAGACAAACCGCCGCCCACGCGACAAACGAGGAAACACAATGTACGAGGTATGAGGTAAAGTGTAGGCGCGTGTGAGTCCTGCTTGTGTGTGTGTCTGTGTGTGTAGTAGAGACAGACGGAGAGAGAGAGAGGTCAGTACGTGAGGGAGGTAGGTGGACAGACACGGAGCCTCGGCAGACTGGGGGGGGGTGCACATGCACGGATTGAGGTCGGTTGCCATCGCAGTTAAGGGGGGGGGGGGGGGGGGCTGTTTGAGGAGAGTCAGGTCCCAGAGATAAAAAAGAACAATGCTGTTCTGAGGTGAGAGGCGGGGGGGGGGGCATTCAGGTGCACGAGGAGTTAATTGATGGGATTGTGTTTGCATAAAGATAAACTGTACGTTCATGGCACCGTGTTTGGAATTAAACTGTGTGTGTCTGTGTGTGTGTGTACCTCTCAGCATGACCAGATTGTCAGTGTGTGTCTCTCGGGTGATGTCGATGTGTTTGCTGGTGGCGGGCGGTGGGGGGGTGTGGGGGGGGGGCTTGTTGGTGTTTGATTAAAAAAAGGGACAAACAAAAAACAAGAAGCAAGTTTTTTTTTTAAATCCTCCACTTGTCTTTCCCACATTTGTCCTCTGACGCCAAAGCCCCCCTCGTGTCTCCTCTGTCCCGGGTGCTCCTTGGGGGGGGGGGGGGGGTCACACTTCCTGGTCCTCGAAGACCTCCAGGAAGAGCGGCGGAAAGAGTTCGCTGGGACACTCCACCTTCATGTGGAGGAAGCGGCTGGCGTGGCACGCCCCGATCATGCGCAGGTCCGTCACCTTCATCAGCAGCTTGGGCCAGAAGTGGGGAATGTTGTGCTTGCGGTAGTTGATGTAGTGTTCGAACGCCAGCAGGTAGGCCTCCTGGCACTGCTCGATCTTCTCCAGGCTGGTGAGGCCCGACCGGTCTGCACCACACACACCACAGCAAGAAGTTCATGTTAATTTCAATGCAACATTTCCATCGGGCTTTTATTCTGGTCTCCTGATGAGCACAGCAGAGATCTGAGTACAGCTGCAGAGTCGTGCACGTTGTTGTTTGACCAGGACCGGATTAACCAGAGGAGACTTTGGACCCGGCTGAATCTGTGGCCATTCAAAGACCGATAATCCACAAGACTAATCTACAAGAAATGTGTTTTCTGATCCACAGGCCACTCGCTTGGTGCTGACCAGTGGTGGAGAATTCTGAAATGTATTCTGCTTTTTCTTTTACAGACGCAATTCCACCTGAACCCCAAAATCAGTTCAAAATATTGTCTGTCTATTGGTTCATCCAATATTTCAGGCACAGGTTGTTAAGCTGGGTCAAGTGAAGGTTATCAATCGATTTCCACTCACCCTGAAGAGGAGGATGAATTAAATTCTACAACTCCAATAGACACGACTGCTCGTTCCCAGACGTGAGCAGATCCTGTGATTTAAAGTTCGTAAATTCTCTACAAGGCCAAATTATGTGGAAAGGTAAAAAGTGAATTGAAGTTCAGGAGCAGCCGAGACTTCAGTCGTTGTATTATTCATTTGCAAGTTGGTGAATATTTTACTTAGATTTCTGCGGCATCTTTTATTCAACAGAGAAGAAAATTCAGCTGTAAACACGTGAGGAGAGAAACTCATAACACAGGAAGTCACATGATGATCACATGACTTGTTCCTCACCTGAGCTCATGAGCAGCACGGCCTGCATCAGCGCCACCTCCGTGTCGTCCAGGTTAAACTGAGCCAAGCTCTTGCCCAAATCAAAGATGGCGTCCGACACCACGCCCAATCCTCCGTTCTTCAGCTGCTCTCGTTTCACCGCCATCTCTCCGTTCAGCGTCAGCGTCTCGCTCTCCGGGTCGTAGCGCACGGCGGCGCGCAGAGACATGATCTCCATGCAGCAGCCCTTCAGCAGGATGATCTGGTCTTCACACGGCAGCTGGGGACACACGGGACAACACGTGAGACAACAGGAGAGTCTGAAGACCACAAACATGGCAACTGTCTCCTCAGTGCTTATGAAGGCTGGATGAAAACTTATGGATACAGATACATGGAGGAACAATCTACCTTTGAAATCTATAATAAAAAGTAAAAATCACAGTTTTTCTTTCAATCACGTCTCTGAGACAAAAAAACAAGTTTTCTATTCACAACAAGTCCCGAGCTCCACTTTACATAACCTCTACAAAATACATGGAGTCTGCAGCTCCACTCGCTCTGAGATCGTTAGAGTGAGAGAGAGCGACACCAGAGAGGAGTGAGTCATCATATCGTCCACAGGGGGGGGGGGGGGGGCGATAGAGGGAGAGAGAGAGCAGAGTTCTACTACATCCTCAAATAAACTGAAGCAACTTATTAAAATAAAAGCTCTGTAACTCAGCTCGATATAAAACAACCAAACAAACACTGTGCTTTTACTTTGAAGAGAAATTACTTTATTAAAAAAAACTATCTGAAGCTGTCGAGGACGTCACGTTGTTAAGCCACACCCCCACTGCTGTGGGTCTGAACTCGACTCTGCACTTTCTTCAGCTTCTTAAAACACAAGTGTGAAGCTGATGACACGAACGTTTCAGGAAATACGACACACACAGACACACACAGACAGACACACAGACACACAGACACACACACACACACTGGACCCACCTCTGAGAACATGGGCAGTTTCTTGGCGAAGTCCACGACGCGTGTGATGGCCGGGGTCATGATCTTGGTGAACTCGCCGAAAGCCTCCAGGTCGACCTTGTCCCCGTCGGACGTGGGAACCATGGGACCCTGCCCGATGTCGTCCGACTGGAGAGACACAAACACACCGGGAATTGAACCATCGACCACTGACATGTCCCACCCGCCTCGGTACAGTACAGTCTGTACATTTCACAGGTTGTTCCAATGAGACCTTGTGTAGATATTTGTATAAACACCCCTGAAATTTGAAAGACATATTGACCCCAGACTTTAGAGAATATAAATATAGATGTGTAGAAATGGAAATATCTAGTTATTCTATTTATAGACTCACGTACTCGTCTGGGACAGGAAGTGGACACACGAGGAATTCCTAAATGATTAGATGAGGCGTGACGCAGAACCTGACATATGAGTTGAGCATCACAATGAATGTGTGTCTTTGTTGTTGTTGTTGTGAAGCTGATAACATCGATGTCCTCAGTCAGAATGGGACACACAGACGGGGACAGGAAGTGAGACGCATTCAGCCGCGACAGGCCTGAGGTCAGAAGTTATCTGATTATCTGAGAGGTTTCCACTCGGAGCCGCTGATCCCTGTCCTGCTTTGATGGAACGGGGATTTGAAAAGCTACAAAAGACGGGAGACAGCTCGAGGCTGAGACGAGCTGACGTGAAGAGGGTTAGGTCTCTTTGATTAACCCCTTGTGGACGGATGTCGCTAATTTGCCTCGAACCCCATTCCGGTCTTAATGCTGCCCAGGTTACGATTGTGCCTGATGGTGCAAATACTACACATACCAAGGAAGGTATTGGAAGCAATCTGCCGCCTTCTAGTGGTCGCAGTGGAAAATACATACTAGCCCTTTGGGACAGTGCAGCAAAGTTATTTTTAGGTATTAAGCTGTACAGCATCAATCTACATACAAGAGACTGGAAAATGTGTTAAATTAAGGTTATGCCCCATTATGCCTAATGTCGCTAATTTGCCTCATACCTTAGTTTTATATCTACTGTACATTCTATATTGAAATTAACAATCTCCATTTAATTTAGCATCTGTATGACAGCCAAAAACACAAATAATGTTTTTTTTCCTATAATTGGAAATTAATTCAGGCAGTAAGGGGTTAACAACAGGGAGAAATGATGAATATGATAAAAGACAAAATACAAAATGTTTAAAACACAACTGGACAAGAGTTAAACAGTTCCTGTTGCAGTTATAAAAGTCTATGGTGTCTTACAGGAACAGTGGTGGATCATCTGTGTTTTTAATTTACAGTGAGGTCATTTAAATTTGATTTGAAAGTCTTTAAATGTTTGATTGGATGCCCCCCCCAGCCACCCCCCCCCCACAGTGGACAGAACCAGTCCCAGTATGACGCAGTGAAGACACTGGAACATCTGGCGGCACTCGCTCTCCTCTTTGTTCACCTCGGACTCACCGCAGCAATTTTTCAGAAAAAAAATCGGTATATGACTTTTTCTATTTGCCTTCATGAAAACAGTTGCCTGGTAACTGTCATGTGACCTCGGCCTCAAGGTTACCGCCGACACGTGTGCGTGCACGTGGTCGCTGACACGTGCACGTGGTCGCTGACACGTGCACGTGCGGCGCCACAGAGAGCGACTGCTGATGAAAACGAGCGCTGTCAAAACTGTGTTCACTGGAAAATGAAAAGAACTCTCTCTCTTTCATGCGATAGCTTGATTTCTGAAGTGGAAACAACTCCCAGCTTCTTCAGGGACGAAGACTTCGGAATAACGAGCAACATGAAGAAGAAAAAAAGACGAGAGACTGAAAGTAATGAATCTAAATCAGAACGACAGATCCAACGAGATCCAGACGCCTGGGAATGAAAATATGACATAATGAATTACTTTAATGTGTTGTAATGTTTTCATGGCCGAGCTGGAAGCCGGACTTCTCACAGGGCAGTGGAGAGGGTGGAGCTCACTTTTCAGACCTGCACTGAACTCTGGGTAATCTCCTGACCTCCTCCAGAGGAGCCGGATGTGAGGACGTCTGAGTGAGTTTGTCGTCTAAGGGTTTGAAACTCACCAGGAACTTGCGCTTCTGCTTCCAGCTGGACCCCTGGGCGTTGGTGTGCCGGTGGGCGTCGGTGGCCAGCTTGATGAGCTCCCACTCGGCCGTGTCGGGCTCCGGCCTCACCTGCAGCGTCCGCACCATCTCCTCCCGCTTCCGCTTCTCCCGGTTCTCCTCGATCAGACGCCGCTTGGCCACGCGCTTCGAGTCGTCCAGCACCACTGGCAGGGGGGGGGGGGGGGAAACACTCACTTATTAAATCAGCTGTTTAATCTGCTTTCTTCTCACATTCAAACTCAGGAAACTTTCACAGATCAGAAAGTTTCGCGTCATTGATGCTTTTGTTTCCTCTCGTTTGAGTTATTGTAATTTTCTCTTCACCTGCCCGAGCACATATAAGTTACATCCTGTCAAAGGATCATGTGACTCGGATTCAAGCTTCTCTTCGCTGGCTTCCAGTGAATCTAAAAGTTGATTTTAAGATTTAAGTGCTGACTCTAAAGGCCGCTCTGATATGTGAGTTTGTTCAGGTCGTAACTTTTCTGTTAGAAACTCCTCATCTCTTTCTAAATCCCTCGTAATGACACATCTTCACGGTTGTGTTACCACCACAGAGGGGGAGGAGCCAGGATTTGTCTGAGAAACAGTTTTTTTTTCTTTATAATGACTCTTAATATTTAATAATGAATCTTAATAATTCATAATGACTCTTAACGGCTCGAGAGACGAACCTGAACGGACGGAGCTACCAGTCATTGACGCTCTGTGACTGGATGACTTATTCAGAGAGAGCTTTTAACCACAGTGTCATCTCTCTGCTCCACGAACATTTAACATCGATCACTTCCCGTCAACCTCACATTTCAGAAACGTGCGGCGGCAGAATCGTGGTCGGAACATGTGACTTCTCGTCTCCGGTGTGAAAACTGAAGAACAGACGGATCTGAGAGAAAAGTCACTGGATTTAAAACATCTCAGAACCGAAGCCGGACGACCTTCAGAACATATGAAGTGTGATATTGAGCGGCGGCTGCAGGAAGCTGTCGGATGAACCCTGAGAGCCAGAAGGATAAAACAGAGCTTCACCTGGGAGCTGCTTTATAGAAGCTGTGCACGAGGCTGCTTGCTGAACATTCAACACCAGATGAACACTTCTCCGAAGAGATGTCGACTTGATGTTGCACGTGTTGTTAGTGCACGTTGTATTCTGCATTGTCTCTGCATGATGGAGATCGGAGTACGTTTTAAAAAACCAACCGGGACTTGAAAAAGGAAATCAGTGTAAGTCCTCTGAAGTCATGAGACAGTTTGAGTGTGTGTTGTTAATTTATCTGTTTATTCATTATCAGGATTCCACTGCAACACATTAGTGAAATTTAAAGAAGCGCCACAGCTTCACTAACTCAAAGTCAAGCAACACAATGAATCAAAATGCTGGAAGTGAGTCCAGATGTTGTGTATTTGTGTTTTCATCAAAACGTCCAGAGGAGAAGAAACCGTTTCCTTTATCCACCCGAGCAGACGTCCGTCTAAATTAATATCCATGTGTAATGAGATGAAGTTGGAATGTGAGCGTGTGCTCTGCTCTTCATCTCGCTCGAGTCCTCGAGGCAGAGGAGGAACCCGTGAACAGACGGACCACAGACGAATGTGTCCCGTCCTGCCTGTGCTCACTGACAGTCAGTGCTTTGTCTCTACCAGCTAACCACTCGGCCTCAGAACATCTGCTACAGAAGCTGCTCACATTTTACAACA
This sequence comes from Platichthys flesus, assembly GCF_949316205.1. Classification (NCBI taxonomy): domain Eukaryota; kingdom Metazoa; phylum Chordata; class Actinopteri; order Pleuronectiformes; family Pleuronectidae; genus Platichthys; species Platichthys flesus. The sequence continues at coordinate 1,138,665 of NC_084960.1, read as the reverse complement.
AATTATTCTTTATAAACAATCACGGGTGCTGAGAGTTTTTTTTTTTAACATAGAAATATAAATAAAACCTCTGTTCCACGTTAGCAGCTGCGATGATGTGTCCTCGTTCTGCTAATGTCAACACAACGACAAAGTTAACAACTCATCCAGTCTGAAGGTTGTGTTTTCAGACGGACACAGGAAGACATCGTTTCCCAGTGGACACGGGGACTGTCCCAGATTACTCAAATGATATCTGGTGGCCTCAGTAACAGCAGCTGTTAGCAAAGACGTCAGGGTCAGAACCACCTGTGATGGATCCTCCATTTTGTGTTCTGCACTGGTCATGTGACAGGAGCCTGACGAATCAGAGAAGGCTACGTCGGGACAATAATGAACCAATCAGCAGGAGTTTGTGAGTGTCATCATTTCCAAAGTATCACAGACATCGAAGGCTCTTCAAAGAAAAACGTGGTTGAGCGGATGAAGCTTTGATTTAGTGTGTACTCGATACATGCATAATATTAATATAACTTATTAATATCAGCTAACAAAAGCAAAACACATGTACAACCCCGGTGTGACACATTTTGCTCATTTACCAAAACTTCCTAAAATGACAGTAACCATCTTAACGTGTTCTTGTTGTCTGGCTCCTGTCCCGTCCGTTAACCTGGAGGAGGCGGGGTTTACCACCAGGCTTCACCTGAACCTCATGGTTCTCTGTGTGAATGGAGTGTAAGTGGTGTGAACACATGAAGGCTCGTTAACTCACAGTCCATGGCCATGCCCACAGAGATGCACTTCTTGAAGCGGCACAGCTGACACTGGTTGCGGGTGATCTTGTCAATAATGCAGCAGCCTTCATATTTACAGGAGTAGGCTGGGTGGAGGTTCTTCTGGATGGTTCTGCGGAAGAAACCCTGGAGAGAGGGAGGGAGGGAGGGAGGGAGAGAGGGAGGGAAGGGAGAGAAGAGCCCATTCAGTGACGGAGGTGAAATTTAAATTTACCATAACCTCAAAATTAAATCCACCAATTAAATGTTCTTGTCTTATTCAGCTGCAAAACAAGTGGGAGGGGGTGGAGTGTGTGTGTGTGTGTGTGTGTGTGTGTGTGTGGGGGGGGGGGGGGGCAGATCACATGGCAGGCTGGTGATTTCATGGCAGGATCCTGTTTAACCAGAGCGGTTAAGTAATGAAGCTCTGTCCTGACTGAAGGTCTCTGAAATAGATTTGACATGAGACTGATGGAGCAGCAGACTTCTCTGTTGAAGAAGGAAACGTCTCCGTCTGAATTCATAACAACAGAGCCACCAGTAGAATGAGCTTTCCAGAGTTCCCAGAGCTAACTGGTTTGTCCCTCCAGGAGAACACGGGCCAGTTAGAACCTGTTCTTTCTGTTACAGGTTTGATTCCCATCTCTGTGATCTGTCACTTTGAGAGCAGGACTTCAACTCTTTCACTCAGAAGCCGCCGCTTGCACTCAGATATAAACTGCTTGTGCTTCGATGTGTTCTGTATCTAGTTATATATTATTAATCGTGTTCATATCATCATCATGCCTGGCTGCTCCCAGTTCAGAGACAGGAGACGTGAACCATTCTCTCACTGGTGCAGATTGTGATCTACAGCTTCTTCCACTGATCTCCATTCAAGTTGCTGTTTAACTTCCATTGAAGCCGAGGACAACAGACCGTCTGTAACGTGCTGCTCCTTTATTTAAACTGGAGTTTAGCTTTAGAGAGAATACCTGATTAAATACATGTTCATCATAACTTCATTATGCTGAACACAGAGGCCTCTGATTGGTTAACTCCAGCAGGAGAATGAAGTTAAACACAAAGAGGCTTCAGTGAGTCTCTGACTCAACCCAGTCAGTGGACGGATCTGATCCAGTCACAGCTCCGGCTGCTGATCTCAGAACTGCACAGGTTCTGTTCTGTGAGTCCAGGCTTCAGGGCCAGATTACACTGCTGCTGCTCCAGGACCAGTTATATATATGATCTTTAAATCACATCAGAAGTTCAGTCTCCTTCTAATCTTCAACACTTCCTGTACAGAACATGCAGCAATAAAATATAAAGTTTATTTTTAATTTATCGGCTTCTAGATTCATAATTAATCTCATGTTCAAATTCTCCTTTGCATATTTGTTTTGTATTGAGTGCATTAATAACTTGTCACACATCTTTCATTGCATCCTCACACTCTTAATGCGTATAGTAGTATTATAGTTGATTCTGAATTTGATTAATATTGAGCTGTGTGTATTCTCTCATTCTCTCTGTTCATATGTTCTTATAGATGAAGAAGAGTAGAGGTGTCTGTTGCTCGTCTGTACCTTGCAGCCCTCGCAGGTGATGCAGCGGTAGTGGTAACCCGTCGCCTTGTCCCCGCACACCACACACGGCTCGTCCTTCTCCAGGTAGCTGGGGATGTAGCCTGGAGCAGAGACGCTGAGAGCTACAGGGGAGGAGGAGGAGGAGGAGGAGGAGAAGAGGAGGAGGAGGAGGAGAGGAAGAGGAAGGAGGATGAGGAGAGGAGCAGAATGTTAAGACAGCATCCTCAAAGAAGCTCCTGTGCATTGGCCCCAGGAGACTGTGATACAGGATGGAACATAAACGACTGCACACGCAGCTTATGAGGTATTTATACACATATATTATATAAATACATTATATATCAGACTCCACATCTGCTTATTAATTCATTTCTCTGGAGAAGTGAAGAGTTCATTTGATACTGGAAGCTGGTATTCACTTTAAACTTTAGTCTCTCAGCTGTGGTGTCGATGCACAAGGACCCCCCCCCCCCCCCCCCATTCAATACCCAATAATATTGAATACAGAAGTTTTTGTTAATATCTGACAGCAAGTGAATGCACCATCACACACAGACACACACACACGAGCGGATCCCCTGATAATAACATGATCATTGAGTTATGACTCAGTAGAGTGTGTTTCTGTATTTTATAAAATCAAAAGATCGATTTTAATGGTTTAATGAACATTGTAGAATCCGTCAGAGTTGTTAATTATGTCAGCTGGTTAATTGGTTAAACAATTAACTACTCTAGTGGACGATCCAGTTCTTTTCTATTCGTTTGTATTCTATGAAAACTCCACGTCCTGAGTGAACTTTCCCGTTTGGTAACAAATGTAGAAGTTCAGAGCTCTGAGCCGCGGTCACCTGGGGGAACTCATCTGTGTCCAACAAAGCTCCGAGGGGAGATATGAGATGTTGAGGAGGAGCTTATCACAGTAATGAGTCCCAGGAGGCAGTGGGAGCCTGGGGGGGGGAACAGACCCTCTTCACAGGAACCTGTCTGAGGCTGAGTTCACTGGATTGTTCGGAGGAGACGGACACACAGGGAGAGAAGACGAGTCCTTACCAGACATGCTCTTCATCGAACACTGGCTGTTCTTCCTCTTTCTCTTCGGCACATCTGGCCACCTGAGGGGCCGCGGGGGAGGAAGAGGAGGGAGGGAGAAGAAGAAAGGGATTTTTTAGATTAACAAGTCGAGTAGTTCAACAAACAAGAAAATTCAAAACATAAAAATCACATTTCCCGCAGATGCATTGAAATTTTTCAAAATATGAACTGGGTTTATGATTGGATTAAAGTTAGATAATTGTCCAAATCTTCCGGTTTAATCCAGTTCAGCACATTTCATTAATAAAGGTCTTGAATGTGCTGCAGTTCACTAGAAAACTGAATTATGAATAACAGGATAAAAACTAATAAGGTTTCAGTCTCTACAGAAGAAACATTTTACCATCAATTACTCACAGGAAGACTTAATCTTGAATTAGGAAATTGAAAATATATATTTTTTGAGGATGATATTTATATTAGTTTGAAGTTCCAGTGATGATATTGAAATGAAATGAATTGTGTGGCGGTATTTTCTCTTCTCTGTCCGTTAAGGATGCTTCGGTGTTTCCTCTGCTAAAGGAGACAAGTTAGGAAGCATTGAAGTTCCTTTCCTTCTCATTTAGAGAATTCAAGCAGCTCTTATTATGAAGGCCCCTCAATCAGGAACCTTCCTTATCAAAATAAACCCATGTCACATATTCATGTGATTTTAGTAATTGATTTAACGCTCATAGAGATATGAATGGACACATAGAGACATGAATGGACCCAGAGACAGTGGATCTTTCAGGAGGGGACACGTCCTGACTCCAGATCTCTTCTTCACATCATCTCTTCATCATGAATTCTGCTTTGACATTTTGCGAAATTCAATTTTAAATCACATATCCACACTAACTCACAAGTACACACACACATACACACTCCAGATTATATATAATTCCATCCCTTGTCTCACACACACCTCCATCCCTCCATTTAATTCTCTATCCTTCCTCTTTTCTCACTCTCTGAGGACTGGCAGCAGATTTGGATTAAATGTCTCCTCCATGTCTGTCTGTCCTCTCCTCTCTCTCCACCTCCTCTTCCATTCTCATCTCATCTCCTCTCATCTGTTCCCTTTCTTCCTCTCCTCTCCTCTTCTTCTCTTTCCTCGTATCCTATTTCCTCTCATCTAATCTTCCTCTTCCTCTCTTGTCTTCAATACCTCCTCTTCCTCTCCTCTTCCTCCCTCATCTCTCCTACTTTTTTCTATCATGTCCTATTTCCTCCCATCTCTCAAATTTTCTGTCTTGTCTCCTCTCCTTTGCTTCTTCCTCCTTTCCTTTCGTTGCATCCTCGCCTTTCACTTCCCTTCCCTTTGTTTCCACTCCTCTCCTATCCTCTTCCTCTCCTCTTCCTCTGCTCTCCCCTCTCCCCTCTCCCTCTCCTCTGCTACCCTCTTCCTCTTCCTCTCCTCTTCCTCTCCCCTTCTCTTCCTCTCCCCTTCTATTCCTCTCCTCTTCCTCTCCTCTTCTATTCCTCTCCTCTTCCTCTCACTTTCCTCTCTAAACTTCCCTCAGCAGTATTAGGTAACACCCCCCCCCCTCCCCTCTGTCTCGCTGGCTGTCAAATCTACTTTCCTCTTCCAACAAAATAAAAGGGGGGTGGAACTCCTCCCATGTCTCTGGGTTCTTGCAGCTCTTCACGCTTCAGCAACCGTATTAGTTTTATTGCAGTGTGGTCAGACAGTAGCGCGGTGGGGAAGCCGTCTCCTCTGGCTGGAGAACAGAACGTGTCGCTCTACGACAACAGACACACAACACAAACCTCCTCTCACATGTCTGCAGCTAGAAACAAACCAAATCTTCAATAAATGATATTTAAGGTTCTTGTGTCGACGTAGATTTTTCGACTTTCTGCATCAACACATCAGGGAACAGATGAATGTTACAGGAGGTGGGGGGGGGGGGGGGGGGGTGGTTTATATCATTAATGCAAACACATCAAAATGAAATGATTCTTTGTTGAGAGACGTTGGAAACTGCTCAGTGCAGAATATCCAGTCGACACCAGAACAAGCTGAAAACACATCGACAGCCTCTGATCTGATCTGCATCAGCATCAGTCACTACAAACATGTCCTCCCTCTGCAGTTCCCTTCATCCTCGTGAAGTCGAACACAGAGCAGCAGCGGCTCCTTGACTTCACACAGAGCAGTCCTAATTATCTCTGTCAGACTCTATCAGTGGCAGGAAGCTCGTTAAGCACCAGGAGCCTAACGAGCTGCTCTCTGGTGAACAGACCAACAGACCTAGGATCAGACTCTGGGTTGGACAGAGGGATCGTCCTCCATCAGCCTCTCAGAGACTTTCTGTGAGTCTCAGCCTCAGAACGTTTCTTCAAAGTAAAAGCTCCGAGGATTTCATCAAATATTCAAGTTCAAAGTTTACGACCGTGAACGAGCAGCAACGTGCACGATGACCTCACCATTTGATGAAACGTGCTGAAATGAAAATGTTGTGTTATCTTTGGTTGTATTTGTGTTTACTTTCTATTAATAAAGTTTATAAACTGTAAAATATCAAAACCTCAATAACCCTAACCCGGGCTCTAACAAGCAGATGAGTTATCATCAGGGAGCAGCTCCTCAGAGCATCAGCTGAAACACCATCAGGTGGAAGATGCTGTGTTTATAGAATCACTTCCATACATTAAGACCCCCCCCCCACACACACACACACACACTAAACAAACAGATGCCACATTTACATCAGCTGATTGTCGGGCTGCACGAGTCACATTCAGAAACACATTGTGCTGTTTTCAGGGAGTTTCCCTCTTAACGACTTTAGCAGAGAAAAGAAACAACAAATTGGCTTCATACAAAGAATCATGTGAATAACTGGATTATTGGTTTTATCAAATAAGTCCTGACATGTTATTAGATGAAAGTGCTATAATTGGATAATCTCTGAAAATCCAATTTGTGAACAACTGTTCTGAGCTGTAATCAACTTGTGTGATAAACGGGGAGGACGTGGAAACAGAGACCGAGAGAGCTGATAGGAGCATGTGGTGCCCCCCCCCCCCCCCCCCCCAGTCGATGCATGTGAACAGACACACACTCACACGCACGCACACTCACACACCAACCTGTTGATGCAGTACGGCTGTAAGATATGCATGATGCTGCCTGTGCAGGAAAGTCCAGAAGCAGAGAGGCGTCAGCCGGCAGCAGCGTGCACAGTGCACGTGTCCCACCTCAAAGTGTCCCACCTCCAAGTGTCCCACCTCCAAGGGTCCCACCTCAAAGGGTCCCACCTCAAAGGGTCCCACCTCCAAGTGGAGCAGAGCAACAACAGTTCCTCTTCTCCAGCGGAGGAGCTTTGGTTTCCTGTCGCTCCTCAGATCCCCGGCTAGCAGAGGGAGTGAAGTCTATCAGCTGTCACAGGGAACAGCGGCTCTCACACTGGCTGCTGGGAGGAACAGCCACTCTGTTTATCCTCCTCCTCCCTCCCTCTTTCTCTCCCTCCCTCGGTTGCTCAGGTCCAGCCCCCCCCCCCCTCCCTCCCTGTCTGTGTGTCTGTGTGTAGTCTCTGCTCTCCGTCATCACAACACAACTCATCATGCTCTCGTCTGCCTCGTTCTAACACACTCTCTCTCTCTCCACGTTCACTTCATCTTCCTCTCCTCTGTCACCTGTCATCCCTTCTGATTCTTTCATATTCTACTTCCTGTCACTCGTCCTGCTCCACTTCCACCTCTCTTCTATTTCGCTCATTTCGTTTTGTCCCACAGGAGAAAACTAAACAACTAAACAACAAACAAACAAACAAACAAACAACAAACAAACAAACCACCACTGCCGCTCTGCATCTAAACTCACTTAAGCTCTACCGCTGACTCGGTTACATAACAGCAGCTGAGGCGAGTCCTGTGAGGACACACAGATTCCAGCTCATCGATTGAATTAGACTGGTCTGGGATCTGTCTCTGCTCCGATTTCTAACAGAAATACTGTTCTCAATCATAAACCATTCATAATCCTTTCCTCTTCATAAGCGTTAAGCCACAGTGGTAGTTTAACAGCCTCCCACAGCGGGGGGGGGAATACCTGAGCAGGAAATATAGAGTTTCACTGACAGCAGCTAAAAATAGATCAGAAGCAGAGGAGCTCAGAGGATGACTCCTGTTGTACTGATGGAATAGAGCTGGGGAGATATACTGTACATCCACCAGAGTTTTTAAAATCAGTTGAGCTGTTCTCAGACCTGCAATGAACTCTGGGTAATCTCCAGAACATTCTCCAGAGGGGCTGAAGGTCCGAGAGGAAAGCTCCGGATGTTCTCCTGCCAGCTCGACCGTAAAGTCTCTGGTTAATGAGCTGATTCTGAGGAAAGAGCCGGATCCTCTGGAGGATTCACCGCGGAAATGATGTAAAATATGAATCTATTAGCTTCAGTGCAGACACACATTCAGAGGAGCTGCTGGAAACAAAGCAGGAACTCGTTCTCTACACGTTAGAGTTCAGGAAATCAGGTCCTTAGCGGACTTGAGTAATTTCTAATCCTGTTTCTGTTCGATTCCCATCGTCTCATCCGCTCGTCTCTGGTGCAAGTTTAACAAAATATCATATAATGAAAATAAGACTAATCCTAAATCCTTCTGATAAATAATATTTCCTGTGGATTTTCTCAGGACTATTTCAGCGGTCAGATGTTAAACTTTGTCTTCAGCTGGACTCTCTGTTCCGTTGCCACTCTACCTGAGTCACTTTGTGGTCACTGTACATCGGGATCCTTGAGGACATAAACTTCTAAAATGTCACGGATGAAAACTTGAGAAATGTCAAGTGAATAAAAAACTTTCTTTCCACAAATTATTCAAACTGAATCTGCACCAGTCGCAGAGATCAACACACGTTAGAATCCTCACCTCAAAGCACATAATTCCAATTTTATTAAATACCTTGAACCCTTCAACACTGTTTGACTCTCACACTGAGTTCGCTGCTGACCTCAGCGTCTCTCCGACACACGGCTCAGAGCTCATGAAGGAACAAGCAGCTGATCCTGAGTCTGCTGCTGCAGCTGATAAACTCACTGTACGAGCACCGAGAGGTCGTCTGAGGACGAGGACTCAACGAGAGGCAGAACTCCACCAACCAGCCGAGGAGGGAAAAACCCATTAGTCCACTTCAGCTCAGACTTTAGTTGTTTTACTAGATCTGAAGACTACAACGCCCACAATGCACTGCTGCAGTCCAACGTTATGATTGTCATCTGTCGTGTTTTAGCTCATTAAGCTTAACTGGACTTCAATAGAGATTTGGAATGAAATCAATAGAGATGACTTTTGTTTCATAACTTAAACTCCAAAGACTTCAGCTGACGGGGGGGGGGGGGGGGGGGGGGGGCGGACTGATGAAGCTGCAACTTCCTGTGTCGGGATGTCAGAGTTTTTCTTTCGTGGTTTGTTTTAGTTTCAAAATCGTTATTCGACAAAAATAGATAAATATACCAACACAAATATCTGTGTTTGTTTTTGTGATGGAAAATGTGATTTATGTTTTTAGAATAAGAAATCAAGGCTGAACACACACGGACAGAAACTCAGACACACACACACAGACAGAAACACAACAGACACACAGACAGACACACACACAGACATAGACACAAAGGCACACACACAGACAGACACACACACGGCAGATTCTATTTCCGTCACCTTCTCCAGGCTACACAAAGCTTTGCAGCATCTCTGTGAGTGCAACGCAATGCTCTGTGACTCAGAAATCACAAAGGGGAGGGGTCAGGGCATGAGGCAGCGCTCACAAGAACACGTGCATGGTCAATGACACACTGTGTGAGAAACAACACACGCACATGCGCACAAACACAAAGCAACAATCCCCTGTTGATGTCACATATTGAGGCGTCCTGAGCTGTCCTCTGCTTTCTGTGGCTCCATCTGCCCTCGCTGCTCCTAATCCAGCTCTGTCCACTGCACTAATCCACACACACACACACACACACACACACTGACACACACACACACACACACACTTACGTACAACCTAAATAAAATACACACCCCTCCTCTCACAAACAACCTCACAACCTCAGAGTAAAGAGGCTTCTGCCAAAGATCAATTATCTCCCCAGGTAGATGCTGCTTGTGTTGTGTTGTGTAACATCGCACACGACAGCAGCACGATGGTGAATCTGAAGGTCGTTGAAATCAATACAGCTCTCTCTGCTGTTAGCATGACGGTGCACGACGGAGCATGACGGTGCACGACTGCTTCTGATGACAGCAAAAGTTTTAAGTTCAAAATAATTGATATTTGTTCTTTCTCTCTGAAGAGTTGTGGCTTTTTTCAACACAACTGAATTGTGGCCTGTGCAGCTGCACTCACAACAACTCCCTTAACAACCTGAGGTGTGTTGACTTATGAACTCACGTGTCAAAGCAACAACAGCAACAACCACTCTCTGGATTCTTTAACACCATCTCCTGGAAATCAGCGTTTATTGCAACATAAGCTCTAACAACAACAACAACAACAACATGAGGTTTATAATACCACACAACTTCTCATCTACACCACGTTCATATTTAACTTCTGTCATTTCATATCATCGTCCATCTTTTGGTTTCAGTCTCTGGTTTTTACAATAAACTTCTGCACTTCCAGGTTTTTATGAAAACAGATAAATGTCACGAGTTGAGTTTGAATCATTTTATTCTCGTTTCTGAAAAATTTGTCGTGACATTTTTAACAAAATGTATTGAAGTGATTATTGTGTATTTATTTGTTTAATGTTCACCACTATGGGGATTTAACTTTGCTAAGCATCGTCTCACAACTCAGACAGTGTGTATGTGTGTGTGTGTGTGTGTGTCTGTGTGTGTGTGTGTGTGTGTGTGTGTGTGACTCCACGTGCCACTGAGACAGAGCAGCACAGACGGCAGCGTGACAGAATGTTCTAACTCCCTTTTACCTCTCCCAAAAAATACACTGCTTCCTCCCCCTCTTTCACCCCCCCCCCCCGCCCCATCCCTCCATCATCACACATCCCCCCCCCCATCCATTGATTTATTTATATAAAGCTTATCCAGCAGTAGCACTCGTCTTCTCCTTCTCTGCTCTTCCTCCTCATTAAAGCTTCTCCTGGTGAAATGTGCTTTGAAAACAAAAAGGTGCTGGAGCTGCTCTGCATCTTTCATCCATCAATCTGTCCATCACGGCCCGCGGCTGCTCTCTCATCTGTCACTGCTGTCAAAGCACCGCTCGCCTGTGCTTTGATGAACACACACACACACACACACACAGACACACAAAGAGAGAGAGAGAGAGAGGCAGGACAATCCATCACATTCCATTCAGCCCACAAACAAACCCCCCCGTCTCACCCTTTCTCGTCCCCCTCTGACGAGTTGCTATCCTGCTTGTTGGACATTGGCTCCATTCTGCCTCAGTACCGTCCAGCGGCCAATCACAGGACAAGGAGGCGGACCCCGGCCTCGCCAGCCTGCTCAGCATTCGCCGCCGGCGCCTTCAGTAGACACGTGAGAATCTAGGAGGAGCATGGTGGGCGGGACGTCGGAGGAAGCAATACAAAGCTGGAGGGGAGAGAGAAGAGACACACACAGACACACACACACACACACACACAGACACACACACACACACAGAGTCATTAACATTCAACCATTAACATATTCCATTACATTTTGAACACATGCATTAGTCCTGTCAATCATGCAGATTTACAGGAGCCATGTCAACAGTCACAGTTTGAACACATGATTCACTTCAGCTCTACAAAAACACACAACACATTCATTTTAGAGCAGCGTCTGATTATTATCCTCATCATCATTGAATCTGCAGATTATTTTACATATATACATTTAATTGTTTAATCTATTAAACAAACGTCTCATTTAATTTTAAGGCAAAACTCATAAAACATCTTCTCATGTTAGAGGATTTGTTGCTTTTTAATGTCGATGAAGTGAAAACTTAATCTGAGTTTAACTGTTTGAACGAGATAAGATATTTTAAGACATCGTCATTTATGGAATTTTATAAACTCTAAATTATTTATCAGAAAAGAATGAACAAATAATCTGTTGACTTATTAATAGTGAAGAAAATACCAAGTTCTGCATATTGATTTTAAACAGAGAAAAAGAGAGCCCACATTTTTTTGATCAATAACTTAAATATTAAATGTTAAACATCTCCCGTGTTTATGTTGTGACGCTGCTGCAGCATGAGAGTGACCCGGATGGAACCGAGCCCGGCTGCACTTCCCCAGTCGGGACGCTAGATGGCATCAGAGCGTCAGAGATCACACACGACTCAAACCCTCGTGACACACTCAACCAATCACAGCTCGTTTACACTGAGGCCGCACATGTACACAAGGTAAAGAAAACAGGGGGGGGGGGGGGGTGTAATAATGTACATAATATCTATAAATCCAGGATATATGATGACTTTTGTGAGATATTTGCATTAAAACAATAACTGAACTCCACAGAGCACTGCACACGACTCTGTGGAGTTCAGTGGTTAAATACCAATACCTCAGTTTATCAAGTGTGTGAGTGTGTACTCGATTCGGTTTTCTACCTTTTCAAATTTGGAACATAAATGTTTGCAAACTGAAATAAACAATAACATTTAATTTGCTGAAGAAAGAAAAAATAAAGAATAAAAATAAAATTGAGGGGGGGTAAAGGAGGAGCTGAGAAACGCACACAAACGCACACACACATGCACACGCACACACACATGCACACGCACACACACACACACACAGTTGGTGTAAACATCATATGGGCCAATGGGTCAGTGACAACACAGATCAATGTACTGTCTGTTAACTACAGACAGATCAGTACATACACTAGGACGTACTGTACCAGTCTGTGTGGAAACAGGACATGCAAGAGATTATATAAAACTATTACAACACACACAAGAGCCACTTACTCACTGTCTATTTAACCACCACACACACTCACGCACGCACACACACGCGCACACACACACTCACACACAGTAGTCTGTCTCGGAGTCGGAGGTTTGGACCACGTCCAAGCTGATTAGACAGTTTCAACCCGGCTCCTCCAGCTCTGTTCTCCTCCAAATTGCCTCCCTCTCCCTCCCTCTCTCTCTCTACTTTCTCTCCCTCCCTCTCTCTCTCCCTCTCTACTTTCTCTCACTCTTACAATTTCACCATAAGCCCCATTAATGAAGAGAGAAACCAGGAGGACACACAAAAGGACGAGGGACACAGTGTTGGTCTCATTGAATCTAAAACACAGCGTGAACATGTTCTTGTTTCTTTTCCAACATCCAACACTTATAAAGATAATGATGTTAAATCCTGAATCTTCACATTTCACTCAGATCCACATCAAAGTATTTCACACCTCAAGCTTTAATTCATATCACCTGATCTCTGAATGTCCGACATTCAAACTACCATCTTCCGAAGCATTTCAAAATGAAGACGGAGAGAAGTGAGGCTCAGACAACCTGAGGTGGTTAGACAGTGAAGCAGCTGACTTTAAGACACCTTTCATTTCAGGGGGTGCATGTTAAATATGGCAGATAGGACTGGAGGGCTGTATACAGTCAATATTAGCTGATGTGAGTTCGGCTGAGCTATGTAACGTAGCAGCAGATCCATCACTGCAGGAGATCTGTGGATCTTACAGGGGGGGGGGGGGGGGGGGCAGGACTTAGTGAGTCAAGGAGAACAATTAGGATGTTCTGAGAAGAGTCGTGAGCAGAATTCATCCTCACACACGACTTAGTGACACTGAAACCTCTGATCTCAGATCAGATCATCAATAAGCGTTCCAGTTTGACTCCACTTGTTTTCACAACCTGGTTTAGAGACACTCTGATTTGGGAACCATTCCAAATCTAAAACTGTCCTCAGGATCCATGTTGACACAATCACTCCTAAGTCCAGGTTCCACTGGAGCCAGGTCTGGACCTTTCACCAGAGTCACAGCAGACGTGTCCCACAGTTTGGGATCTGATCACTGCTCACATTACACTTTGATTCTAAAGTAATATTTAAAACCTACTCATGTACTTATATTTGATCGAATGAGAAATAGAAAGTCATTTGTAGTGAGTTCCAACTTGTGACCTTTGATCTGAGAACGTTTCCCAGAGTCCTCCACAGACTGAATCACGTTTTATTCTCCAGTGCCTCACGCTGGCTGATGGTTTATGGATGTTTACCAGCTGGAGTTAGATCTCCACCAGGAGGAGGAAGAGGATCCCAGACGTACAGGTTGGATCTCCAGGAGGAGGAAGAGGATCCCAGACGTACAGGTTGGATCTCCAGGAGGAGGAAGAGGATCCCAGACGTACAGGTTGGATCTCCAGGAGGAGGAAGAGGATCCCAGACGTACAGGTTGGATCTCCAGGAGGAGGAAGAGGATCCCAGACGTACAGGTTGGATCTCCAGGAGGAGGAAGAGGATCCCAGACGTACAGGTTGGATCTCCAGGAGGAGGAAGAGGATCCCAGACGTACAGGTTGGATCTCCAGGAGGAGGAAGAGGATCCCAGACGTACAGGTTGGATCTCCAGGAGGAGGAAGAGGATCCCAGACGTACAGGTTGGATCTCCAGGAGGAGGAAGAGGATCCCAGACGTACAGGTTGGATCTCCAGGAGGAGGAAGAGGATCCCAGACGTACAGGTTGGATCTCCAGGAGGAGGAAGAGGATTCCAGACGTACAGGTTTGATCTCCAGGAGGAGAAAGAGGATCCCAGACGTACAGGTTAGATCTCCAGGAGGAGGAAGAGGATCCCAGACGTACAGGTTAGATCTCCAGGAGGAGGAAGAGGATCCAGACGTACAGGTTAGATCTCCAGGAGGAGGAAGAGGATCCAGACGTACAGGTGAGATCTCCAGGAGGAGGAAGAGGATTCCAGACGTACAGGTGAGATCTCCAGGAGGAGGAAGAGGATCCCAGACGTACAGGTTGGATCTCCAGGAGGAGGAAGAGGATTCCAGACGTACAGGTTAGATCTCCAGGAGGAGGAAGAGGATCCAGACGTACAGGTTAGATCTCCAGGAGGAGGAAGAGGATTCCAGACGTACAGTATTTACATGACGTCAGGTTCTAAGCATGAAGAGACGCAGTGTAAAACCCACACGGTCCAGACAGAGAAGGTCACAGTAAAGTGTTTGAAGGTCATCGTGGAATTACTGCAGCCGTCAACTCTTTTTATCCCCCCCCCCCCCCAAGTTCCTCCTTCTGCCAAAGCCCTGCATGTGTTGAAACAGTTTTCTTCACATTCATATTTCAAACTGACACAGAAGTGGAAAGTTCCAGATCCACGTCCTCCCTCCTGGATTCAGCTCCTCTCTTCCTCCGTCTCTCTCTCTCTTTCTCTCTCTCTCTCTCTCCTCTTTCTTTCTGCCCTCGTTCTCTCGGAGCCCGAGGCGTCCCCTCGTCCTCCGCTCCACGTTTCTTTTATTTACAGTAATCATCTGCTCTGTGTGTTCATTGTGTTCCCCGCTCTCATTGACTATGTATGGCTGCTGTTTCTCTGCCAGAGACTGTAATTACCGACTGGTGGGGGAGAAAGTGTGTGTGTGTGTGTCTGTGTGTAAATGTGTGGGTGCACACATTTCTCATATAGGAGTGCAGTTGTGTGACATTGTGTCTGTGGGTGTCTGCACACAAGTGTGTTTTCACTAATGAGGTAGCGCACGCACACACACACACAAATCCCTCTGGTTTCCATGTTTGTGTGTGTGTCTGTGTGTGTGTGTCCAACTGTGTGTGTGATTGCATCAATTCTAATATCTCTATGTACATCGTTTTTAAAGTATTTCAGGTTTGACTGAGGTAGAAAGGTTTGTGTATTAATAAAAACAAAGTGTGCGACGGACATCACGGCGCTGCATGGGCGCTGCACGCTGTCGTCTGATTGGCTGTTCTGCTGCTGCTGATAACGCTCCAGTAGAATGTAAACAGAGGATCCAGGTTAGTTTAGAGACGTCCAATGAGACACCAGCTGCTCATCATCAAGTCACATGACAGTATCATGTGCATTAGAGGGAAACCTCAGGTCAGCCGGTCACTGACTCCACTGCAGACGGCTGACTGCTGCACCGGCTCAACTGACCTGAACACAGTTTATTGAATTACTGGATTTTATCTGAGAAAGAGGGAGAAAGACTTCCCTGTGATGACACGAAGCTGAACCAGGATCAGCAGAAGACGCCACAAAGTGACTTCACATGTGAGAGTTGGTGTTAAGTTGCTTTTTAAGCCAACACGTCTCAGAGTGAGGAAACACACGCAGGTGGATCCAGGACCTGGACCCTGATCCTGATGCTGATCTAAGCCGTCCGGATGCAGTTGGCTCCGCCCATCAGCTGATCCACAGATTAACAGAATATAAGAGTATCTCAGATTGAAGCTGAAACTCACACGATTTACGTCCTCGATTCACTTAAGTGGGACTTTCTAGTGTCCTTGGTCCAGAGCTGCAGACGGTCATACACATGGTCGGTCCAGTCCTGTTTCTATTCATCATTTGGTCTATTCAATGTACTGTTCCATAAATCAAAGTTTCATTTACACCAGGAGAGAAGTGGTGGATTCTGCATTTGAACTTCTTGCTGACCAAGACATTTTGGATTTTAATTATTCACAAAGCAAATGATTTACAATGAAAGTAAAAGGTTTAAACGATCAAATGTTTTTATTTCAAGTCTCCTTCTGCTCCAGAGGAATTGAAGTGTTTGTCAATGTTGGTTCAGAAAACCCTCAGATCACAAGTGATCGTTTTCAAACACTTCAAATTCTGCATCTTGACTCACTGATCATAAAAAGAGGAAAACAAAAGCCCTTTTCTTTCAAGCTAAAATTGGAAAATGAGAATGATTCATTTCCATTTTGTTCCACGGTGTTAACGAGCTCACGTGCACTGTGAGACGAACATAAAAGCAAAGAGTGACCTTGTGAGATCAGAGCCCCCCCCCCCCAGTCAGGGTGAGGGCAGCCAAGAATGTGGGCCATGGCTGACCTTCCCTTCGCCTCTCCTCCCTGTTTATATGCAGAGCGACTGCACCCCCCCTCCCCCCTCCTCTCACTCGGATTGAGCCGTCTGCTGGAAACAAGCAGGAACTGAGGAGAGCTGCTAACGAGTTATGATTCCAATTAATTCAACTGCATCGTTTTAATGTAGTTTCTTCATTTGAACCTGGTTTTTCTTCGGCTCCATGTTGAGCTGCTCTAGCATCAGACCGGTGACACTGTGGAGCTGTTGTCAGATGAAATGAAGGTTGTATTTTGTGCGAGTGGAGAGATGTAAACATGTTTGTATGTTGTGGCCCTGATGAGAGAAATGGACAAACAACCCTTTTCACTGGTGAAGAAAGAAGCTGAGTCTCTGGGAACAAACAGTTCAATGTCACTTCCTGTTTCTGCTCCAAACTCCAACAGCGATGACATGTTGTTGTGTTCAAGTTGTCGTGTTTTGTGAAATGTTTTGTGAAGTGTTTTCTAATATTTTATGTTTCATTTCAAGTTGTTTTTCTAAAATGTATTTTATTAAAAATCTTGTGTTTGCTGCAGATGCTGCAGAGAGTGAACTGGTTTATATACACACACAAAATCTAAAATATCAAATCTAAAATGAGTTAAAAATCCAAATGAAATCTGTTTGATGTTTTGATTTCATGCACAGTAAGAATGTGGGAGGTCTTCACTCTGATAATGAATCAGAGACAGAGCGGAGCAGCTACTGGAGCTCAGATCCTGAATCAGTCACAACCTCCTCACACCTGCTGCTCTGAATCCTTCTTCATGCTGTCGTGCTCCTGCCTCCTCACATCGTCTGTGAAGCGTCTTCCTGCTGAGGACAAACTGCTGCGTGACCCTGAGGACACAGCGCCGGTGGAGGAGACGCTGCGACTGCTCTGTTATTGGACGGACTTAATAACCTCCAGCCCGGCCTTCCTCCCCCTGACCTCCTCTTCCTCTTCTAATCCTTTCCTTATATATGACCTGTAATTCCCCTCTCTCAGCTCCTCGCCAATCCAATCTCATATATATCTGATGTTATCACTTTAAGTCATTCTGGGAATGCACTGGGTATTGGAATGAGAAAAAAAAATAAACCTGCAGCGAACCTCCCGCCCGACATCGTCCTTTTCTCCTTCATTTTATTTCTCTCTCTCCCCCCCCATCTATAGGTAGAAATCATCTCTCTTCAGCCGCAGCTACAGGTGAATTCTTCCACAACAAAATGAGACTCAAACTGATTTAAATTTGCACGTTAAATAATGTGGCATTGTCCCTTTAAGATTAATAAGGATTAATATCAGGTTGTAAAGTCTCAGAGCAAAGATTCAGGACGTCTCTTCGTGAGGATTCTGGTTCCTCAAATTAAAACTCTTTACTCGACACCACGACTCTACAGTTTGAAGCCGTGCATCTTCTGTTCCTGCTAATACTTCACAATAAAAGCACAGGAATGGATTCTGAGAGCTTTCCTTTTCACGGTCACTTCCAGATCCCGACTCTAAATGAGCAGCGCCGCTCTCACTCGCCTCTCGCAGACGGTGCTGACGCTCTAATCGGAGAACATGAGAAGCACGATGTTCCGGGACACACAACTCTACACAAAAGGCCGCTACACACTCCTGTTCTGCTGCTGCACATGATCTCAAACCGATTATACTGGCCTCTCCCAATAAGAGTGTTTCCCTCCAGCTTCAGAGTCCGAGTCAGAGCTCGAGTCTCAGATCAGATTCGGCTTCGACCACGTTCACCTTCAATCTGCCGAAGGATTCAAATCTGCAGAGACGTGAGAGCTGGACGTCCAGCAGCACTGGACTGTGGAGGGCGACTCAGCATGAGGTCAGCAGAACGGCTGTGAAGGTCTCTCTCCCTGTGAGCGGGGGGGGGGGGGGGCGTAAATTAACAGCTCCACTGCAGGACGTCGTCATTTCCACTGCTATGAGGGAAACACTGATCACCGTGGACACGTGGACGCTTCAGGACTAGAATGTGTCCTGTGTCTCTGTGGAGGGACACAACTAGCAACAGGAAATAGATATCAAGGAGAAAGAAGTATATTTACTCAAGTACTGTACTTGAAGTACAGATTTAAAGGTATTTGAACTTACTTATTACTAGGGTTGCAAAGGGGCGGAAAATGTCCGGTAAATTTCCGGACACTTTCCATAGGAATATTAAGATCGGAAATTTGGGGAATTTTGAAACAAAAAATACACAAATTATTCTACAGAACAATGCCACGTACCTATGTTAAGAATGACACAAAGATGCAGAAGCATGTAGTCAAGTGTCTAAAGTTTCCTCAGGGCTCAAATCAGCCTATGACAAACAAAATGTTTATATTTATGTCTGTATATGACAAGGTTAATACAGTTAGTATAAATTACCCACACAATTTTCAGTTATTCCCGTTAATTCCCGTATATTCCCATGGAAAGTTTCCAGCTTTGAATATTCCCGGAATTTTGCAACCCTACTTATTACTGAATATTTTCTGTTGTGTACCGCTTTAAAGCTCTACTCCACTACAAGTACATGATAAGTACTTTAAACTTCATTAACCCAACATGGACTACTTTCCCAACCTGAGCTACTTTGACCTCAGGTTGGGAACCACAATCTGAATCAGGCTCTGGCTCCTGGACTGAATCAGAACTTCCACTTCAATGACTCAGCGCTTTACTAAACTATAACTTCACACCTGAGTCACAGTCACGTGTGCGAGCGCAGAGCAAACATCACAGGTCCAAGTGAAACGAAGGTGAAGCTGCAGCGAGACGCCACGTGAACCGTTCAGGGAATATTTACGTGAATTTAATAACCGACACCGGAACGTTCAGCAAAAGTTTGAAAAAGATTTAATCACAGAGAGAGAAACAGGAGAAAGTTCCTGAAGCACAGACAGAAGTGAGAGAGCAGCTCTGATTCAGACTC
Source organism: Platichthys flesus (assembly GCF_949316205.1). Lineage (NCBI taxonomy): Eukaryota > Metazoa > Chordata > Actinopteri > Pleuronectiformes > Pleuronectidae > Platichthys > Platichthys flesus. The sequence goes on along the minus strand of NC_084960.1, from coordinate 1,119,306 downwards.
CAGATGTTCTGGATCCTTCCCACTCGTGTTCAGATCTCATTTGCACATCCAGCCGTCAACAGAACCAGATGTTCTCCCTGTTCCTCATCTTAAATGAGTCGTTTTAACAAATGTCAATATTCATCTCTATCAGTGTGTTTCTGTCACTGCTGCTCTGTGAGCTTCAGTTTCCCAATTTATCAGTCAAGTTCATTTTGAACCCCCGACTGCTTCATCATAATCTGTGGACCTGACTCCCAGTCTATCTGCACACCCCCCCCCCCCCCCAGTATATTAAAAAAACAAATCAATTAAATGAAATCAATTCTGAGCAGCACTTCAGACGGGAGCTGGTAAACTGTGATTGATAAATCCTACAGGACCTGGAGCCACTCGGGTCCGTGGGTGAGGCTGAGTCCCTCGTCTCCTCCTGGGCTTCAAATGAGATTCATCTTTCTCTCTGAATTGTTATTGTGGATTAAAACGCAGCATAATTGGAAACAAGCTGCCATTCAGGCTGATGGAGACAAACAAGCTGCAGGATGCTGAAGAGGAATCATTCCCCAGGAGATCTGTACGTGAGATATGAAAAGACTTTGTTCTAAGACTAAAGAGAAAATGCAATAAAACCGAGTTAATTATGAAAGATCACAGAGCTTCGTCAGATTTAAAGTTTCTTGCAGTAGTTTGTCATAATTTAGAAAAACAGACGGCAGGAATTACTTTTTCTAAAGGTTCTGAAAACTCTCAGGTTTTAGTGGCTCGTTTTCAAACCACGCAGGTTTTCTTATTCAGCGTCCTAATGGTTCATTAAAACATTAATAAAGCTCAGAGCTGCATCCCAGTGATCCCAGACTGGTCCCTCAGTCGTGCTGCTATCAGCCTCCACTGCTGAGGGAACTCCCATCATGCACTGCAGCACTTCTCACTCTCTCTCGATCAATTTCTGGAGATGGGAACAAATAGATGTGTCCATTCTCTGCTGTCTGTGAGTGTGTGTGTGTTTTTGTGGGTGTGTGTAGCACAGCATGTAGCATGTTTACTCTATCTCTGCTGTCTGTGACTTTGTGTGTGTTGTTTTGTGTGGGTGTGTTTAGCACAGCATGCAGCATGTTTTATTGTGTCTCTGAGTCTCAGTAGCGTCCCTCTTATGTCTTCACATGTCTATTTATGCTGTGATTGAGAGCAGCAGTAGACTCGTATGTCAGATATAAGGACACAGTATGTGTGTGTGGGGGGGGGGGGGGGGGGACATGTGACACTGCAGGAATCAGCAGCCAGAAGATTGACTACCAATCAACCCTGAACAGCTGCATAGAAAGGGGGCGTCTCCTCGGGAGCAGGCGAGGGCGGGGGGGCAGTGAGACGTGAACCATATCAGCACAGACCATCGATCTAAATCTGCTTCTCAGGATAACGACCGGGTTCCTCCTGTAGAACGAGCGGAGAGAAGCAGGAACGTCTCTGAGTCTCCGAGTCTCCGAGTCTCAGAGTCTCTAAGTCCCTGAGTCCCCGAGTCTCCGAGTCTCCGAGTCTCTAAGTCCCTGAGTCCCCGAGTCTCTGAGTCTCTGAGTCTCTGAGTCTCTGAGTCTCTGAGTCTCTGAGTCTCTGAGTCTCAGGGTCTCAGAGTCTCAGAGTCTCAGAGTCTCAGAGTCTCAGAGTCTCTGAGTCTCTGAGTCTCTGAGTCTCTGAGTCTCTGAGTCTCAGGGTCTCAGAGTCTCAGAGTCTCTGAGTCTCTGAGTCTCTGAGTCTCTGAGTCTCAGAGTCCCCGAGTCTCTGCAGAGGAAATCAAACCCACGAGAAACGACTCCTCATTTTTCACACATGGACGTGTGAAAAATGTGAAATGTCATAGAAAATGATCATGTGGGGGAGGGGGGGGGGGATAAGTGGTCGTCTTTCTACAGAACAAAGATTCAGAGGCTTCACAGAGAAAGCAGCTGCCACTTCACTGTCACGTCCGATTCCTCTGAAACAGGATTAACACAACATCTCAAAAGCTGGAGCAGCATCTTGAGCGACGGCCAACTCTCGTTTCCCAGAGCGGCCGACTCTGCCGAGCACGGCTTCAGATTTTCACAGTAATATTGGTCGTTTACAGAAAGCGCAAAAAAAAACCTCCAGTTATATAAGAAGCAGCTCGTCTTCTGGTGAGAGCTCGAGATCTGAGAAATTACTAAATCAGTTTTGCTTCTTTCATTTAACAATAAGAAATCAACTGAGCTGCTCTGGTAAATACTCAGAAGAGACTCTTCAGCCTCGTGGCAGCAAATCACCACGTAGAGCAAATGACCTCATGACCTCTGAGCTGCTCTGTCAATGCGTCTCTGCAGTCCCACTTCCCATCTACAGGTTCAACACTTCTGCAGGTGGACCTCAGGCTGTGTGTGAAGGGGGGGGGGGGGGGGGGGGGCAGGAGAAGTGCCTGGTTGCAGACTGCAGCTGATGTATTTACTGTAAAGCGGAGCCTCTATATGAGGACAGCTGACTGCATGGCCCGGATCATGCTGACATACAGAAACGAAGGCTGCCAAGGACTTTATGTCCCTCCAACTGTCAATCAATGCTCCTGCAGGCGAGCCGAGGAACAGGCCATAGGAAGGAGGACGAGTTGGACAAGGCTTGTTTGGAAACCCGAGAGGGACGGAGGGGACGTCAGAGACACCGAGGGGACGAGAGGCAGAGTCGTAACCAGGAAGTGACAGAGAGAGGGAGTGGAGGCAGGTGAGGGAGGGAGCAGGAGGAGAACACAGGTGAACACACAAGAGAACAGAATGTGAGCTGGCCTGGTTGATTGACAGGTGCTGATCATCCTCTGAACATCTGTGACCTGGGGAACAATCTGCTCAAGCCTCTTCTTATATGAACTGAGTGTGTTTACAAAGAACACAACACAACACAAAGGCGTTACACACCTCAGAGTCCAGGCTCGACACCTGCCTGCTTCTCTCTTTGTGTCATGTGACTGATGAAATACTTCATTATTGGCTGATATCTGATCCAGGGTTAAAAGAGAAGCTGATGAGGACTCGTGGTTGTGTAGTTGTGTAGTTGTGTAGCTGCATCAACACTATTGATCGGCTCCAGTCGGTGTTTTCATAAACAGCGATGCAGTTACTCTCCCGGGGAACACAGAGAAAAGCAATTTCCATAAAGGCGCGGGGGGGGGGGTGTTCTGTGTCCAAGCTCCATCTGAAAGTGTTGCTTCCTCTCATCATTTACATTTTATTATCCGAACCTCGGTTTCTTCTCTGCATCACATTTTGTCCCCGTTGTTTTTTCCTTTGCCTTGAAGTGAGATTGTTCTTTTAAATCTCAGAGCTATGAATTAATAATGAGCTTCCTTAAGGTGCAACACAATGGATGATATGAGCTGACACATGAGACTTCCTCCCTCTGTGCCTCAACCTGTGCTCTACGTGGTTATTGACACCGATTTGTTTATTTATGTTTTATACATTTATGCAAAATGAGCAAATTAAGATGTTCATACGATTATTAAATGGTTTCAGAAACTTTGTTATATTGTATATTGAGTTATGTTTGTTCTTGTCACAAACGAAGGAGGAATCCACCACAGAGAGTTGGACTGTAGTTAAAATATGAATTTGACCAATAACGATCTGCTGTGACAGGTCCGACCTTTGAGACGATGGAGAGTCAGAAACCGAGGAAACCTTTTCTCACCCGGACGCAGAACTGCAGAACAATCAACTGAGAATTTGTGGATTGATCCCCCGGCAGCCTGACGGAGCTGAACAGGAGGAAAGAGGAAGCAGAGCCGATCAGAACCGATCCACTTAGACTCAGCACTGATCAGTGTCAGGAAACTCCCGGGAAATCGAACTGGAGTCAAAGCTCCAGAAGAGAGGCAGGTACTTTTCACAGGCTCGATACCATCAACAATAAAGTTCCAACTAAAAGTGTGGGATCACGAGAAGTGACGGGAACAACCGGATTAAACCAAATCCACAGAAAACCTAAGTTTAAAAAGTACACCGGGTACTTTGGAGTATTGGTGCAATAAACTTTTCATGGCTGAATCTCCACTGTCATTAATTAAACACAATAAGAAGTGTTATGGTTCTATAATTCCATAATCAAATATAAACTCTTCTAAATCGTGTCGGTGCCAGAACGTTGAACACACTTCAGCAACACACTTGATTTTTGCATTTTGCAAACTACACACTACAAGTACACTTGAATGAAGAGACAGATGTTGACAAACCCAGCTCCTGTTTGCGAAGGTCCACTGGTCAAGTTATACAGTGAACACAACCCGCCCACACACACACACACACACACACACACACACACACACACACACACACACACACACACACACACACACACACACACACACACACACACACACACACACACACACACACACACACACACACACACACACACACACACACACACACACACACACACACACACACACACACACACAGCTTCCACTCACTGACCCACTGTATTTTAACACAAAGTGAGATGGTGCGTGTTTGAAACAGTTGTTCTGCTCGACACATGAACGACACCGAGGGGAAAACCTGACACCTGTTTCAAACTGCTCCTCGTGCCTCATGGAGTCAGATTCATCATGAACTTAGTGTACATGACAAACTACAGTGAACTGTGGAGATGCACCAGTGAGTTGAGGCTGGATACACAAACCAGTTGGAAAGATCATCAGCGTTTCCCAGTAGCTTCACTCTTTGAGGTTTTTTTAAAACTCTGCAAAGTTCTAAAGGATAAATATGAATTCTGTGTTGCTGCTATCGAGGCATGAAGGCTGTGGCTGGTATGTGCATGTGACCGGCCGACACGCCGGGTCACTGCCTGGTAGACGTGTGCTGCCATGAAGAAAGAGCTAAAGCACAGATTAACTTCTTGCCACCCTGTTCACCAGCCGCTCGAAACACTGAGGGAGTTTGAGTCTTTAGTGCCACTGCCCCAAGGCTCGGTCACAGCAACGTTTAAAAGAGAAGGTCACCACCAGAGAGAGAACCTCCTGCTACCTTCATAATGTGAGGAACACAAAGTCTGGAAGAAGAAACTCCAGAAGAGACTCAGAACCAACTGTTCTGGAAACAGCTGGAACGTGACGGGGACATTTTGTTCCCATAAGGAAAACAAGTCAGTGTGACTGTGTTCAACCAGATTTAACTCTGCCCTATAGCATGAGTAATGTCACACTTACACACACACACACACACAAAGACACACGCATGCAAACACACACACAGACACACACACACACACAACTATGCATCAATACATGTGAACACTTCCAACAAACTATTTTTAAATGACTGGTCCACACACAGACAGACACACATACACACACACCCACACCCACAGACACACACACACACACACCCACACATCTATACATGTGAACACTTTCAACAAACTATTTTTAAATGACTGGTCCACACACACACACACACACAGAGCATCACACCCAAGGCAGCGATCTGATTGGCCGACGCTCTTTACATTACGACGAATCTGAGGTGGGGGAGGCAGGCTGTATATCGCCGTGGCAACACGAACCAGGGGGCGGGGCCAGTGTGCGATGACGCTGAGGCGGGAACATACATGTGACTCAGGCTGGAGGACTGTGGGGGGGGATGCAGAGGACAGAGGGTGTCTGAGGTGAGGCTCGTCCTCTGCTGCCCCCCCCCCCCCACACACAGCTCGCTCCATCTCTCACTCTGTGCCCCCCCCCCCTCCATCTCTCACTCTGTGATCCCACCATCGTTCTTTACCTGCTCCCCTCCTCCCTGCTCTCTCCATCCTCACAGAAAGAGAACATTGTGTGACCACGACACCAAAGTGCTGCTCGTTCTGCAGCGGGAGCGGTATCTTTGTGCGGGGATCGAACAACGGTCTCGTGACAGAGAGGGAAGGTTCCACAGGTAACGGAACCCGGATCACTCAGAAGTCTGTGGTTCTTCTGTCTGTTCCTGCCTGATGTTCTGACTGAAGGTCAAAGTGTCTCAGTTTGTGGTCAGTGAGACACCTGCAGACTCCAGGTCAGAGGTCACCCTCTTTGATTGACGGGACCTTTTCCTGTTGACTTTATTGAGCCGTATATTCAAATGAGGCAGTAAAGAAAAAAACCTATTAGAGAAATGTTAAAATACATTTAAGGGATGTTCTATAAATAAAATCTTCACGGCAGGTGGCCGTAAATTTGTGAAATGACTTTTCAGTGGAGTCGTTTCCTGTTGATCAGTCGAGGCTTCGTCAAACTTTATATTTTACTGATCCCTCACTTTTCTATCTGAAGCTCAGATTCAGTTAATGACCTTTACAGCTCAGAGCTGCTTCCATCTCTCGTCACACCCGACTGTCTCTGCTCTGTATCATTTAATAAGGCAGAAATGCCAGTTAAATGTCAGTTAGACACAAAGATATAGAAATAGGGAAACATAAAAAGTACTTTTCCTTTGTTGTTAGTATAAAATGGCAATTGACGTGAGCAGGGAACAAATCACCTGGACCCTCCTCATGTGAGCGATATGACTGAGATCTAATTCACATCCTGTCAACAAGGAGAAGAAAGAGGAGGAGGACACGTGATGATGACCAACAAAAGAAAACACAACTCACCGCTGCATTCTTCTCTGTACTCGTAATGCTTCCCCCTCTTCTTCCTCCTCGCTGGTATGGATCTTCTCAGTGTTTACTCTTCTCACTTTCTCCAAGGTCTACAGTGGAGTCTGCCAGGAAGTTCTTCAGTCTCTGCGGTTTCCCTTCACCAGCAAGAGAAGCTAATGAGAACTTCTCCTGCTCCGAGGGAAGCTCCTCTTCTCTGGAGGCTCCGCCGGCTGAAGAGGAAGCTCAAGGCAGAGGAGGAACTTCTGAGTGATGTCTGAAGGCCCCGGATGCTACGGCTTATGCCATGAGGCTCGTGTCTGAAGTGACTTTGCTGCCTGAGAAGCGCTCGGAGTGAAGTTTCCTGCCAGTTGATGTTCTGAAGTCTCTCCCTGCTCCTCTGGAGGCCGCCGGCGCTACTGCTGCTATACTCCTGCCTCTAAGGCAAATGGAAGATGCTGGAGTGAGGTGCCTACTGGGCAGGTTGAAGCACCAGGCTGCTGAGCACGTGTTACCAGCTGGGTCGAGCACCAGGACAGTGAGTGCTGTCGCTGAAGGGTTCCCTTCGGTTTCCTTGACTGAGTGAGTTTGTAGAAGTTGTGTGTGCTGAGGTATATTGTTGCCAGGTTTATTCTACAGAAGGTGAGGATACTGTGAGTGTTTAGCTGCCTCTGTGGCAACACCACCTTTCCTTCCAGAAGGAACTAGCCCAAGGTCCAGGCTACGACTGTGGATCAGTACAATTCATGCAGTGAGCGGATCTGAGCCGGCAGGTGGCGAGAGGTCAAAGGTCATTGCTGGTTGTCGCGGCCTCAGTGGGGAGAGCTTGAGAGGCAATACAGGTTATCAGGGCAGCGCAGAGGTCAAAGGTCACAGGCGTGTCCCAGTCACTGGCTCGTGGAGGAGGTAGGCAGTGGGAGAAGATCCCTGAGGTAAATGGAGAAATGTTGCACGAACAGAACAAAATAATAAAGAAAAAAGAGGAAACTGAGAGCAAATAATAAGTTGCTGATTTAGTTTTTCCTTTTTTCTGTTTTGCTGGGAGGTAGAACGCTGAAGAGGTGTTCTCTGATTGGCTCAGAGCGAGAGGAGAGGACGGCCGGAGGTCAAACTGTGCTGCTTCAATCTTCACTGGGTTTTTCTATCTTGTGTCTCTTGAAGAAGTAGAATGCTGGTGGTTTTCCCGTGTCCATCTGAGGAAGTCGATGCTCGGCTCGGCCTCGTGACATGAACAGGTTGGTTCCTTCAGGGGCTCCACCTGAAACAAGAGAGACAACATCAGGTCAGAGCACCACCCCAGCAGAGCATCCAGAGCAGTACTGTCATCGGACACCAGGGGGAAGGGAGTCCAATCACATAGAGCTAATAACTGGAGCAGTTCTCCAACAATATAAGAACTACAGTGAGTTTATGAGAAAATGACCCGGAGACGATTTCCCACCGGACCAGGAAGTCCTCAGGCTGAGGACCTGAAGAGGAGCAATGAGGTGTAGCCCAGCAGAAGAGCATCTGGGCAGCTTGGTTCCACCGTGAAGGGGACAGAACCTCCCAGTGAAGATCAGAACTGTCACTGTTTGATATTAAAGCCACAGCAGAACGGAGCTGCCACTGAAGAGATCTCACTCTCCTTAGCCTGGAACACAAACGACTTCCACAGAAACAAGCCCAGACGATCAAGTCTAAGCTGATCTGGATTGTTCTTCTTGTTACAGGAGAACTTCTACCAGCACCAAGTAGGACTCCAGCTTCTGCCTGATTCTGAATCACGAGGGATCTGGATTTTGTTCTTTAACTGGTGTAATTTCATCAAACGCTTCCAGAGCGGATTTCCCAGCTGAGCAGTAAAATCCTGCGGCTGCAAATCGGAAGTGACCGAGAATTTACACATGCAAACTAAAAGAAGCTTTTTCTTCCTCGGAGTTTAGCGATGCAAAATGAAAATACTACACATGCTGCAGCAGAAAGTGACAAATGTAAAGAGGCAAACAAAGCACCAGTGTGTGTTTGTGTTGTGACCCTACACAACTCACACAGGCTCTGCAGGGACGACAGAACAGAAAACAAATGAGGGACGTTCTTCTTGCAATAACAAAAGCTACAATACTTGTTCAGTATGCAAAGCAGCTACTGGGAGGAAAATCTATTGTTGGCAGCCCGCATTCGAATGCACACAATGTACACAAGGACACACACACACACACATTCTGTGTTAATATGTCTCCATCTGTGCAAGCTGTACTTGGGTTGGGTTTCTGACAGACGCACATAATTCTCTTTGTGTGACTATCTTCCTCATGAGGGAAAGGTAGGTTCATGGGGCGCGCACAGACACAAACACACACACACACACACACACACAAACACACACACACACAGGGGCAGGCACCATGAGCCAACTCAGTCCACCACTTGATTCAAGACCTAAAACCTTTTGAAATGTGTAGCCTCCATCTGAGTGACTTGAGGCTCTATGTAAAACGGGCTCACACACAAACTCCTACACACTCACACACAAACACACACAACTCGCATATTCAAATAAAATGAGATGCATCAAAACTGTACACCCACACATTTGGGGGGGGGGGGTGTTAATACTTAGTTAGTTGCATAAACTGGAGATAATTAGTAGCTCCACTAAACAATACATAGTGTATGTGTATTTATATACAAACATGTACATATATACATACATGTATGTGTTCCTGGAAATATCCTTTTTGTTTGATATAACTAGAAATCTCTATATTGATATCAGGACATTTTCCCATCTGTTGTCTGCTGTCTTTAATTCTATTCTCTGACAAACAACATCAAACACACAACAGTCCTCTTCCTCCAAACACACAACAGTCCTCTTCCTCCAAACACACAACCGTCCTCTTCCTCCAAACACACACATCTCCGAGACAAACACCGGAGACTCGGATGAACCAACAGCAGGAAGCGACTAATGAAAGAGATCTCCAGATTAATGTGATGAAGGAAGAGGGAAGGAGAGCGAGTGGGATGAGAGCAGAGAGTCATTTCTAACAATAAGCATCATTCTGTGACCCCCCCCGAGCCCCCCCCACCGGGAGCTGTGACAGATTTACAGTGCAGCCTGTTATCACCGCTGCCGGCTGCCAAATTGGCTGTGAAGTAAAAAAAAAATTAAAAAGACCGGCCGCTGTCCAAATTAGAGACCACTTGGCTGAGGAGGAGACATGAGATGAAAAGTAAGAAGGGGGGGGGGGGGGGGGAATTGAATAATTTCTAATCTGATTTAGTGATTCAAATGTTTCAGATTGGTTTTGTGGTTTTGTAGTTTTCAGGGATTTAAGTCTTTGGAAAATAAAATAATTGAAGACATATAGAAGAATGACTGCAGATATAAAGATATGAAAACTGGAGAGAAAACTTTACTTATCAAATATTAAATATATATATATATATATATATACAACGCACACACACACACACACACACACAGATATATATTTAGTATCACCTTGGCAAGTGACTCGGCCGCCTGTCGTTTTCTGACCCTGACCTTAAACTGGAAACAAAGATTATCAATAAACTTTCAGCGTGTTGCTTCTATTGTCCCTGAAGCTGCTGACTTGTCTTCTCCTGTAAGAGGCTGGCACAACGAGCTGGCAGCTGATCAGTGTGCACGTGTGTGTCTGTGTGTGTGTTTGTGTGGTGAGCAGCCACTTGGCAGACTCACAATTTGGCAGCAGGTAGCGATGAGGTCATGCTGCATTCTTATCGAAGGTTGTTGTGTTTTATCTCCTCTAGGATTTTTTGGTAGAGGATGGATTTGGAGGCTGGAAAACACCCACCACCCCCCCACCCGCCTACACACAGTCTGCAGGGACGACTGCTGGTGTTCAGCCAAACTTGTGTGTTTTTGTGTGTGTAAGACCTTCTGACTTTCCCAACAGTGAGGAGGATATAAACCCTGAACCCGTCAGATGTTCTTCTCACAAAGATCTACTTCACAAACCAGCTGGAACAAAGACGGAGAACAATCTGTGAGTGGAACCGAACGTGAACATGTTTGTATCTGAGCTGTAGGTTTGTGTTCATACATCTTTCCATCAGCGTGTGGCACTGTGGAGTGCGGCTGTGCACGTGAAGCTGTGAGGCAAGGGGACAGGAAACCTAACACCTGGAGAAACCTGTTCAGCGATGCACTGGGTTCTATAGACTGAGGGAGGTAGACGGCTGCTATCGGCTGGTGGTGTCCCAGCTGTGTTTGGGTTGAGTGCTGCTCTCAGTGGGGGGGGGGGGGTTTGATGAATCAAGAGCCAAGAGCCTTAAAATCAGAAGCTGGAGACTGTCGGTCTTCCAAGGTGACATGTGAGAAACAAAGAAATAACCAATGAACTACATTTAAGATGTGAATTCATGTGATACTTTGGGTCATTTGACTTTCTGCAGAAAGCTGACTTGGGGTCATGTGACTTTCTGCAGAAAGCTGATATGTCCTTGTTAAATATGCAAGAAGTTGAAAACCACAGAGCAATAAAGTTTTGATATTTAACATTTTATGAGGGACGACCTCATAACACAAGCTCAATAAAGTTATGTTCAAATTGCTCATTTTGCCTCAGTAAGTGAAACATCTTGAATATGTCAAATGCAGTTAAACTCTGTATTTTACTATCGTACAACATGAGGAGGAGACGAGACGATATTAAAACAATCTGCGACAGTTCCCATGTCCAACAAGACAAAGTGTGTGTCCACGCAGTCTAACACTATAAAGATAAATTAAAAAGAACAAAGACAAATCTTCATAATCCTGTAAAATGAGGAATCACATCAGAATGTAGCCGGAGTCTCACGTGAAGATATCTGTTATATATGAATTAATATTCGGTCCACGTCCGGCCTGTTAAGTGTGGAGCCGGTCTCCCGCCGTGCAGCCTGCGGGGGGGGCGTTCAGGACCCATGTGACTCTCCAGGATGTATACGCACCATAACACACGCAGGTTGAGTCAATACAGAGAGGGAAGCTGGTATGTAGGTTAGGACACATGATCAGTGACTGGAGGGGCTGAGATGATTAACACTGAGGACAGAAAGACGAGCTGCAGGACAGAGTGGACCCAAAACACAGTCTGACTATCAGTCCAGTGGGGGGGGGGGGGGGGGGGTTCAGCCTCACTCGTTATAATTTCCATTTCACAGTAATGTCATGCACATGAAGAATCTCTCTGGTACAAAACAGGAGCTTTAATGAAATTTTTACAACTTGATTAACACACACAGATGCCCCCACACGGACCTGATTTAATATTACAGAACCAAAGAGCTAACAACATGGAAATCATCCGGCTTCTTTAATTAGAAACCCCCCCCCCTCCTCAAAAAAAGTCTGGATATCTGTGAAAGTATTAAAACATGTTGTGATGTTCCAGGAGTGTGTGCTGTTTGCTTTGGGACACGAGTACACGCAGCTTAATTGGAATTCTAATTTTATTTCATCTGCTTTTGGTGTGTGTGTGTCTGTGTGTGTGTGTGTGTGTTTTCCACGCTTCACTGATTCCACAGCAGCCGACTCGTCTCTTGTAGTAACATCATCCACCTCTACAGTGAAATCGAAGCCACTTGTGTGGAACTGTCTCTCATAATGGAACAACGCAGAGATAACTGGTGTTAATGTTTTATTCAAAATAATGAAATGAAACCTGAGCTCTGGATTAAAGGAGCTGCAGCGTCAGAGAGGATCTCCACACCTGCAGCTCGTTGTGTCCTTACACAGAATGATGCTCTTCCAGTTTGTCTGAGTGACACAACTTCACTCACTGGAGATGAAAGAAGCCAAGAGGCCAATGAGCGTTGAGAATGAACCTGGAAGTGACCTGTGTTCAAATGCACTTTAACACATTTCTAATAAATAGACAGTTTCAGCCGAATATGGCCAATTTTTCTCCTGCAGTGAATTCATAACTGGGACATGTTGTCGTCTGTGAGCTCGGGACCTGAAGGAGAGAGAGGGTTCAAGCTGCCTGTGGTTCTTTCACCAGAACAGGTTTGACACAAGCTGCCGTCAGAGAGCAGGGACAGGAACACCTGCAGGGCGTCAGGAGAACGAGTGAGAGTGAGCTGAGTGATGGGTCCTCAGGACTCTTTACTGTGGAGACACACAGGGAGACGTTGTCCCCGGGTGAGGGCGAGAGACACAGAAGAACTCAGGTTTAAACCATGTGTCAGTTCTGGTGTCTGTTGTCTTAGTTAACACCTGCAGTCATATAGATAACGTAAACTGATGAACTGTGCCTCACTGAGCAGCTGATGAGTTGGAGATAGAACATGTTGCAGCTGGAGTGTGGACTCCAGGTGATCCACAGCTATTACATCATAAATCATATGTAGAACCATAGCAGTGCACATCCTGAGTGTGTTAATATTCATCTTCTCATTCGGCTGGTTTCACTTCCTGAGGAGATGATTTGTCTTTATTTGTCTCCGTGTGCAGCACAGCCGGTGAAGTGAGTCGTGAATAATCATAAAAAGAGGAGTAATAACAAAAGGACAGTTTCCGAGGCCACTGCTCTGAAGTTTCAAACCCGTCCATGAGGTGAATGAACAGATTCTCATTTCCAGCTCCTGCTCCGGTGAGAAGCAGCTGGAGTGGAATTCAAAGCGTTTATTGCTCAGCCAGCCTTGATCAGAAGGATACTACACACGCTGAGGAGGCTCCACGCCGCTCTGGAGCACGCCGCTCTGGAGCCTGCCGCTCTGGAGCCCGCCGCTCTGGAGCACGCCGCCAACAGGCATTCGTCTTCATAAGATCCAGCTCAACACAAATTGATTCATCTAAAAACGAGTTCCCTCCATCTGGGTCCAAAACAACAAACACAAAATGGAGATTGATGAATGTGTGCGTGCTGCACAGCGTCATGGATGGATGGAATGAAAAATGAACAAGAGGAAACATTACCCACAATGCCTTGAATGGCGTTCATAAATAATTAGCTTTTATCTTTCCTTTTGTTTTCCCGCTACACGTTTTTTTCTTTGGATAACTTCTCTCCTCATCTCTCTGTGTTCCATCTCCCCTCCAGCCCAGTGTTCCTCCTTCATCACTCTTTAACCACCTCCTCCCTGGCACTGTGCAGGATGTGTGTCTGTGTGTGTGTGTGTGTGTGTGTGTGTGTGTGTCTGTTTGTGTGTAGGATGATGTATGGAAGCGAGCGCATGCTGCACAAACGGGGGAGATGTTCTGTCTCTGAGAGGCTGAGAAGCAGAGCAGGACTCTCTCCTCCCTTTTGAGCAGAGTTCACTCCTCACACTGTTCAGATCTCCTCACAACTCCTCACACCTCCTCACACCTCCTCACACCTCCTCACTCTGTTCAGATCTCCTCACAACTCCTCACACCTCCTCACACCTCCTCACTCTGATCAGATCTCCTCACAACTCCTCACACCTCCACCCGCTGCTCTTCCTCCCCGTCCTCTCCCTCATGTTCTTCATTCCTTCCAAGCTTCTGCCTGCTAATCTGTCACCATCCTCATTCTTTGTCCCTCCTGCACCTGCACCACTTCCAATCTGTTCATGCTGCTGCCCCCCCCCTCCCCCCCTGCCCCCCCCCCCTCTGTCTTGGTTCAACTGCTGGCAAAGCTCACCCCATCCAAGGTCACCTATACTGCGCTGTGAGTCTGACAAGTGGGCTGATGTGTGTGTGCGATGGAGAATTCCTCACATACAGCAGGCTTGTCCTCATGCACAGCATACACAATTACCGTGCGCGTGTGTGTGGCTGCTGTGTGCGTGTGAATAATCCCTTCTGTGTGTGTGTGTGTTGTTGTTGCCCTGATACCCTTGCATGTGCATTCCCCGATGCATTTTCCTATACGTCGTGACTGCGCCTGTGTCTGCGCGTGATTGGCTGTCCTGGTAATGTACGTGTCTATGCGTCCATGTGTCCTCGCCTGGCCTGCTTGTGTAACCGTCCCCTGAGGCCGTGCTGGGTGGGCGGTGCTATAGGAGGCTGTGTGCTGTGCACTGAGGAACATACAGGATCGGCAGCCTGTCTGCACTCACTCACCTCTCCACGCAAATATTGACCCTGGACCGTGACACAGATCCACAGAGAGTGAGGTTACAGAACAGGGACATTATAGGGCTGTGTTTGGTTAGTTTGTCACATGCACACATGAGCACATATACACATTAACACGTTTTACAGTGAACAGTGAATGTAAACCACTGAGGGCACGTTACAGAGAACATGTGGATACATGTCTTTTACAATATTATATCGTTTAAAATCCTTATTCTAAAAGAAACTAAAGCTGTCAGATAAATGTACAAAATACTGACATTACTTCTGATTTACTGGATTGAAGTATGTGGAAGGAATAAATGGAAAATCTTAAGTACTAGTACTTACACAGTGACTGGAGTTATCATTAATGTCACTGAGGCTGAAATCCTGTGAAACTGACACTGAATGTTCTCTGCATGTCCCACTGGAGTCAATACTCATGTGTTCACTTTCAGATCTGTATCTTGACACATTTTTTATTAAAATAACTACATATAAAAACCTAAATCCAAAAGGTTGAATATGTAAAGAGATGTGTTGTTGGAGCTCCACTGAGGCGCAGCAAGTATCTGCCTTCATCACACGATCTAAACCAAACAGATGAGCTTCATCACCGAGGCTTCAGATCTGTTATTATAAAACATCAGATCTGTAATATACATATGAATTTATAAAACAATATAAGATAAGATGATATTCCAGACGTCATAGTATCATTTTAAACCCGTGAGCTCATTACAGATTCAGTGAATGATTCTCTGGAAGTCACAGGAAACAGTCATCAGCTGAACGTGCTCCTTCCTGTTCAGCAGCTGTTGGACACTCGTCACCTGCAGGTTTTGAATATGTGGACATATGGAATCCTCAACATGTTTCACGAATGTATTTGACGTTATGTATTCCGCCGCCCACCCGAGAGATGCCTCCCGAGTCTCTGACAGATCCTTCTCAATAACAGATCAATGCAGTGAAGCGTTTCTCTCCCTCCCAGAGACCAATGAGCCTCTTCACGAGTCTCAGCTCCTCTGCAGTCTGTTCTCAAAGTGTTGAACACACTGTGCAACACGTCGGGTGTCGATCACAGAACAACGAGACACGTCTCCCCAGCAGAACACGATGGAGCTGCTTCAACGAGTCGTGAGAGACTTGTTTCAAATGGAGACTCAATCGATGGTCTGGAGTGTTTCAGATAGACGTAGAAACCTGAGTCGTTACTGAATCCTCCAATCATATCTCAACGTTACCAGGCCCAGCACACCTATCAGTTGTGGCTTTAGTGGGCGGAGCTTTTAAAGAGTTTGCTGCATTTCTTGCTTCAGGCTTTTAAAAAAACGTCAAATACAAAAGCAAACATTTAAAGACTCAGTAGTGTAGCAGCTGTGTCTTTAACCAAGCATCATGTGCAGGACCAGGCTCCTCAGCTCCATGGACCTGAGGAGCTGATCTGAAGCTCCTGGTTCATCACTACTCTCTCTGTGGAGGAGCTGCTTTTAACACGTGTGGCGACAACACAACTACACAACAGACCAACAACGGACCAACAACAGTAAAGACACAACGTGCGCCTGATAAGAACCAATCGGGTGAATGCGATACAAACTAAAACGTAGAACCAGACTCCTGGGGGGGAAGGGGGGGGGGGGGGGGAAGTAACACTATGGTCATGTACAGTCACTTTCAGTTACTCACGGCCCGGTGCACAGCAGCCACCAGGCCTTCATCAGGGGATTCAGTTCCAAGGATTGTGTTCATTTTGCTGAGGTGTGAGTCCTGAACGTGTGTTTTTACATTGAATGTCAAATGTGTTGTTGCTGTTTGTGTGTTCGAGTGGAGCTGAGAAAGAAAGAGATGAAGAGGAAACCCTCAGCTGCCGTGCTAATGGGGCATTGGACCTTGTTTCATTTCACAAGTATTAAGTATTATTTTAATAAATCTTGAAACGTTGTGGATTAAAATATTCAATGTGAATACAGAAGTACACCCTGAAGGTACTTTTACTATAGAGTGTAAGTAAACAAGTGTAAGACACTGTTCCTGAGTCCAGGAGAGCAGAACAGTTTTCTATCAACTGAACTGGTAATTTGTTCTCCAGGTAATTTAGAGTGGGTTCACTGGGAAGTGGCTTTTCCTCTGACTGGTTTGAAACATGAACTGCTGGTGTTTCTTCATCTCATCTGGTTGTTTCCCTGCAGAACCAAAGAAAGGAACAAACTTCTTCTAGTGACGGTTCAGCTCCATGAAGCCCACAGCAGCTCAGTCTAATGCACAGAACCAATCGATGAGACTAGAACCCAGTAAACAGAACCTGCTACACAGCTGATACCGGGTCGTGATTGGCTGTGATCCCTCGGTCGGTTCAGGACCTCACAACCAAACAAGACGAGACCCCCGACATCGTAAGAACCAGGACCTTGGAGGACTGGAAGTGGGTCGTCCCACAGTAACCACCGTCACCCTCGACCCCGACCTGACGCTGGGTTCATCCCCCGGTCAGCTGCCAGCTGGAGGGTGGACGTTCAACTCAATCCTGCAGCATGGTACAGTAGACGGGGGACAGAGGGGGGGGTGGTGCTGCTGGGTTTTGGGGGACGCTCCGAGGGGAACAAGGGTTTCCTTGTCTCAAGGCCCGCCCGTGTTATATGGACCTCACACCAGATTATTCAAACCTGCCCCGCAGAACTCGACCCTTTGGTAAACGAGGCCCGGGACCACAGCAGAGGACTGAGCTGCTCCGAGACGCTGCTGCTCCATTCAGGCTTCATGCTCCTGAATATGGTTCTGGAGATGAGCTGCTTCTGAATATGGTTCTGGAGATGAGCTGCTTCTGAATATGGTTCTGGAGATGAGCTGCTTCTGAATATGGTTCTGGAGATGGAAGCAGTGTTGGTCCTGCTCATCAGACTCATCATGTCCCGATCCTGTCCCGTCAGGACGGAGAGGGACATGATGAGTCTGATGAGCACAGACAACAAATGGAACTCACACACAAAACAAACTTGTGTCCACAAAATAAATTGGCACACAGAGATATACACATGTTCCCCTCCCCCCCCTCAATGTACTCCGGGAAAACACACAAACATGTTTGAATGAATGGGGGGGGGGGGAGGGGCAGGAAAGAAGCATTATATCTACAGTGTTTTGATTTGGTCAGTGACGTTTTGGACATGGTGGTGCACACACACACACGCACACAGACACACACACACACACACACACACACAGGTTGCAGATTGAGTCACAGTAACACTCCTCTCATTCATTCATTCCACCTCAGCCCAGTATTAAACACTGTGAATACACAATCTTTAAACGTATATAAAAACAGGTCGTTCCACAGAGTTGGTGGAAACGCACTTTTCAGACTTTAACTTTCTCCAGATCAGAATCTCTTCGGTCCAAAACTCGTCCAATTACACAAATGAGAGAAACTCTATATATGTATAATTGGTCTCCTTCTCTTTAAGGCTCATGGCCCACGTTTTCCTCCATATGACCAGTTGTACGACTCCCACATCTGAAGCCGGAGACCAAAGCCGCTCTGCCTCTTTGTGTGAACGCTCTAGATCCTGATTCACAGCTGGAGCTGAACACAAATCACATCACGTCGGAAACGCTGCCTCCAGAAGGAAGATGTCCCCCTCGGGCCCGGAGGCTTTTATCACCGCCTCTGATCTCGAATATGAACAAGACTGAAAATAAATCAAACACTTTGTTCACATTATTCTGTCGTCAGATCTTCCACCGCTGCCATGGACTCAGCAGCGATGCTCCGGTTGTGTAAAGCAGCTTGTGTGACTCGACTGAAACCCTCTGGAAGAAGCTTCTGTTCAGAGTTTTTGCCCAGAGTCCAATTATTCTGCCACTAGTCAACCTCCTATTTCAACGTGCAGTGATTTAAGCTCAAACCTTAAAGATCCGAAAATTTAAAAAATCGAATT
The DNA here is from genome assembly GCF_949316205.1 of Platichthys flesus. Taxonomy (NCBI): domain Eukaryota; kingdom Metazoa; phylum Chordata; class Actinopteri; order Pleuronectiformes; family Pleuronectidae; genus Platichthys; species Platichthys flesus. The sequence continues at coordinate 1,100,730 of NC_084960.1, read as the reverse complement.
GTGAACTCCTCTACAAGCGATTGGACAGGAGCCTTTACCAGCATTTAAATAAAACGCAGGTAAAACCACTGACTCCAGGTTGAGGAGACGTGAGCTGTGAGACACGTCCACAGTGAACCACCTCAGACCTCTGCTTCTAGATTCAGGATGAGCCTCATGCATGTACAGCCGAGCCAGACGGGAGGAGGCAGGCAGAGGAAGGGTTGGGCTGGACAGGAAGCGTCTGCATCACGGGGACAATAGGGCCGAGTGCTCGTGGACCAGCGTGGAGGAAGACGTCTCCGAGGAAGATGTCTCTGAGGAAGACGTCTCTGAGGAAGACGTCTCAGAGGAAGACGTCTCCGAGGAAGACGTCTCTGAGGAAGACGTCTCTGAGTCCATCACCAGGCTCAGCCGGCTCCACACTCTGCTGGACGACGGGTGAACTGGCTGCAGAGCCCGTCTGACTGGCAGGATGCTCAACATGCTGGGTGAGTAATTGGACAGTGCACGAGGCCGTGGGGGGGTGTGGGGGGGGGGGTAGCGCTTTGCCCGGGGACAGACAAACCCTTCAGTGTCCAGGTAATTAGCGCAGCCATTAGGGAGCCGGGGTTTATTTTTAACAGCGGTAAATCATATTCCATAACCTTTAACAGCGTTTGTGGCTTAGAGCCAAATGAATGCAGATTTTTGTAAGTGTCTCATTACTGAAGTGAAACAAACAGTGTAGATGAAAAGTGGATTCAAACTAAATGGCTCACGACAACTCTCCGCAGCTGTTATGTAGGTTAATGCATCGTTTCTGCCTTTGGCTCGGTCGTGTACTCGCGTGTGTTCATGGACGACCAGCGACCAAAATCATTTATGCAACATTTAGAAGACTCCATAATTTAGGCCGAGGGGGGAGTTTGGATCCTGCAGCACATGTTCCACGGCTGAGAGGGTTCAACGCCCACTGGCCCACAAACACATTGAGATGAGTGAACTCACCGTGAACTGAGGGTTACGGGGAGTTTTTAAGATCCCACAAAAAACTCCACAACACAAACTTCACACTCAGGCAAACTGTTTGAGTCAAACTGGAACGTGTGATGACACAACTGCTGCGATATGATCACAACATGTAACACAACTTTGTGGTTTCACTCGATGTCTTTGGGAAATGGATCCAATCAGTTGATCGAGAAATGGAATCCAGTGTTTACCGTTAATTATCTGATCCTAAATTTATAGAAAATTTGAAAATAAAAAACAGGTTTGATTCAGTAGATCAGGAATATTCTGTTTATCAAAACCTTTATTTAAACGTCTGCAGATGTTTGAATCGTTTAATTTCAATTTCTTCTTCTTGCTGCAGAAAAGCTTTACCAGTTTGATTTGATCTTTTTTACTTTTGATATTTTCCCATGTATCTTTGTACAAGTGAAGGTTATGCACTTTACTGACATTTACGTTAATTTGGTATCTGGCATGTCTACCGCCCCATAAACAAGGGACCCCCAGGACACCTCTAAACAGTGTGGAAGGATGCTGCTGCTGCGCCAGCTCAAGCTCCCACTGCGCCAGCTCAAGCTCCCACTGCTCCCACTGCTCCCACTGCGGGGCTGCGCTGGGGAGCTGGGGCTCTCGCAGCCAGGCTCACCGGGGGTGAGGGGGGCAGGGCACTCAAAAAAGGTCAATCTGAGGAGGGCTGTTTTAAATGATCCTTGTGGTATTTTGACCAAAAAATAGTACAGACATTTCATTAAGACCCCAAGGAGCCATTTCAACTGTGGTGAAATGGAATTAATATGTCCCCTTTAAATAAATTAAACCCTGCTTGTTAAACGTTTGTCCTCCAGACAGAAGCACCAGGCCGTGTGGTGCAGCTGCAGCTTCTCAGACGTTGCACGTGAGGAGCTGAGGACGATGTGAACCCGTCCTCGAGACCTGAACATGTGTCTCTGCATCGGGGGGGACTCGAGAGTGAGATAATTTGGACTGCGTGAGACATGAAGTTATTTCAAATCCAATCACGTCCTCCCTCATGTCACAATACGTCCTGTCACGTTGCATCACGTCAGGGCGTCAACAGCACAGATCTCACAGTCCCACGGCTCTCTCCTCTCTCACCCAGCGGGGGGGAATAACGCCATACCAGCATTATCTATTGTCCGTGCATTTCTCTCACAGCAGGGGGGGGGCAGCACTTTACAGTCAACACACACTCACACACTTCCACTGCACTGCTAATTCAAGACCTGGGGAACGTGAGAGTCCTTCTGCTGCAGAGATCAAATGAATGAGCCGATTATTTACTAGATTAAACATTCAATTCATAATGTGTCAGAGGGACAGTAAACTACTGCACATGGTGAGGACTACAACCATTTCAATTATGCCCATAAGGAAGAGTATAAAACCAAAACTTCATTCAGGAGCAACAATCTGTTAATAAATAATCATGTGACATTTGTCGTCAGGATCCATTCTCCAGAACTACAGTCTAAGACTTGAGTTGGATGAAGCTACTTGCTAACTGTGGACCAACCAGAGTTAAGTGTGACTCGACTGGTGAGGTGATGGTGAGGTTCATGTTAAACTGGGAAACTGGTCCCGTACAGCAGGTCCTCATGGCAGAGACCAGCAGTGTGTGACCTCAGAACCCAAACCTGCCCCAGTACCTCCATGTTGTGTTGGAGCCTGATGACAGCTCTCTGTCTGCGTGTGGGGTGCCAACAGGTTGTAGTTGTGTCGTGTCGTGTCGTGTCGTGTCGTGTCGTGTTGTGTTGTGTTGTGTTAGGGAGACAAGCTGCTGCTCATGTCCACAGACCACAGGTTGAAGTATTCACAGAACAGAACTTGGTGTGTAGCCAGTGACGTTACACTTTTTGTTTTAAAGGGTCATTGTTGCCAAATCACGCTTCACAGGTCAATAAAGGATTTGTTGTGTGTTTCACATGAATAACACAAATACACTCAGCTACATAAGAAGTAATGCACAGTATTTATGCTTGAGCCTGATTAGACACATTCTTAATATCAATCTTTTGGGGGTTTTGTTTCCCTCCAACTGACTGATCTGACTTCAGCCTCTTGTTTGAGGCGTTTGACACAAATCAGAATTCACCACACACGACAAGAACATGATGTTTTGAGCCGGTTCCTTCTGCTCCGATACACCGTGTACAGAGAAATGTGTCAAAACATGGGAACGGGTCTAATAAGCTCATGTCAATGCTCGTCGGCCTTTTCTAATTAAAGCCTCGACGAGGAGAACTTCCTGTGGCAGGAGCCTGGAGCTGCTCGTCCGTGGAGACTCTCTCTCTCTCTCTCTCTCTCTCACCTTGTGGTTGTGCGGCGGCGCCCTGCAGGCTCAACACAATCATCTCACTCACTAAGAAACAGCTGATTTCACCTCCGCTCTCTGGAATCCACAGTCTCCCAGCGACCGGGTCACAGACGTGCAGGAGGGAAATAAACCGAAGCTGCTGAGACTTTCAATTAGTGTGTGTTTGTGTGTGTGTTTGTGTGCGTTTCTCTCCTCAACCTCTGCTTCATCGACACAACTTGTGAGTCACTGTACATGGCACCTCTGCGGATTTTAGCAATTAGCATAATTTAGCATGGTTCCAGCACTTATTCATAATTATGTAAATTGCCGTCGTCTCAAAACAATTTCACATTCGAATAAGATTCAGAAAGTCACGAGAGGAGCTGAGTGAAAACCAGGAGCTGTGATTGAAAACCATCTGTGCTCTGTGACGACAGAGTCCCGCCTCCTTCACCCACACGACCACCATCGGATGGCGCCGCGTCTTCAAGGGAACAAGGAACTCTGAGAGGAAACAGAGGAAAACATCCTGTGTGAAAATATGACATTTCACTCTTTTCATCAATGAAAATATTTTGTCATGTTTTATTTGACAACATGATACTGATATTTTGTGATTTGTTGAAATACTTTTAAATCCGTGTTTTATCGGCTTCAGACGCTGAGAAATTAAGAGGATTTGTAAACATTAGAAAAATCAGGTTTCACGTGATGTGTTTCAACGCTGAGGGAAGAGTTCATATAATCATGGCTGTCACAGACGTTAGCTTTAGCAGACGTTAGCTTTAGCAGACGTTAGCTTTAGCAGACGTTAGCTTTACAGGTCGTCTGTTTGGTTCAAACTGTTTCACACGATCTTCACGAGAAATATTAAAGTTAATGTAAAGTGAAATCAAATCAAACTGTTCCCTCGGCGCTCGGAGGATTTCATTTAAACACCATCGAGTTCAGAGGTGAGTCTCACTGAAGTCCAAATGGCACCGAGCCGGTCGGCCCCTTATTGATTCTGCCTCGTTACCAGTTTGACGACCACCATGGGAAACCAGCACCCCCCCCCCCCCCCCACACACACACACACACACAAACCCGAAAGATACAGAATGAGGAAAAACAGTTTCTGTATTTTCCTCCTTTCTCCTGTGACTCTGAACATCGAGCACAATGAAACACTGACTGGTAAATAATCTGAGTCCACACAACATATAGGACAGTGTGTGTGTGTGTGTGTGTGTGTGTGTGTGTGTGTGTGTGTCCTTGATATACTTGTTAAGCTGATTTAGTTTAAATGAAAGGGGGGTGGGGGGGTCTGAATGTTCAGACTGTTTATAAGTGGGTCAACTTGAGCCTCAAGTCAAATCACATGGTTCTGATTTCAGGTAGAGTTTCCGTCTTCCAGTGGAATATCGGCTGCCAGTTTGGACCCAGTGAAATTAATGAAAACCCCAGAAACCAGTTAATCCAGCAGCCGGTGAACTGGTGGCTGTGGATGAAGCCGCTGACAAATCCTCCACCAGGACTAAACAAACGTGGTGTTGACCCGAGGCCGACCTTCACTCTCTGACTGTGTGTGGGTTCAACCTGATAGAGTCTGGACCCCCCCCACACGGGTTACTCATTTATAATCAGGCAGAAAACACACTTCTCTGACCTCAGACCCACACAATTAAGTCTTCTATTCTTTACACATTAAAATAAACTGTGTGACGTCAGAAACTGTGAAATGATTGAGATGAGAAAGATAATCACAAACTCATCAGATCAGATTCCACTTGATGGTCGGTTATCTCCTTATCTCTATTATCCACTATGAATTGAATGTTTGAGGGTTTGGGGCTTCTTATGGAATGATATTAAATACAAGTTGTGATATGTTGATATGTTAAAACATCAGCAGCTCCGAGACGTCTGCTGTGGTAAGAAGAGCCCGACTGAGTTATCCAATAGCCGAAAGAAATCACAGACATAACGGTGTCACCATTTATTTGCCTATAGTCCTCGATATGAATTTTGCATATGAATTTGATGCATTAAATCGGATAGATGTGGACTTGGTGGATTTGACGCAGACTGCTCGGCCTCGACTCTGTGACATTTCCTTTCTTTTCTGAACTGTGACCCGAGAAGCCTCAGACTTCATGTCCCATCACCTCCATGTGCTCGCTGCTCAATAACTGATCTCCTCCACCGGCAGAGGAAGAGTCACGAGGTCGTCTGATCAGAAAAAATAAGAAATGTGCAGCTGATGAAATTCATTAGATGGAGCTCAGTGCAGGTCCTCTCCGTTGGAGGCTTCCAGGAGGGGGCGGGGGGGGGGGGGAACATGACCTTTACTGCGCCTCCTTTATTTCAGCCTCCTTCTGTCTCTCATGATCTTGATTCCCTCGGCAGCGCCCCCCCCCCCCCCCCCCCACCTCACCTGCCTCATCTCGCTCAGATGGTGAGGACAGCAAGATGCCAGAAAGATATTCTTTTAAAAGTCACTGCGTGAGCCGCCCCCCCGAGGGGAGCAGCAAAGGGCTCGACCTCTCAGGGCAGTTCATCCTGAGCAGGGAGTCCGTCCATTTAATGTATCCCTGGACCACTTCCTGTTGTGGCCACTCCTGACGCCTTGGTTCCTTTCTCCGTAGGACAGAGTACATGTGTGTGTGCTATGCACGCTGCACAGAGTACATGTGTGTGTGTTGCACAGGGTACATGTGTGTGTGCTGCACAGAGTACATGTGTGTGTGAGTCCTCCCTGGAGGGAGGGAGATTGTTATGAAGTCTTTCTCTCATCTCACTGAAGCAGTTTTTTTTGTCTTCCTCTTATCCACTAACACAACACCAGGCTCCTGAGGGAAGCTACTGGAAGTTAGAAAGACTTCACAGCGGGGGGGGGGGGGGGGAGGAGCCGGACACAGCATCACTCTCAGATGGAGCCGCTCACCCTCTGGGCCAATCAGGGTCATTTGAAGAATCAAACAGTGATCAGCCGTGTGTGGGACGGGTCACATGTGAGATACCCCATGATGCAACACTTCCCCTTCGTGACATCACTGCACTGCAGGAGCCTGAAAACGACCCTGTCTTCAAGCTTTGAGCTGATCTGAGGACAGTTACAGAGCAAATCAGGACGGGTTGATGACTCCGCTCATGGAAATAGAACGTCTCGTTTGGGTTTGGCCTTCAAGGTCCATGTGGCCCAGGAAGGAGGTGGACCTCCACACATCAACTCTCATCGACCACGAGCTCCAATACACCCAGTGAACGCTGCCCCCCCCCCCCCCCAGCACAAAACAGCTGGGGAGCATAGTCGAGCATTTAGCAGCTGAAGAGGCAGCTATTTCCCTACAGAGCTAAAATAGATTGAATATTAGATTTGCCAGACACATGATTCCAAATGGATTATGACGGTGGACAGTGGACGCCATTATTCTGTTGAGAGCCTCCGGATTCATTTAAACACATCCTGTATTAATATGGTTATACATTTGTATTAGTCTATTAAACTAGACTTTACTCAAACTACTAAATACTGGTTGTTATTGGTTTATTGAGAAAATGCAGCAACTTGAGGCTCAGTACAAAATCTATCTTGATTTGATGAATTGATGAATACTGTGGTGTGGCTGATGAAGGGCTGGTGGGGGTCAGGGTGAGAAGGTTAACTGTCATCACTCACACACACCTACAACACACAAACTACAGGCAGAGCTACACTTTATGGATGTTTTAATACCACACTGAAGAGGAGAGAGACAAAGAGATCCTGATTGAAATAACAGCGTCAAACACCTCAGAGACCTTGACTGTTACTTCGGGGGGGTGAAAGTCATCATTATGAAACAGTGGAGGAACAAATTAGAATCAATAAAACTACAAACCCTCCTGAGGCTGAAAAGAAAACACTTGAACCAGAGCGAGTGTAAAACAGGAGCTGGGGCGTCTTCTCGAGTCTCGCCTCTAGGGCAGGAGAACCCTCCTGCTCCTTCTCGAGGAGACACTGCTCCACTTGCTCCTGCTTCATGGAGGAATGTGAGCTCAGCACTTATTGTTTTTCTGGGGCTACACTGGAATCCCTTCATGTGTTTGATTTATCCACAAACAAATTGCATTTGCACTAAAAAAGATGAAGAAACGTAAATAAACTCGTTCCTACGTGTGAGTCCAACTCTTCATCCTCCTGTTTTCAGTTCATCTTCCTCTACATCCCACATGAGACTCAACACGTCCTGATACCGAGACTGAAAAGCAATCACAGCAGCATGTCACGGCCCTAAAGGGACATGTCAGGAGATGAGGTGAGTCTCAACCTGGTTTAAGACATTTACAAGTTATTTCCTGCCTGATGGAAGGAGAACTGTCCTTGATGGACCGATGCATGTTTCTCTCTCTGCGTGGGAGACGCACGTGTTCCACAATAATTGAATCGAGGCTTAAACACAGGAAAGGAACAGGACATTCCCGAGAAGCTGGTACCACGCAGGAACCCTGAGGCTCTGCTGTGATACCCTGTGTGTGTGTGTGTGTGTCAGAACATTTAAGAGCTGTGTTTTATATTGCTGCATGATTGATGTTGTGGTCAGTCGGGCGTTGTGTACACGGTGTTCATCCACCAGGTGGGGACGACTCTCTCTCTCTCTCTCTCTAACAGCCCCGGCTCCTCTGTGTCTTTGTGTCTCTACAGTTTACAACAGACTAGGTCAATGTCTTCAAATGTCTTCTTTTGTCCGAACAAAAGTCCAAAATCCAAAGTGTATCATTTTGTTAGGATGACGAGTCACAGATAAGCCGGAGCAGTAGAGTCAGGAGAGCAAAACATTAACACACAGAATCTGTTTTAAACTACACATTATAGTTTATTCCTGTTTGATCCTTTGAGAAAGTCAAAAGGCAGAACAATGGATCATCCAGGTTGTTATTAGTTCTCATGCTGGTTTATTCCAAACACCATGAAGAAATCAGTGTTTCCCATTTATTACCGAATTAATTCATCTCTGTTTGACCCGTCTGTTTTTACTGTTAATCGGTCAATATACTTGTTGTTGGTTAAAATATGAATTATGCATATTCCTACTGACAACTTGTTGTACTGTTGTGATAAACTCCTGTGTGAGTCTGTACAGCTGCAGAGTGAATCTACTGTCTGTCCTCTGAGTCCCCGGCTGCAGGTCCCTCCCGTCCACAGCTGTCCTCAGAGGACAGAGTGTTTCTTAAAGACTGAGGAGCCGTTAGAGGAGTTACACCTGAAGTACAGAGAGGACAAAGGGACTGGACACACTGGGTGATATGGTCTACCATGCTGGGACAAACTGGGAGGAGACAGATGGACGGAGAACCATTTACCTGCATCGCGTGTGGGAGGCACAGGGAGGAGCTGTGTGAGTTTAACCACTTCACCCCCCCCCCCCCAGCGGCGTCTCAGTCTAATGCATCTAATCCTAACTCAATTACAGAGATCTAATTTAAAGTGCTAGAACTTTAAATGCTATTTACAGCGTCCTTTACATTTTGAGAGCCATTTAGATTTTGTTTGACATTATGTATTGGAGCTGTTTTCTTCTGCAGCTGGATGTGAGTATTCTGCTAATTGGATGAGCATCGAACCCACGGACAAACCAGAGCAGGTTTGCCGAGTTCGCCTTTCAATCAGCACGCACGTTTTCAATTTGAGAACTCCACCGCCGGTGATGTGGGCAGATCGGTGCAGCCGCTAATTAACGCCTCTTTTTAATTTCAGAGGCAGCTTGTGCAAATTTGGAAACTGACAAAAAAGCAAATTCCCTTAAATTAGAATTTCAGTGCAGTCGTGCACGTTTCCTCCAGAACAGAGAGAAGAGGAGTGAGTGGGAGGAAAATGAAATGAATAAAACTCTCCAGATAGAAGTGTAAATGCAGATATTCAGTAGTAGTATCAAACATGTGACTGAATGTTGACATCATGTCTGTCCTGTGAGGACCTCTGATGTCTCCTGTACGTCCTCCCACTGGTCCACTGAGCCACCGTGCACAATGTAAAGAACCTAAACCAGCACAACTAAATGGTATGCAGCCAATCTTTACCATTATAAATCACACTGCGCTCACATGTCAGAATGTCTGTATGTGAAAAGGTCAGTTTAAAGCCCCCCCCCCCCCCCATATATGATTTCACTCACTGTGGTGGATTGGTCCCTAACCCACAGTACTACAGGACCGTGTACTTCCATACTCACACATGAAGAAGTACTTCAACATGCAGTGAACTGTGAGTATCTGCATGTTGTCCTCATAACAGACACAAAGTTGTGTTTACAGAAATGGATGCTTACCGCCATCTTGACTACGTAGCGCGGGGGGGGGGGGGGGATGACATGTTTTCTAACTAGTGAAAATGGCGGAAGAGGAAGGACGTCATCTTCATCAGTGCTCAAAACATCAAGGGGCCCACAGTACAAATGTTAGGGTCAGCATCATCATCATCATCACTCATTCTAGTGAGTGGGAAACAGTTTTACTTAAGACAACTCCCAGTTAATCCATGCACCACACCCTTGAGTACATAGTGTACAATGTACACATTGTACACTGTGTACTACATGGAAGTGCAGTATCTGAATTGACTGTTCTTCTTTAAATTAAACTGAAGTTCTTCTGTTGAACAACCGTCACAATCTGCAGAACCAAGTTCACTACTTTTCTAAATAAAAGCTCTAATTCAGCTCGATATGAAGTATTGCAGCAAAAATGTGCTTTTAATTTGTAGACCAACTGCTTAAGAGGAAGTGATTCCCTGAATGATGTCACGACAGAGATCGAAATTAGAATCAATTAGTGTTGACAGATAGACGGTGTGGGGTTGATTAATCAATTAACCAATTAAGTTGCTTTCTAGGATCTGCAGGAAACTGAATTGCTCTTTCCTTTAATCTCCAATAAATAGTTTTTGTGATTTATAACAAAGTACCTAAAACACCTTCGTACTAAAATACCTAATTATAGGTTAATGGACTGTTGGTCAGAAAATCAATGGTGAAATAATCAGCAGCTTAACGGTTAAGTGCAACTCAGATGATATAAATGTGTTATAAACATTATTAGACGTGGAAGCTGCTGGACTCTAACTGGTTCCATCCCCTCGCCCGTCTCTGTACATTCAGTTACTGGGGGTTTGGACGGTTGTGGGCGACACGTCCCCCTGTGACGGCATGTTGAAGGGGTTAATTTTCCTCAGAACCAGCTGCATGCACATACATGTGTGAATCTAAGCCCCTCCCCCCCTCTGTCTAGTTCCATGTGACGTCAGCCGGCCGTGGGACCTCAGGGGCCGCTGCCATACGCCCTATTATGTATGTTATGTAACCCATTTCCCTCAGACTGAGGAAGGAGAGAGAGGGGGGGGGGGTTGGGCTGTCTCTCCCCCTCACCCCCTCCCCTCGCGCTATACATTAAGCCTCAGCCTACCTCGGAAAACCAGGGCACTGCCTCCCAGCACCGAGCTATGGGAGTGGAGGGGAGGGGGAGGAGGGGTGGCGTTAGGGATATAGACGTCAAAAGAGGTCACGTCTGGCTGCTGGCTGAGATTATGGCTTTGTATGTATGTACACGTATACATGTACACGTACATACATATATATTTCTACTTGGATTCATCCCGGCGTCATTTTCAGAGCGTTTTCTTCAAGAGGGAGAGTGAGTTCAGATTCACTGTTTACTCGGCTTCATACGATTTATTAATAGGTTTGTTTTAATAGGATCTCCGTGTTGTGTCCTGGCTTCTAACGCTGTCTGAAAAGAACAATGCCCACACACACACACACAACCCCCCACTCCCACAGACACACACTCAACCTTCAGGAAGGAGCTGGAAACTAATAAAACGCTCCTGACCTGGCGAGCGGGATGATAACTGGGTTACTAGGGGAAAGACCTCTCTCTAGGTCTCCTGCTCTCATGGAGTCGGTGGGATTCCAGCTCCTCACTCAGATGTTCATCACTCAGACGTTCCTCACTCAGATGTTCCTCACTCAGACGTTCCTCACTCAGATGTTCCTCACTCAGATGTTTCCTCACACAGATGTTCCTCACTCAGATGTTCCTCACTCAGATGTTCCTCACTCAGATGTTCCTCACTCAGATGTTCCTCACTCAGATGTTCCTCACTCAGATGTTCCTCACTCAGATGTTCCTCACTCAGATGTTCCTCACTCAGACGTTCCTCACTCAGATGCTCCTCACTCAGATGTTTCCTCTGGACCTCTGCAGCTGATCGACAGCAGCGTGAAGGAGGCCTCACGTCTCTTCACCAGGAGAAACATCAGCTCACGTGGAAGCACGACGCCTTGAAGGCTGAGGAACCTTTACTGTTAGCGTGTCGTGTTTTGCTTCTTATATCTCACCCTGATCTGATGTGTGCACCCCCCCCCCCCCATGCTCAACAGCTGGAACCCATGATATCTCAATCTACTTTAAATTCAGGCGCTGAGCTCCTGAACCTTTCATTTCACAGTGACTCCAGTTTTACACTCAGCTGTGTTTACATGAGAGTTTGACTTTGTGTGCGTAGCTCTCTGGTTGTGTTGATCTGAAACACGTCACACACACACACAACGTCAATTGTCAATTGACAATGTCAATTTCTTGACAACGTTTAGAGATTTAGGACAAAAAGACCAAACCAGTGGCGTCCTGTGGGAAGTGTCTCGTCTCTTCCACATGACGAAGCGTGGCGTCCTGAACTTCATCTTCATAGATCAGATTATACTTCTTGTATCTCAGCCTGACCTCTGACCCCTGCTCTGACCTCTTGAACCACACGTCTCACACCTGAACTTGAACCTCTCCACACACACAACTGACACATGAGTAGACTGACTCACAATATGACACCCTGCACCACGCCTCTGCCTATAGGGGGGGCACCCACGTTCTGCCCCAGCAACACACGCACGGTCCCAGTCTGCAGGACCCACTGGTGCACACAACGACCCACTTGGACATGTCACAGCACAGGAATGTGAACAATGACTGCGCAGTAAGTCTCAAACTGGGAGGTTCCACACATACTGTACATGCACACGCAGCCCGTGAGCTGCTGCTGGGTCCGTGCACAAAGCCCGGTGTCTCCTGCGGGGTGTCCGCTCTCCCCCGGGCCCGTGCACGGAGCCATGTTGGGCACAGGTCTCTGATTGCACTCATCCTATAGCTCCAACTTTGCTCGTGCACTTTGGAGCCGTGCAGGAGCCGCGGGGCGACGGGGAGCACATGGCCGAGCTGCCGGTCGGGCTGCGGGGCCAGCGGGGGGCAGCCCCCGGTGCAGGGGGCCGAGCTGCGGGGCTCCCGTCCCCCGGTCACCTATAGGTGCCGCCGGGTTGACGTGAGGACAGCGCTCACCTTGCACCGCCGTCCCCGTCCAGCAGACCCCCCCCCTCCCCCTCCCTCCCTCCCCCCCGCGGAGAAAGACCCAGTTTTACACCGTAAACACGATCCTATCAGAACCGAGCCGACACCGTGCAGCCGCGGGACCAGCACGGGAAAACCCAGCGGAACAAATGCGCAGGACTCGAATGGAGTCCGGTTGTTTTTACCGTCTCTGCCGCGGCGTCGCTGGCTTCCTCCTCCCGGTGCCGGCCCTGCTCTCAGTCCGCTGTCAGGTGAGCGGAGCCCGGGGCGCCGCCGGAGACCGTCCGCTGAGCCATGGAGACGGGGCGCGGGGAAGAGTTCGCTGGTTCTGCTCCCGGTGCTCGGTGCTCCCTCCCCTGCCGGTACGGTGCGGGTGAATGCGGGTCAGGAGCCGCGGAGCCGCTGCTTGGATGATTCACCACCAGGCTCTGCAGCGTCCTCCACCGGCCACCGGCGGTACTGTCCCGCCCAGAGGGGGTGGGGGGGGCGAGGGGGGGTTGCATAATCACCGATCATTAAAGGGACCGTTTGTTTTCATCAGAAACATTCAGAAACAAAAACATTCAGTTACATTCAGTTACATTCAGTTACATTCAAAAACATTTAGAAACATTCAGTTACATTCAGTTACATTCAGAAATATTTAGAAACATTCAGTTACATTCAGTTACATTCAGTTACATTCAAAAACATTTAGAAGCATTCAGTTAAATTCAGTTAAATTCAGTTACATTCAGAAACATTCAGTAACATTCAGAAACATTCAGTAACATTCAGAAACATTCAGTAACATTCAGAAACATTCAGTGACATTCAGAAACATTCAGTTACTTTCAGAAACATATGGTAACATTCAGAAACATTTATAAACATTCAGTTACATTTAGAAACATTCAGAAACATTCAGTTAAATTCAGTTACATTTAGAAACATTCAGTTACATTCAGTTACATTTAGAAACATTCAGTTACATTCAGAAACATATCTTTTCTTATCAGAATCTGGGTCCTGATGAAAATCCACATAAAAGTCAAGAAGAGTAAAAAGAGAGAAACTCTAAAACAGTAACACACAGACGTCTACATGTTTAATGATCTGAATTCACTCTGGAACTTTTCACATCTGAGATCAGAGATATGAATATTCCCAGGATCCAGGTTCATAGAGACCCAGAGCAGGATCCAGGTTCATAGAGACACAGAGCAGGATCCAGGTTCATAGAGACACAGAGCAGGATCCAGGTTCATAGAGACCCAGAGCAGGATCCAGGTTCATAGAGACACAGAGCAGGATCCAGGTTCATAGAGACCCAGAGCAGGATCCAGGTTCATAGAGACACAGAGCAGGATCCAGGTTCATAGAGACACAGAGCAGGATCCAGGTTCATAGAGACACAGAGCAGGATCCAGGTTCATAGAGACACAGAGCAGGACCCAGGTTCATAGAGACCCAGAGCAGGATCCAGGTTCATAGAGACACAGAGCAGGACCCAGGTTCATAGAGACACAGAGCAGGATCCAGGTTCATAGAGACCCAGAGCAGGATCCAGGTTCATAGAGACACAGAGCAGGATCCAGGTTCATAGAGACCCAGAGCAGGATTCAGGTTCATAGAGACCCAGAGCAGGATCCAGGTTCATAGAGACACAGAGCAGGATCCAGGTTCATAGAGACACAGAGCAGGACCCAGGTTCATAGAGACACAGAGCAGGATCCAGGTTCATAGAGACACAGAGCAGGATCCAGGTTCATAGAGACACAGAGCAGGATCCAGGTTCATAGAGACACAGAGCAGGATCCAGGTTCATAGAGACACAGAGCAGGATCCAGGTTCATAGAGACACAGAGCAGGATCCAGGTTCATAGAGACCCAGAGCAGGATCCAGGTTCATAGAGACACAGAGCAGGATCCAGGTTCATAGAGACCCAGAGCAGGATCCAGGTTCATAGAGACACAGAGCAGGATCCAGGTTCATAGAGACACAGAGCAGGATCCAGGTTCATAGAGACACAGAGCAGGATCCAGGTTCATAGAGACCCAGAGCAGGATCCAGGTTCATAGAGACACAGAGCAGGATCCAGGTTCATAGAGACACAGAGCAGGATCCAGGTTCATAGAGACCCAGAGCAGGATCCAGGTTCATAGAGACACAGAGCAGGATCCAGGTTCTTCAGTGGAGGAGCTCCGAGCAGCTCAGGTGAACCAGGGAGACTCAGCTGAGAGTCGCTGCTCCATGAACCAGCTGCAGGAACACAACCTGAATGTCATCGTCTTATATGTGGAGGTTGTGTCTCTGTGGTTTTCTCCCACAGTCCAAACAAACACTGATAGTGTCTGATGGAGACTCGAAGTTGTGTGAGTGTGTGTCTGTGTGTTGATCCTGTGATTCACTGAGTCAATGGGTCTTTATACACAGAGATTCATATATTCACATCTTCATTCTGTTCAACAGCAGCACAACACACTGAAACAAAGATGGACGACGTGGCAGCTCACACAGAGAGACGCCTCAGCCTGTGTAGCCTGAGTCAGCAGCTCTGCCTCCTCCACGTCGGCAGCTGGGACATGGATGGAACGTCAAGGTTCATGTTCTCAAAGATGGTTTCTGACATTTAAGAATCTGATGATTGTTCCAGTAAGTTTGGAATCAATTAGTTATTTGATGCTTTACAAACAGTGGATGATTGTTAGGTGATTGGTCGAGTGTTTGTATCAGCGGGAGTTCGATTCCCCGGCTCCGTCCCTTCATTGCTATACTGCAAAGTCTCCAAAAGCAGGAGGGATGTGTCGTCCATCTTTATTTACAGTTCATGCCCCCCCCCCCCCCCCCCCCCTTCTATTAGCCTGGCTCTCAGCTGCACTTACTTTCTGTGATGTCTCTAAAAAGCCACTTCACACAACTGGCCCAGCACCGCACCACAGACACACACAGCCGGAGAGGAGCTGGTGAACATGGTGCAGCACTTAGCAGTCAGACCCCCCCCCCCACCCCCCCACCCCCCTCAGGAGTCGGTGGAGGTCAGACGCAGCTGAGAGAGGGAGGAGATTTCCAGAGTGCACCAGGCTGCACACGGATCCATGAGGAATGAATGAGACCAGACCAGAGGGAGGAGGAGACCTGTTCTTGTGCATCTGTGTTATTTTTATTGCAATAATACATCTGCATATTGACACATATTTACACACACCAACGAAACAAGAACTGTGGACGAGAAGCACTGAACACGTGACGTGAGAAAAAATACAAATTAACCATCAACCGTCAAAAAAACTGGATTCAGATGCACAAACACACACACACACACACACATGCAGCATTTAGTTCCTCACACATGCACACGAGTGGACACAAGCTCCGCCTCCCACAGGTAAGATGAGATAAGTACTGAAGGTTTTTGTTGAGTGGAAGTTAAAAGTGTTTTTTTATTGGTTTTGTCGTCTTTTTTAACACTGATGATTCCGCAGCTACACTCGGACTGAACTGTACACAACGCACACAGACAGACCCACTACCCAATAATCACTTTCACTATCACTGTCGAACATCTGTGGAGCAGCAGGGAAGAAGAATCATATACTGATAAAGCACCAAATAAACTGGAGACGTCATTTATATCGTTTTTAAGATATACCTTTTGTCTATATATACTATTTACACAACGTGGACATACTGTATAATTATAGAGGGAAACATTTACACATGGACGGCGTCTTTTTACAGCCACTACACTTTCACTAAAAGCCTCTGGTACAGTCGCATTGTTGACTTCAGGATTGAGATGTGTTTATACTGCTCTCGTGTGTGAGGAAACAACAACTACATCAGCTACACAAGAGATATGCAACAAATACATCAAACACTACAACTAAACACACAACTTGTCTTAATGTCCGATGCACAAAACAGAACTTTTTACAATCATCTATTGCAACTTCTTTACAGATGACAGGTTTATAACAGTATACGACTTCCAGTGGTTTGCTGTGTATGTTGTCAGCGTCGGATGATGAAGATGAGGAGGAGGAGGAAGGAGGGAGGAGGAGGAGGTGAGTCTGGCTGTGGGAACATGCTGAGATAAAGAGGACTGCTGTCTCTCATAGACTCGGAGTGTATTCAGATGGATCAGCGGGTGGATAGACAGTAGGAAGATCTCTTCTTCTCCTCCTCCTCTTCCTCGTTGTGTCCCATGGTTTGGCTTGTTGATGGAGAGATGCTCGTTTCACTCTTCTACTCGTAGAAGCTGCGTCCACTAGAAAGAGGACAACATGTGTTTCAGTATCGGGTGGACAGACGTACCAATTAAGAAAAAACTCCAGTGCATCTAACAACACCAGTAAAGAGCAGGATCTAACTCCCAGTGTCTGCTGGTGACGGTCACAGCTGAGGCTAGTTAGACAATTAACTCTCCCTGTTTTCAGAGGACAGAGACCCGTGGACAGAGCTGAGCCGGACAACCAGAGACAAACCTATCACTTGTTATCAGAGTTTTTAATTGAAACAACTCAACTCAAAGTGTGGAGCAGTGTGTGCAGGCGTCTCTGCAGCTCAGCTCTGTGTCTCTGTCCCTCTTGTGTCTCTGTCCAGTCGCAGCTCTGCTCCAGGTTTAAGTCTCAGAGTTAATAGAATTCATTGATTTTAGACGGAGGATAAATATCTGACTTGCTTTAGTCTGATTTTATCAGCTCAGTGATTCGATTGAAATGTAAACTGTTATTTTCGTGATAAATCTTTCCACTATAACAGAATTATAATGATCAGGTCAGATGCTCAAGTTCCAGCTTCATATAGGAACACGTCGTCTCCTGCAGGAGAACCAGTTTGGAGCAATGGGTGAATTTACCAGAAGCTGGTGAAAGAGACTTCTTAAACCTAAGGGCCAGTGCTGCAACTACATTCAGGCTATAAGAACTAAACTGTGCAACCAAACCAAATACACAGACAACATTAATACAAAGAATCATTACTATACAGCTGAAGGTGCTGGCATGGCAGTGACAAATGAAATGAAGTGATGATGGTGAATTTAGAGGCGGCTTTAAATCATAGAAGATACAAAACCACAAATTTAAATGTAAGAATCACTTGTAGTGAAATATTTAAATTAATAAAATACAAAAATGAATTTGACTTTTAAATTATAATAATGACACAAAACCCCTGGTTATTTGAAGCTGTTACTCCAATCACAATCCTACAGGGCAGGGAAACTTCTAATCTACTGACTGACTGAGAAGCTACACACTTTGTGCGTCTAGCGTCACACACACTGTGCGAGTTCAACAATCTTCTGAGTCGTGCTTCACAATTTAGAGTCGTACAGATTTCCAGTTTTGTCGAGCGTTAGTTGTGGTGCAGTGAACAGACGGATCAGATTCTTCCAACCTTCCTGAGATGTCAGACATGTCATCGGGTCTCGTGCAGCTGAGGCCGAGTCACGAGTCGATTCCCACACACTCAGCACATCTCTTCTCACTGTGTCGGCACAAAATGGCCAAAACCCAATAATGAGAAAGTAAATGAATGGCTGGAGGATGGTTCTCACAGCACCGGAGATAAAGATCCATTTACTTTATAGAAGCCGAATCCTGGTCGGCCTGAGTGTTGAGATGCCGACGCTCCAGAAATCTAATTTTAACATGGTCTTATGTTTCTCTGCTTATTTTGAACTACATCTGATTTATATTCTATGTAAAGCTGCATCTCTGATATGAAAGCTTCTGAATGAATAAAGTTTATTATTATAAAATGACACATATGGTCAAGGCAGCACGTTTCTCCCTCGTCAGCTTCATCAGACAATAAAGTTCTTCTGTGATGAGATGAGCTTTGTCTTCTCGTCTCGGAGGATCTCCTGGAGCAGTGTGAGGCTGAAGCACATGTCTGAGGTCGCACAGTGTGTGAGCAGCTTCACCCGTCGGGCCTGAGGCTCGGCGCTGTGTGGTGGAGCTTACCGGTGCACGGGGGGGGGATCGGACACGTTAAATTCTGATTTGATCGCCTTCATTCAACCTGGTGATGGTAAAATAAAGGTCAGAAGTTTAATGAGAAGAGTTCAGAGACTGAGAGTGGAAACACCCACTCTGTGGAAACACAAGAGCAGAGCCGGGGAAATCAATACGTTTTCTTCTGTGTCATTACTGAGCCTTGTTCCATTTACGATATACTGACATGTGAAGGTCTAAAAAAAGAAGCTGGCAGGATTAAACATAAAAGGGAAAATGATGAGTTAATGTCTTTCTAAAGCGATGCAGTGGAAGTGAAGGTGAATCTGAGTGGTTGTACTCACGCCCCCTCGTCTCGGAGCAGAGTAACGAACTTGTTCACTCTGTGATCCGGTTCCATCTAGAAGAGAAGCAGAAGAGAGGGAGGGATCGAACCGTTTGTCAAGTGCACAAACAAACAGACCCACAAAAGAGTGGATAAGGTGTCGACACGTCAGAACTCTCCCAGCAGAAGCTGTCTGGAGTCTACACTCGTTCTCCTCTGACGTCCAGTCACATGATCAAAACCAGCTTCATCAACCAGTCGCACTTCTCTTCTCAGACGTTAAACACACACACACACAAACACACACACACTGGATTCCTGCACATGCATCTGAGCTCAGATCTCCAGGGTTCTGTCGTACAGAATGTGCAGCTCCTGATTATCACACGAGAAGAAACCTGAGATCTGCTGCTCGAGTCGGTTTCAGCACCAACAGGGAAACGATGATCACACCGGACCCAACAGTAGAAATACAGTTTGATCTTAACGTCTGAGAATAAAGATAAACTGTTAATTCATGAAAATTGTTGAACTGTTAGTTGGGTTAGGCTTAACCATAGTATTTTATAGTATTTTATTGTTATTGTTTGTGACCTTTTCCCTTGTGTTGCTGTATGTATATATGCATATTTATTTCATTCTTATTTACTTATTTATTTTCTCAATGTATTAACTGTTCATTGTACCCTCTGCACCATTGCAAATGAGGATCTTATTCCTCAATGGGTTTTTTCTGAAGCTTAGATAAATAATCAATCAATCAATCAATCAATCAATCAATCAATCAATCAATCAAAAGTCCGGAGCAGTAAAATGATTCCACTCAGGACCTCGACAGCTTTCTGAGGGTTATTCAAGAACCTCTGAGCAAAGGGCCACGGACCTGCAGTGACATCTCGATGAGCACCAGGAGCTTCTTGATGCCGATCCACACGCGCTTCCCTTTGAGCTGCTGAGCGATGCTGGCTCGCTCTTTATCCGAGAAGCTCCCGAGCAGCTGCAGAAAGAAAACCACAGATCTGTTAGAGACGTTTAAAAATAAGACCCGACGTGAAGAGGAGGAAGAAAACAGCTTCTGAATCATCTGTCAGCCACTTCACATCGTCTGTGCAGCTTCGGTGAATATAGATTTACATTCATTACAGGTTTTCAAGGCTGTGTGTACGTGTGTGTGTGTGTGTGTACGTGTGTGTACGTGTGTGTGTGTACGTGTCTGTGTGTGTGTACGTGTGTGTATGTGTGTTCTCTTGAGAACGGTGGAAGGCTATATTTAATTTAATATCTCTTCTTGTCCTTGTGCACGACTGTGAGCATCTTTACCTTCCAACATTGTAATGCGCTTGTGTTGTGCCACATTGAGAGTTTGTGCACGTGAGCGTTCACACTTCACCTCGAGAGCGTCCACCAGCTGCTCCCCGGTGGAGATGTTCGGGATGTGGATCGTGGTGCTGAAGGCGTCCAGCATCTCCATCTCCTGCAGCACGTCCTTCCTGCTGGTGGTGCCGATGATGAGCAGTTTCCGACCCTGTGCACACGGGGAAGTCACCAGGTTGATTGTTGGTTCAGAGATGTAATGTGGGTAAATACAGCAAACACAACATCTACTCTTCTGGCTTCTGTTGATCTAATCTAAAAAGAGAAATTCTGAATGAGACAGAGATATGAAGGACGCAGGGGAGAAGTTCCCTCTATGAACACTTTGTGTGTTTGTTGATCAGCAGGAACAAAACACGACACATGTGGAAGGATGAGGTGAGAAGGAAAGAAGCTTTCAAATCCAGCTTCACGGCTCAGAGGAGTGAATCAGGTTTAGGTCCTTCCACAGGATTCGTACAGAGACACAACATGAAGACAGGACGCTGATGAACTCTGACCTTGGGTGGAGCTTTCTTCAGCAGCACCAGCAGAGCCTGGAGGACCAAGTTGGAGAATCGAGGACCGATGGGCACGTAGTCCAGAAGACGCTCGATATCGTCCACCACCACACAGCTGAGCTGGGACTTATACGCATCCTCAAAGATCTGAGACAGACAGAGGGACGGAGCGAGGGAGGGATGAGGACAGGGAGGAGGGACAGAGGGACGGAGCGATGGAGGGATGAGGAGAGGGAGGAGGGACAGAGGGACGGAGGTACGGAGGGAGGGAGGGGTGAGGAGGGACAGAGGGACGGAGCGATGGAGGGATGAGGAGGGACAGAGGGACAGAGCGAGGGAGGGATGAGGAGGGACAGAGGGACAGAGCGAGAGAGGGATGAGGACATGGAGGAGGGACAGAGCGATGGAGGGACGAGGACATGGAGGAGACCAGAGGGACAGAATCAAACAGATGAAGTCCATGTTTTCAGTGAGGACATGTGTGGACATGTGAGGACGTGTGATTACAACACAACCAGCTCTTACCTTCTTGATGGCCTGGCACTTGGAGATCTCCGAGTGGCCAATCATCTTGTCTGGAGAGCACATCTTGATGAAGGGGAACTGGGAGTCCTCCGCGATCTTCGCTGCCAGGGCCGTCTTTCCACTGTGGGGGGGGCCTGAGTGTCGAGAGCAGAGGAGGGGAACAGTTGATTGTGAGTGTGTGTTTGTGTAACGCCTGCGTCACACAGGTTGTGTGTCTGCAGAGCTGCTACATGAGGTCAGGACTGTACAGGAAGCTGTGAATCCTCTGCTCCTGCTCCTTTCACAATAAAAGCCTTGGATTACTGGATGCTCACCCTCCACTAACACAGCCACCAGTGGCGTGCGGTCACTGTTCTTGGTCTGCTGCACCAGCAGCTCCCCGTCACCCAGGACGTGAGAGACCGGGTCGCCCCACTTGATGATCCCGTTCATGATGTAGCTGGAGTAATCCTCCGTGTTGGTGCCGAACATCTGAGGAGACAGAACCACAGCATGAGGAGGCGTTCAGGGAGCCTGGGCCTGAATCCTGCAGTGAGCACATCAGCTGGTTCTTACTGGTTTGATGTCGTTGTTGAGGGATCCCAGGAAGTCGGCTCTGGTGACCTTCAGCTTCTCCGCTCGCTCCATGTCCACCTCCACCGTGGATGTGGCCTGAGGAGGAGCAATCACAGAATCTGCTTCAGAGCGAGTCCAGTTTTATAACAGTAAAATAACAGCAGCTCAGTTATATGTGGCAGCCGGGGAGAGATAGATAGAGGGATAGATAGATAGACAGAGGGATAGATAGATAGAGGGATGGATAGATAGATAGAGGGATAGATAGATAGACAGAGGGATTGATAGATAGAGGGATGGATAGATAGATAGAGGGATAGATAGATAGACAGAGGGATAGATAGATAGATAGATAGAGGGATGGATAGATAGATAGAGGGATAGATAGATAGACAGAGGGATAGATAGATAGAGGGATAGATAGATAGAGGGATAGATAGATAGAGGGATAGATAGATAGACAGAGGGATAGATAGATAGACAGAGGGATAGATAGATAGAGGGATGGATAGATAGATAGAGGGATAGATAGATAGACAGAGGGATAGATAGATAGAGGGATAGATAGATAGAGGGATAGATAGATAAATAGATAGATAGAGAGAGAGATGTGTCCATTTGTTAACATAACAATACCACAAATAACTTTAACTTTTTATTAGATAAGATAAGATCAGTTATGAGTTTATTAATCCTGAAGGAAACTCTGGTGCCAGCTCGCTCCGAGATTACAGAACAGAACAATATATAGTAGCAAGAATAAATAAAGAATTAGGTCTAAAATATAAGTGAAGTGAATATACAAATAAAAGTATAAGTGTAAACTGATTAATGAAGAACCAGGATCTATTAGTAGATGTCAATAGAAATGAGAATAAACTAAGTGAATTATCTGGTGGTGAGCATCTGAGTGAGGTGTATTGAAGGCGGGACCTTGATGTGCCGGTTCATGGCCGTGGACTGAGCCGCCCTGACCAGACCCTCCAGCTCGGCTCCGCTGTAGTTCTTGGTCTCGGCCGCCAGCTCCTTGATGTCCACGTCATTGGCCAGAAGGTTGAAGCCTCGCATCTTGTTGGTGTGAATGGTCAGGATCTGGACCCGGCCCTTCTCATCGGGAAGACCTGGAGGTCAGAGGAAGGGAGAGAGTGATGAGGAGGAGGAGGTATGAGGAGGAGGAGAGAGTGATGAGGAGGAGGAGGTATGAGGAGGAGAGAGTGAGGAGGAGGAGAGAGTGATGAGGAGGAGGAGGTATGAGGAGGAGAGAGTGAGGAGGAGGAGGGGGGAGGAAGAACCTCAGGAGAGAGATCTGCTGCCTGAAGAACAAGACAGAGTTTTATTTACTCACTGATTTCCATCTTGACCTCGAACCTGCCGGGCCTCATCAGAGCGTCATCGATCAGGTCGGGTCTGTTGGTCATACCTGGAAAGAGGAGGGGCGCGGGGGGGGGGGGGGGGGTATGGGTCAGACTCAGGAAATATTCCTCAATATATGAATTGTATTTTTACACAGATATCTGTGTGGGATTTGAACCGGGAACCTTCTGGTGTGCACAGGATGAACCTGCAGCTACGCACCAATGACCAGGATGTTGTTCAGCTGCTCCACGCCGTCGATCTTGGACAGCAGCTGGTTGACCACGGTGTCGTGCACGCCCGTGCTGCTGGCGCCCGTGCCTCTCTGCTTGCAGATGGCGTCCAGCTCGTCGAAGATGATGATGTGGAGGCCGCTGTTGGCTCCCAGCTGGAGGGGGGGGGGGGGGTTCAGAACTGTTAACTTCAGGTTCTGTTAGACGTACAGACACAGAGAGGTGCTGGGAGCGGCTCTCACCCTCTTCTGCTCGTCCTCTGCCTCCGCGAACAGTTTGCGGATGTTGGCCTCGGACTCGCCCACGTACTTGTTCAGGATCTCCGGCCCGTTCACGACCTTCGGCTCGCGGGCGTTCAGCATTTTGCCGATCTGCCGGGCCATCAGTGTCTTACCACAACCTGGAGGGCCGAACAGCATGATGCCCTTCACGTGCTTACACCCTGCAGAGGAGGAAGGGAGAGAGGGAGGGAGAGAGAGAGAGAGAGAGAGAGAAACGAAGGAGGAAATGTGAGTCGACCACAAAGAGATGGAAAGAGGAAAAGATGATTGAATCTTATGATCGCTCTGTGCTCAGAGCCAGAGAGAAATAAAAACTGGTTTAATAAAATGAATCATACAACAAATACTGTGTGTGTGTGTGTGTCTGTGTGTGTGTGTGTGTGTGTGTGTGTGTGTCTCTGTGTAACCCTGTGAAAACATGTTACACAAACTACCTGAAAGCTAAATTCTTCCAAATTAATATCTGATCCATTAAATCAATGAAATGTACTCACATATTCAGACAGATCATTTCCTAACTGGACAGAGAAACCGTGTTAAAATCATATAACGTGTGTTTCTCACCCATCTGCTCCACGATGTCCGGAGGGAAGACTCGGGAGGCGAAGGCTCTGCGGAAGATGTCGGAGAACTCCCGGTCCAGACCTCCGATTCCCATCTTCTCAAAGTTCCACTCGGGGTTGATGATCGTCTGTCGAGCCTCTTTGGTCTTTGCCTTTCCTGTGAGGACGAGAACAAGTTAGGTGGGAAATACAAAGTCATCATAATGGAAGGTTACAATTTATATATATATATATATATATATATATATATATATATATATATATATATATATATTCATGTTTCTCCCTCTCTCTCACTGAGATATAACTGTGATGTTGTTATACTGCCACCTTGTGGACAGTTACCTGCAGATGAATAAGGAGAAAGAGGAAACCTACCAACGAGTGTGAGGGAGGAACTCTCGGCCTTCTCAAACACCACCTGACTGTTTCCCACCATCAGGCCCACGTCGATCTGCCAGAGGAACATTTACACTGAGACTTCATTCAGCAACATGAGGCTGAGGTTATTAACACCATCAATGCACCAGAGTCAGATTAGATCTTTAATAATAATCATAACTTAACAGAGGTTACCAGGCCTTTTCTGTTAGAGCGCCCCCTCTCTGTGGAACAACCAAAACTCCTCATCCTCTTTTAAATTTCTCTTAAAGACATTTTTTATAGATGTGCTTTCTCCAAGAAATATGCTTCTATTAATATATAAATAAAGTTCATTATTATTATTTTGACACTGGGATATTTCCATGTTTTCACTTTAGCACGAAGATGAACAGATATGAATTGTTCCTCTAACGTGACCGTGTTGAATCACTAGAGAACATTAAACATCACCAGTGTGTGGTTCACTGTATAATATGATTTACCAATGTTTCCCATCTTAATGTGATTTATGATGAGGAACAGTTTCTATTCATTAGAGCTTCGTGATGGAGGGTTCATGTTCCTGCTCAGTGAAACCCTGAGGAACCGGAGTCAGTCCACAGGTTCAACCTGGAGCTGCTTCATCACAGCAGAAACCTGAGTGGTGCCGGTGAGGCCTCGTACCTTCTGCTTCTTCCCAGTGGCCGGCTCTCCTTTGAGGATGCTGGCGTCCATCGCCTCGATGTCCTTCACCATCAAACCGAACAGCTTGTCGCAGAAGCTGAACACGAGCTGAGACACAGAGGAGAGGACTTTAGAGATCAAGGAGGAGGCCGGACAGTCGTGTTCCTCCTGCTGTGAGCGACGGGATGTGAACCTGCTGCGTGACGGAGAACGCCTGGTTGTTGAACTGCTGCACGAACTCGGCGGCCATCTTGTCGGAGTCGTAGGGGGAGGAGTCGGTGCTCTTCTTCTGCAGGAAGTCGATCTCGATGGTCATGGAGCCGATGCACTGCCTCGACTTGTCGAAGTTGTAGTTGGAAACTGTCGGGACCCAAGATGGAGAAAAGAGTCGGTTACACAACGTGACCGACACAGAACAGAACGAGAGATTCAAACTGTCTATCTATCTATCTATTCTTTATCTATCTATCTGTTTATCTATATATCCATCCATCCATCTGTTTATCTATCTATCTGTTTATCTATATCTCCATCCATCCATCATCTATCTATCCATCTGTTTATCTATCCATCTGTTTATCTATCTATCTGTTTATCTATCTATCCATCCATCCATCATCTATCTATCCATCCATCTGTTTATCTATCTATCTGTTTATCTATTTATCTGTTTATCTATCTATCCCTCTGTCTATCTATCTATCTGTTTATCTATCTATCTGTTTATCTATCTATCCATCTGTTTATGTATCTATCTTTTTATCTATCTATCTGTTTATCTATCTATCCATCTGTTTATCTATCTATCTGTTTATCTATCCACCCATCCATCTATCTCTCTGTATATCTATTTATCTATCTATCCCTCTGTCTATCTATCTATCCGTTTATCTATCCACCCATCAATCTATCTCTTTATATATCTATTTATCTATCTATCCCTCTGTCTATCCATCCATCCATCTCTCTCTCTATCTATCTATTTATCTATATATCCATCCATCCATCCATCCATCTATCTCTCTGTCTATCCATCCATCTATCTCTCTCTCTCTCTATCTATCTATTTATCTATTTATCTATCTATCCATCTTTCTCTCTATCTATCTATCTATCCATCCATCCACCTATCTATCTCTCTAACCATCTATCTATCTCTGTATCAATCTATCCATCCATCAATATATCTATATACCTGTATACCCATCCATCCGTCTATCTATCTATCCATCCTTCTATCTATCTATCTATCTATCTATCCCCGGCTGCCCCATATAACTGTGCTGCTGTTATTTTACTGATATAAAATCTATAACTTTCAAGCAGTAAATCTTATGAATAAACAGTGATGATCAGAATGTGACAGGTCCCATGAGCAGTGAACCCTCAGAGGACTTTACCTTCCACCTCCTGACCGATGGAGAGTCCGGCCCATTTCCTCTGGAGAGAGAAAGGAAAGGATCATTAGTAGAGACTGAGCATAGAGAGCCAGTGTGTGTGTGTGTGTGTGTGTGTGTGTGTACCTGTGGCAGGCTGAAGGCGATGCTTCCAGGTGCCACAGTGTGATGGGTCTTGACTGTAAAAGCAAACTTGTGGTTGGGCGTCGTCTTCACGGTCACGTGTCTGAGGACAGAGGACAGAGGACAGAGGACACAACGTCTTTTATTATGTCTTCTTTGTGTTGGTGAGACACTGAGGAGGAGATTCTGTGTAATGTGACAACACTCACTCATCTTAAATTATGATGTGTTCTTTTCTGATCTGACCCTTTTATATATTTCATCTATTCTCCTCCTCTGCTTTCTTCTTTTATTAATAAACAGAATTATTCCGTCGATTGAAAAACTGATTTGAGTTTATTTAATGAATTCCTTTTTAACTGGTCTCTGGTGGTGAGTTCTGCACACCAGTGTGATTAGAGACGACCCAGTTAAACAGACCAGTTCAGAGCCATTACAGCTCTCTTCTGATTGGTTAACGGCCGATGGTTACTAGGAAACCAGCCTCCAGACGTCTGTAACGAGGAGACTTTATGTTTTCAGTTCTTCAGAATCATAAAATCGATGCAGAGGATGATTTGATTTGATAACGTGGGTGTTTGAACAGAGAGCAGCTGATTCAACGTGTGTGGTGACAAACCCAAAGATGACAAGGTGATAAAAACGCTGACTCACTGTCCCGACTGCAGATCCTTCTCGCTCACCACGGCACAGTTAGTCAGCGACAGCTCGTCCGTCGGGCATCGCGCCGCTTGCATGGTCTGTGAAGAAGAGGAGGAGGAGGAGGAGGAAGAGGAGACAATGAAAATTATCAATTCCAGTTCTACGTGTGTTTTAGTTTGAATTTACTGCAAAATATGAATCCTGAGTTTGTGTCAAATAACAAGTTCTGATATTTTACTGTTTTCAGTAAAATATTTTACTGTTTTCAGTGAAATATCAGTTGAACATCAGAGTTATTAAATTATGATGCATCCTAAATCAATTTCTACATTATTTGTTGATTGTTTCTGAAGTGAAAACATTCCGGATGTTGACAGAGGAGCAGAAACCTGGACGCCATGATTTCTAATCTGCACCAGAGCGTATGATGTCTCATCTTTCAGGCTCTCCCTCTGTTTTGAGCTCAAACAGGTTAAATGACCTTTTCACAGTAAAGTGCGTCCGGCAGACAGACTCGTGAATTATTCAACAGGAAGTCCTCTCTTCCTCTGACGCTCCACCTCGATGGAAGAAGCCTCCACACAACCAGCTTCTCAGGGAAGCAAAGATGCAAAGATTCAACCACCCCCCACACTGAGCACTCACACTCATCAGGATTCACAGTCGGCTGAAGGTTGTGACGGCTCCGTGGCTCAGATGGTTTCAACTCATTCACCCCCCCCCCCCCCCCGTGGAGTTTATATATGATGAATTACATCACACTCAACATGTGTTTCCTGTTTGATTTGTGTGAAGCTTCTACAAACACTGAGGGGACTTTACGTTAAAGGGCCGAGTCTCAGATTGAATTTGAGAAGGTTTACATCAATATATTCCATAAACACTAGAGTCTGAGGTTCGGGTGTCTCACAGGTGAGTCATCGATCCACTGGGTTTCTATGAGTCCTGGAAATTCACCTGCAAAGGTCTCAGATATAATCAAACAGTTTTCTGTTGGAATGAATGTCAGGAGCTGGAGGAATGAAAATCATTTTCTTCTTGAAGAACACAAGATGGAGACGGTTGAAATTGCTTCCAGCAGAAAATAAATAAAGGAGGTGTGGTTATTTGTGAACTGGCGCCCTAGAGGACTCTGGGTAACCTAGATAGAGAGTCAACATGGTTTATTAAAAACCCAAAAGCAAAGATATTTAAATATCTGAGCCGTGTCTGGTCAGAAGAATCCCTCACATCCCTCACAGACACATTCATAGCTCCGCCCCCTGACCCGTGTTCCGGCCTCGCACTAAGATTTTAATCCTGCTAACGAGCAGACAGACAAACGGACACGTGACCGGCTGCAGGTGAAGAGAGAGAATTCACTGCACTCGACCGGTTTGGGGGATTTTCTAAGAACCTGTCAGAACTCTAAGTGAAATAAATCACACAGAGGACGTTTGAGGAGGTTCTAACTTGTGGTGACTTCAAACTGGTCCCGTCATCCATTGAAAACTGATTTTATTTGACGCTGATGTTGTTTTCTGACCGAGCACGAAGGACGAAGACAGTGACGGATCAGAAAAAGGAGAAATAAAGAAATGTGTAACTGTCCAACTGTACAAGTTAGAACAGGATTGAACTGAACAGGGTCAGAAACACGTGAAGTTGATTCTCCATGTTGTGTTCTACTCTGACAGCTGCTTGTTTCCTTCTGCTCTGGAGTCATGTGACAGGAGCCTGACGAATCAGAGAAGGCTATAAGAGCCAGAGGTCGTGAGCGTCATCGTTTACAAACGTCTCAGTCGAGTTCTCCGACTCAAACCTGAGCAGCAGCGTCTCTGAACTGTCTCAGTGTCTCTGTCCCTCTGCAGCAGAGACGATGTGTTCTTAAGTGAACGCCACGTGAGGCTAACGACCTGAATCCAAACATCCGGCTCCTCGTGGAACCAGGAGTGTGAAGCGTTCTGTGCAGGTTGTAGTGCAGCAGGCGAGTCGATATCTAAGCAGCTAACACCACTTTGTCATTGCAGCTCAGACGCTGGGTTGCAATGGTGCGAGACATTCTATGTGCACACGTCTCCGGGCAGAGATCCGTCCTGCAGCACGGAGACAGGAAGCAGCGTCCACACTACAGCAGCAAATACAGTCCACATGATGAGGAAGGTGGCAGCTAGAACGAGAGTGCATCCATACATACCTTGAAAAATATGACGACCTTGTGGCCGCCAGCGCAGGCAAGCAGAGAGGGAGGACAGAAGACATGGATTGAGACAGAGGGGGGGCGAAGAGGAGCGGTGGCTGCAGACGGGTGCGTTCAGGCTGCAGGTTGGGATGGTGCATGCGGGCCAGAGCTGGGGGGGGGGCACTTTGACTGGATTCAAAACCAATTTCAATTTCAATTTTCATGTTTAAACATTTTTTCCAGTTTAAGTTTCTCCCCAAATCTGGTGGTGGATTGATGAGCCATGTTCAGATCGTCATGCCAAACACACAGTGTCACGTTTATCATCGTCCCCACATGAGAGACAGACAGAGGGACAAGTGTCTTACTGTGGGGAGACACATGGGTTCAGATGCTTGTTCAGAGATAAAAAGGGGAAATGATCATACTGGGAACTTTGACTGGGATGTGCCAGTACGTGGTTTCACCGATTATTCATTCAGTAACACTTTTTTGGTGGAGAACACTGGGACGTTATTAGCACCAGTACAGGTTACTGGTTTGTGTCTCTGGACCGGAGCCGGTTGCATTAGCTCAAACTGTCGAAACATCACAGGCTAGAAGAAATAAACAAATAAACAACTTTCTATTTATCATCATCTTCTGCATAACTTATATATAAATCCTTGTGTATTGAGAAGGTTTGGGACTGAAACACAGATTCTATAAAAGTAGGTAACGGAACCATTGACTCATAAGAAGAAGAATAACATGAGCAGTGGGTGACTCTGCAGAAACAGAAGCAGCACAACCAAGTCTCTCTCTCCCTGCCCCCCCCCCCCCCCCCACCTCTTACTCCAGGCCCCTCTTTAAATTATTCATCCCGTTGAATCCAGGCAGACGTTTGTAATCGATGTGCAATGAAGCCGCAGCAGAATCTGAGGGTTTGAGATCCAGGGACTGACGGGGGGGGGGGGGGGGGGGGTCGCTCACAGAGGAGTAGCTCACAGCTCAGTTCTGGTTTCACAAACTGAAGCGTCACAACGACTACACAACGACGACACAGCAGTCACTAGAAACACGACTCAGCGACTTTAAGAGGTCGAGGTCGAGAGAGTCTGAGCTGATTCTTACTTTATAGATCTGCCCTCCAGCAGCAAAATAATCCCCGTCCCATTACAGGATTCATCAGATGTGTCTCAGGGTTTGGAGCCAGTCACGTGTCTGAGCAGCAATCAAGTGGTATTTATTTTACCCAGCCATAACATCAGATTTATTGATTTATCTGATATCAATATATTATCAAGTGGTTGCAGCCTCTAACAGAGAGGACTACATCTTCTGACTCAACACACACACAAACACACACACTGTTGTCATCACTGCTGGTGTCGCACATCAATCAAGTTTCTAACAGCGGCTGCAAAGTGCTCAGATTTGATCTCAGCACATTATATGAAAATCATTTATCTTCCCACAGGAGACTCGTCTGAGCTCTTTCTGTTTTTTGTGCTCGTAGAAAATCTGAAAATCAAATTTGCCCTGCCCCTCTGTGTGTGTTTGTGTGTGTGGGTGTGTGTGTGTGTGAGAAGCAGTGTGTTAGGATTCAACCCTAACACACATTGCCTCTCACTGCACATTATCAAATTAATAAGAGGCATAAAAGAGCCGACTCACTTTCTCATTTCCATAAATCACACTAAGTAAAGTCTTGGCGACGTCGTGCTTTTAATTTTCCACGGGCTCCTTCTCTCTGTGAGATTCACTCTGATGTGACCGAGCTTCAGTCTCTCAGCAGCACTTACTCATACATTGTATAATTAGTATTTGATTTATATTTATTTTCAACATTTGAGTTGCTGCTGCCTGTCCCCTGTCCCTCCAGGGAACTTGGTTCCTACCTGCCTTTGTTTCACGTGGGACAGGTTTGAGTGTAGCGGGGCGGACTAGATGAGACAGCCTGAAGTTAAGTGACACTGAAAAGGGGCGGAGCTTCTATTATTGTTATTATAGACTTATTAATTGGCTCAAATCTGCCGCATACATGTATGATTAAAAAACACATGACAAGAGATGAGAAGAGTTTCTGCAGAGTAACTAAATTAAATAAATGACCACATTATAAATAAATGCAAATCTTTACTAAAAGCTTTAACAGAGAGGTTTTAAGAAATGTATTAATCAAATCTGAACATTAACCACGACCTTATTCTTATTAATAATTCATTGAATCATTATAGTTGTTGTGGTTTCGATTCAGGTCACATTATCTGAGCTGATAACAGAACAGACACTGTGAACGCTGCTGCTTCACAGACACTGCGTAGGTGTGTACCTCTCTGTTTGTGTACGTGTTTGTGTGTGTGTGTGTGTTTGTGTGTGTGTCGGCTGCCCCCACCAGAGAGGGAGGGAGGTTCTCTAAAAATAGCAACAGCTCAGAGCTCAGAGAGGGAGGCCCCGCATTGAGACAGCCTCGGATTAACCATTACTATCTCTCACACAAACACAAACAGACACACACACACACACACACACACACACAGATTGCATGTACAGAAGCCACACACACACACATCAGGTTTTCATCTGCATCTTGTCGACGCTGCTGCAGATATTTTTTTGAATGGAGGTTTTTACCCTAATTAAAAAATCTATAAAAAAGCCTGTCGGGCCTGTAGGGGGCGATGAAGCCTCCATCAACAATCTGTCAGATACCAGAGAAGAACACGGGGGTCGGAGTGACACTGTGTGAGGCAGACGTCTGTGGACATCCACATTGGGCTGAGGGATTACAGAAGAGAATTACTGAGGCTTAAACTGGAAATAAAATCATCTGATATTCGGGTGGTGCACCCTGGCAATCCTGCAGCTACACCATCGTGCTGCAATCTACACTATGTGTGTGTGTGTGTGTTGGGGGGGGGGGGGGGGGGGGTCGAAGGGAAGCAGGGGAGGAAGAGGAGCAAATAGAGAAGGAGGCGGGGCAGAGATGCTGGTGTTGATGTCGCACATAAAACAGGTTGTGGGTCAACGCTGGTGCAGTGGATTGATCAGGAAGAAGATAGAGCTGCAAGGGTGTGTGTGTCTGTGTGTGTGTGTGTGTGTGTGTGTGTGTGTGTGTGTGTGTGTGTGTGTGTGTGTGTGTGTGCATGTGTGCGTGTCTGATTAAACACAGAGTGGAGCAGGGGGAAGCTGCTGAGGAACCGACGGCTGCACTGCAGGGAAATCAAACGGCGAAGCACCGGCTCCACTTCATTAGGACGGAGAGAGAGATGAGAGTTTCCATCTTTTATCACCTCATCACTTCTTCCATCACAGGAGAAGCCTCTCTCTCTCTCTCTCTCTCTCTCTCTCTCGCTTTCTCTCTCTCTCTCTCTCTCTCTCTCTCTCCCCCCCCCCCCCCCCCCTCTCAGATTTCCATTGTGAGCTGCGACACAGAGCTGGTGAACTGTCAGAGGTTAAATTGAGTTGGACGATTCAGCTTCTGTCTGCAACACCTCAAATGAAACACCGACACTGTCTTTAATCTGGATCAATTCACTCAAGCAGGGATTCCTTCACAGCAGAAGGTTCCAGGTTTGAATCCCGTTACGACCCACAGACTAGAGTTAAGTTAATTGAGCCGGTTCCCTCACAGATCAGTACATCTGCTCAGGTTTTGAGTAATTTGGACTAAACCAAGTTGTTCCTGAATATTTGTGACGTCTGCCTCAGGTTCTAATCCTGGCTTCATGAGGACCATTGAGACAAAGGGTCTTTGGTTCTGTCCTCCTCCTCCTCTTCCTCCTCCCTGACCTTCAACCCACTCTCTGCTACCAGGAGGAGGAGGAGCAGCACTGATGTCTGTGTTTAAATCCCTCCCTGAATCCTGAGGTCACTTGAACACTTGACCTCAGAGCTGCTGATCGATACTGATCAACTGCTCACATCATCTGAATCCCACAGGAGCTAATAAATGAAGGAGGTCGGCTGTGAGATATATTTATTAAATATATCTGAACAGCGTTTTTTAAAAACTAAAACTATCTCTGTCCATACAAGCGTTTATCAGCTGGTTGGGGTCATGTGATCGGAGCCTGACGAATCAGCATCAGTGAGAGAAGACAGCAACCTTGTCTTATGATATATCCATCAGAACCAACATCTGGAACCTCTGGGTATTACTGTAACCACTGACATGTCAATTAAGATTTGACAATTAGCCAAAGAGCTTTAACTAAGGCGTCTCGCCCTGTTCCCTGCCTCCTCCTCCTCCTCCTCCTCCTCCTCCTCCTCCTCCTCCTCCTCATCACTCCCTCCTCCTCCTCCCTCCTCCTCCTCCTCCTGTTAACAGATGATTAATAACATTAATACCGTGGCTGGTTACACAACACTGATGTTGAGTTTCTGGATATGTCTCTTTTTCCTTTGTCCTGATTCTCTCTGACAAGCTACTGCAACAGCACATGGTCAGCTGAGGGTGAAGGTTGTGTGTGTGTGTGTGTGTGTGTGTGTGTGTGTGTGTGTGTGGACAACATGCCAGTGGACACAGTTGACTCATCTCCACAGCTCTGTAAGTCACAAACAGACGTCTCCATCCATTGGTCACTGAGACGTGTCGACTGAACCAATGAGAAACGCTCGGCTGCTCTTATTGCACCGTCAGCTCTTCAGTTAATTAACAGTGTTGAGTAGATCTATTTATGACCCCCCCCCCCCCCCCCTTTAGCTGTTTGGTTGAGTACTAACATTTCAAAATAATTCCTCTGGCGTTTATTTAACCTCGCTTGCTGCTGCTATAACTTCTTTGATAAACAGTAAGCCCCGCCTCCGACCACCGCTCGGCTCTAACCTCTTGATTTGCTTCGGACCCGCCCACACACACCCTGCAGGGGGGGGGTAAAACAACTGCAGAGCCCAGGATTCAGTCAGCAGCTGAATCTACAGGGCGCTCACCTGCGCACACAAAAGATCTGTAAAAATCTGAACACTGGTGACTTGTCCAGGGAGTCGAACTCACAACCCTCAGTAAGCTAACCCTGATAATGATCTAAAAGAACCATTTTTCTAGATGGATCTTTTCCAGATAACGACGCAGCCTCAGTGATTCCTCAGACGTGTTCAGGATGAAAACCCTTTTCACCAGATTCTCACAGACGTCACCGGGAAACGAGATTTGTTTCTTTTGTACTCGTTGGTGAGACATGGAGGACCCGTTGTTAGAAACCTCTCAGAGAACAGAAACGGGTTGTCTGGCAACGTGACTCCAGTTCAGAGCTTTGAAGCCATTTTATAATATATTCATGGAGTGAGAAGCTCCTTCTCCTCAGTCCAGCTTCTGGGGATCGAACTATTAGAAATGATCCATCACGACTGTGCAGCCGTTTGGAAACGTTTCAATTAATGAGTCACTCGAAAGAGGTGAATCCAATTCCTCGTGTTGAACCTGACCTATGAGAGCCGAGCTCCTTCAGGCGTGGAGCCACATCAACACCTCAGCCAGTGGTCACATGTTCAGACCCAGCAGCAGTTTGACTGGGTTCTGCAGCACAAACCAGTCAGTGCCCAGATTCATCTCGTTGTGTTTGTGATCTCTAAAGTGAAAAGCACCATTAGCGCTGGTAGAGTGCACGTGACAGTGCACGTGATGCTTCTAATGTTACGTTGATACAAGAGGAAAAAATCTATAAACGAGGCTCTTTGGATAAAAGCAGCTAATCACACGTGTCCTCTAGTGCACGTCTCCACATCTGACTTCTTCTGAAGTGCAGACTCATGATGAGGTGATGGAGGACCACACCACACAAAGATCCACTCTCACAGAGGTGAACAGGACTCATCACTCTGGTCGGTTTCACCTTGTTCCAGGTTTTGATTTGTCCTGAAACCAGCAGGTGGTGGTTTCCTCCCTCAGCCTCCGGTGCTGGCTCGTGAAAGTGCTGCAGCATGACGGGGCAGAAAGTCACAGAATGCAAGTTGTCAAACTGGTGAACCCCCCCCCCCCCCCTCCTCCTGTGGTCACTACAGGACGGGGCCTGATGGAGATGCACCCTGTTTCCAGATAAATGCTGCAGCTGCATGGAAACAGCAACCGTCGCATGTTTGTTCCATTTCCAACTCAACCTGCTGCGTCTGAGATGCTTCAACACAACAAACCTACACCGCAACATGGTTCTGGCTCAGATTCGGTCTACACACACCCCACCATGTGCACTGATGGCACCTGGGCAGTCTGCACAAAGCTATACAGCAAGTCAACCACCTGAATAAGCTTTGTGCTCTTTAGGCCCACTTCACCACAGACGGTCCGTCCAGGTCCACGTGTTCGGT
Organism: Platichthys flesus; assembly: GCF_949316205.1. Taxonomy (NCBI): domain Eukaryota; kingdom Metazoa; phylum Chordata; class Actinopteri; order Pleuronectiformes; family Pleuronectidae; genus Platichthys; species Platichthys flesus. Next base: position 1,064,768 of record NC_084960.1, on the reverse strand, counting down.
TTTAGGATATTTGGGCCACGTTTGCTTTTTAACTAGTGGGATCCAGATCATTCTGTCTGGGCCACACGGAGGCCACTGGTGCTGCATCACCGCCTGAGGTGAACCACATCTGTATCCACATCTGTACCATCTCCTGTCTCTAGCTAGCAGACCTCACAGAGACCAATAGAATAATGAAATGGCTCCATCAGGTGAATCCTGACTGAACCCAGGCTCTGGAGCACCAGGGACTAGGACCAGGACCAGGACCAGGGACCAGGGATCTCCGGGAAGCAGCTCTGCAGTGAGGCTGACACCGGCCCCCCCTCATCCCTGGTGCGCACAGGTCGCTCACACGCACACACACGCACTCATCCACCAGGCGGCTGCTCTCCTGCGCAACCCGCTTACACGACGCCACTAAGCCTTCGGGTTGGAGCTGAAGCAGAACACGTCACTCAATGAGACCGCTGCACCTCGACGAGGGCAGGTGCCGTGGGTTCGAACCCCTCTGGTGCTTCCACACCGAAGCGTCCACCCGTTATTTCCCGAGCACGGCGCGTGAAGGCTCGTCGCCGGCCGCTTTTCACGCAGCGCGTCGTCTCAAGGACAAGGAGCCGGGGTTCAGCTCCTGAGAGGCGGCTGGATGCGGCTGCGGGGCCCGGGCGGGTGACTGCAGCCTGATGGGATTCGAACCCCCGGAAAGCACAGGTGTGATGCTGCAGCTTCACGAGGACCCACCGCATCGTCCCGGACTCACGGTGACATTCACACCGGGAGATGGAACCGGAGGCTCGACCGACATTTTGCGCCCTGGATGTTTGATCCGAGCCGCTCGTCGCTGGGGGGTTTAAACCCGTGACGCACATATATGTGTGTGTGTGTGTGTGTTTATAAAGTGTATAAAGATGTGCATCTTACCCGGGTCGTCATCTTCACGGCTGTAGTGAATCAGGGCTGTAGCTCGGGTCGGTGGTCTCAGGGCGATGGGGACAGGGAACTGATGAGCCAGGCAGCAGAAGGGATTTATAGGCAGCAGAGCGCTTCGCTCTGATTGGCTGAGCGAGGCGGAAGCGTGCCGACGGTGGAAGGCTCGTGCGTGAGGATGGGTCGCATCACTCCTCCTCACGTGGAGGATGGTACAGAGGTGGGAATACATGTGGCGTGCGTGAGGGGCTGACACGCACACTGGTGACTGTGTGTGTGCGTGTGTGTGTGCATGTGCGTGTGCGTGCACGCTGGATCCTAAAGAGTCAAATCAGCAAACACAACTCAAAACCAACCTGAGCTGACAAACACCACAAATACACACCAACCAACATTAACACACATTCAACCAGAACACCTCACAGTCCCATGAGCCGGTGCACCCCCCCCCCCCCCCCCCCCACCGTCCAACCGTCCAGTCACTTTTGTTTACGTTATTTAAAAAAAAAATGAAGGTTAATATAAATAAAAAATCACAATAACACAACACTACAACAGCATGGTTTTGTTCAGACACGTCTTGTTCTGATTTGTTCTAAATAATCGAAGATTAAAAACACAAATCTTCTTCTCTGTGTTTTTGTTCCTCCTTTTTTTTCTGTAATGATCAATAACGTATCTTTTCATCCCATGTATGATCAATTTATGTTACTGAACATTTGTTTATTCTTATTTTGTCTGTATGTCACTGATGATATATCTATTTTATGATTCTAAAAACGGTTTTATTCATCTTTTTAAAACGTAGGAAATTAATAAATTATATACATTTTGTTTATATTGTTTTGTGTGTTCAGAGTCGAGGACAGCGCCCCCTCCTGTACAGACCAGGTCCCTTCATGTGGGAGGGGGCGGGGCTGCACCATTGATGAAATCCTGCTGTAACATTGAACATGAGATTAAACTGCAGCAGCTCCCCCTGGTGGCTGAGAGAGGAGCACATTCAGCACCACGGTCAGCAACAGTGTTCGGCCCTGATTGTCTGTCTCCTGTCACACGGAGACTCTGGTCCAACTGGGACTCGAACCAGCAACCTTCTCAATCTGTATAAAACCACGAGGAAAGAAAACGAGGACGACCGTGCTTGTAAAGGTTTTTATATAAAGTACCTGTAACAGTTGATCAAATGATTCTTATGTCTCACATACATATTCATACATCCACATGGTGACTCAGCCTCGGGGCTCGGGGTCACCAGGGTCACCAGAGGTCACCAGAGGCCTCGACGTTTGTTCCATGAAGATTCTCGTTTGCACAATTCACAAATGAAAAGGAAGAAAAAACTGCAATAACTTTGTCATCATTACCATAAACGTCATATGTTACACGATCATTTTTTTGTCTTGTACGCGTTGCAAGATAAAATATGGCACATCGTAATGAGTCGGTCGGGGGGGGAGAGGATGTGGAGGAGGGGGCGTGGTCAATCCAGACCCCCGCCCGCCTCCTCGAGGAGGATCTGAGCAGGTTCACATGTCGGGACGCTCGCTCATCAGAGAAAATTCACCAGAACTCGTCTCGTCTGTCGTCCACGTGACACTGAAGAGTCAATATATAACACTCTTAATGGATGTGTGTGTGTGTGTGTGTGGGGGGGGGTGCTTGCAGCTGTCGTTAGAAGGAGGATAACATCTCCACAGTTTGCAGGAGGTTGTCATCAGATCTGGACCTGCACCTTCAGCTCGCTCCCTTCAGGGCTCAGGGAACATTCATCAATTTGTGGGGGTTTGTGGTTACAATAAAAAAAAGGCCCTGTTCACCAGTGGAGAAGATCCTGGACTCTATCAGAGGTTCTAGTCTCGATCACAGCTCTGACCTGATGTTTGTTGAACTTGAGGAATCGAGGTTCTTAGTGAATCATGATCTGAATAATTCAGGATCAACTGGACTCGGCTGCAGCTTCGGTCCTTCAGCAGGAACCAGGTGTTTTTAAACCGGATGCAAACCGAGGAGACGTCATCAGGAACCAGTTCAACCATCACATTGAACAAATATCAGGTTCAATATCTATCTACAGCTCCTCCACTCTCCCACTGACGGCTGACAAACATCTGGCCACAGAGGAGAAGCTTGTGTTTCTGTCTCAGCCTGAAATCAAGGAGCCATTGTTAAAAAGGGAAATCTGTCAAACAGGAGCAGTGACTAAAGGAGCTGAGATTCACCACAAGAACCAACAGGTCACAGATCTGGATGTCAACAGGAACGATCCTCCTTCCTGGACGATGAATTTAGGTTCCATCCCCACAAACTTCCCTCGATGTCTTTTCCTCCTTTAAAGTTGCTTTATGTGAATTTTCTCTGCAGCGTGGTGATGGTCGCTCGCCAAGAGCCTCAGCGCTAAAAGTGTTTAAAGACCAGTTGTGTCCTGATCGGTGCTACTTCCTCAGGACAGACTGGAGCTACAGCGTCTCCTGGTGGAAACTGATAAGAAACGAACCTAAATACAGAGAATAAGGAGCTCGGCCCCGATTCAGAGTTTGAATCCTTCAGAGGACGCAGCTGGATGCTGAACTTACAATTACACACAGCACCTTTAAATGCATCTCAACCTGCAGGGAGGTTTGTGTTCTCACCCCAAAATCCAACAGTTTGGCTCTTACAGCACAAGATAAACAGAAGTGTTATTGAACAGTTGTGTTGGGACTGGGAGGACTGGGAGGACTGGGTGGAATGCTACTGGTCGACTGTTCAACCTGTCAGAAACCGCTCTGAGGACACATGTGTGAACACGCTCGTTTGCCATGGATTCTTTCTTCATGTGCATATTTGGCTACATGTGATCTGAACTCAAACCAGTGGAACCAGCTCCCGTGTGGAGACACCAGCAAACAGGCGTCATTCAGCCTTTACACGTCTTTTCAAAATCACCAATACTTTGATTCTTCATATTCACATCCGACCAAAAATAAGAAACTGGAGAACACAACGCTGAGCGCTCCGGCTTCTGCCCCCCCGACTCCACGTCACACGTTAAACGTCACTCTACACAAAGTCTCTCTCTTCTGGTCGACACCTGATACGAGGACACTGGGAGAAGGTTCCTCAGGAGAGTCTCTCTGGTTTCACCACTTTGAGAGCCGGCTCCTGTTTCTTTGTGTTTCCTTTGTTCTTGTTTTTGAAATCACGAGTCTTTGGGACGATATGGCACAAGAGCTTTCCCCCCCCCCCCCCCCCCCACACACACTTGTGAGAAGGCAGAGCTTCCCCCACATTAAAGACGGAGAGATGTGACATCATCACAGCAGGGGATCTCCTCTCAGGAAACATCTGGAGCAGCTGGATCCCACTAAACAATCTCTGTTCAGGGGGATTCCACAGATTCTAAACATGGAGGTTGTGTTGTTGGTGCATGAGGAGCAGGACCAGGCCTTTTCGTTTGAGATGTCGTGTTTTTTAACTTTAGACTTGAGGTGTTGGGTTTGATGCCTTGATTCAGGAGGCTGTGGGTTTCTGATGTGCTCCAGATGTTTAAAAGGAAACTGTCAGAATTGGAAATGCTTGTTTTTTTAAAGGATTTAGTTTTGAACGAACCTTTTAGATCCGGACGCCGGCCGGAATCAAGAGTTAGGAGGATTTTGATAAAGGACCAATGTAACCCCCCCCCCCCCCTTGCACCTCAGCTGAGCGGGTGTCACATCTCAGAGTCGGGCTCCCAGCAGTTCAGCCCAGTGAAGGCTCAGTCTCTTCTGGAACATGTGGTGCAGTGTGCCCAACACAAAGCAGCATGCTAGGAAACCTATAGAAGCACACATGCATATCAAACAACTGAAGATTAAGCTGTCGGGTCAGTGGACCTCAGAGTCTGTGGACATGGGACAGTCTGGACTGGACGGCACCAGACCAGACCAGTTGTCTCAGTCCAGGTGGATGAGGAGACAAATGAGTGGCGAGGGGGGAGGAGAGATTGCTGGGGGGGAGGGGGGATTGAAGCATTGTTTTGGAAGAAAAGTCACATCTGCCCCGAACTCACACATCTGGGATCTAATCCCATTTCCTGTCATTCTGAGGTTTGTGGCGATTGGTTCAGACGGATTCGATGATCCATGTCCTCCATGACTCAGTCATTCATACAGTATGAAGCACCTTATTCCTTCCTTCCTACCTTCCTCCTTCCTCCTTCCTCCTTCCTCCTTCCTACCTTCCTCCTTCCTCCTTCCTCCTTCCTTCCTTCCTCCTTCCTCCTCCCTCAGCACCAATACAGGACAAAGTGCAGGGGAAAGGAGGGAACGAAGTAATTCCTTGTTTTCCCTAGAGGGGTCACTATTGCATTTCCCCTTAATGTTTTTGTAAAAGTAAACAGCTGTCAGCAGAGCTCGGTCAATGATTATTAATCTGTGAAGGGATTAGATCAAAGAAGGGAGCTCCTAATCCACAGATAAACCCACATGTTCCCCTTTGAGTTCTAAACTTGATCTAAAACGAATCAATTAATCTGCTTCAGCACGATTACACCTAATCAGGATGTAAATTTCACAGTCCAGTCTGCTGACCAGTTTGCAGACTGGTTTTGTTCTGGTAGATACTGGCTGGTTATGGTGAATTAGTTAATGCTCCTAAAGTCTCGCAGCCAGTGTTGGTGAGTGCAATAAGCTCGGGCAGGACAATAAGGGACGGGGGGAAATGGAGTTGGCAATAAGCAGGTGGTCATGTGCAAGAAGATATGAGGTGACCTCATGCATATTTTTCAATACGCAATCAAAAATGCCTGGACGCTATCACACAATATCAATATTCCTTATATTTATAATAATGTTCACCCTTAGTTCTGTAAGTCTGTGTTGTCTGGCGTTTCCAAACCAAATCAGGACTTCAACAGGAATCAGACTTCATGTCTCATCTCAGCAGACCAGGTTCAGGTCAGACGATGAAGATCTGCTTCTCCAATCTGTTCAGGTGTTATCATGAAGCCTGATGTGGATCAAATGTGTGTCAGTTACATTGTGAAAACCTAGAGATCGAATCTGTGCTGTGAAGCTTGTGATCGTCTGAAGACGGGACCAGAACCAAGACCCTGTTCCTGTGGCTCACTATCCCAGAAGCTCTTTGCTCTGAGTAACAAACCAGTGAATCACAAACCAGTAGAGACGCCAGACAACAACACTACTCCAAGGTGTCGCTACGATTCTCTACACTAGTCCTCAACCTCTCCTCTCCATCCCTCTCTCTATCCATCCTCTCTTCCCCCCCTCCCGCCTCCTTCCTATCGGTCGATGCCTATGAGGAGTTTGGTCTTCTCCTCCTCTTTCTTGCTCTCGTTCTTCAGGTCGGCGAACACCTGGGTGAAGTAGTGCGGGTCGGTGTTGATCTGGAGCATCTTGCCACTCATGCGGTTGATGATCTCCAGGCAGCGGTCCCAGAAGGCCTCCTTCTCCGCCTCCACCAGGAAGGGCTTCAGTGGGTAGGAGATCTCGTTGCCCATGTAGGAGTAGGACAGGTAGAGGCAGGTGAGCAGCGAGGCCTGCAGCTCGCGCTCCGAGGCCACCTCTGAGGAGACCACGTCGCGGCACAGCATGTAGAGGAAGACCACGTTGGCCGGAGTGATGAAGCCCTGGTCCTGCCAGCCCTGCAGCAGGAGGGAGCGGTCCACGCTGCGCAGCCACAGCACCGGATCCGTGGGGGAGAGACGCTTGAGTCGGTAACACCGACGGCACAGGAACTCACCCAGGCTGCGCATCAGTTCACTGGTGGAGGCCTGGGTGGAGAACAGGGAATACAAGAGATGGAGAGAAGGTAAGAAAGAGACATGTTTGAAATTATCCCAATTTATGGATCTTTCTACGACAGCTGGTACCTGGACGATGACACGTTTTGGGGTTCCCACTGCAGTGGCCGGCTGGATCCCCGAGCCTGTGAGGGAGTTCTTCTTAGCAGCGACAGCCACGTTGGCCAGGGTCTTGGAGGTGGGCAGGTGTGAGGAGGTAGTGGTGCTGGTGCCTGACGGGTCCTGGCCCGACGTGTACGATGACAGGTTGGCGCAGGACTGAGACTTCTTCAGCTGCAGGATGTCGCAGGCTGAGGTGGCGTGTCCGTCCGGAGAGCTTCCCTTCCCCCCGTCCCCGCCCTCGGACTGGAGCTTCTTGGAGCCCTTCCTCTTTGCAGACACAGCCACGATTCTCTTCCATGGCAGCACGCTGATGATGGACGGCCGTTTGAGGGACTTGGCGGCGGCGGCGGCGTCCTTGGCGTTCTTGCTGTTCTGGACGGCGGTGTAGTGGCCGACCGTGGCCGGGCCGTCCTCAAACAGCGCCGCCTTCCGGTAGCTGGGAGACAGCGACAACACTGTACCCATGGTGCCTGGTGAGGGTTAGGGGGCGGACACGGTGGAGTGGGGGGGCAGCGGGGGAAGCTCTCTGATTGGTCTAGACAAAGATCTTCAAAATGTCACTTCAGCAGGAAGTTGGACCTGTGAGCACAGAACAGGAAGCGGCGTCAGGACTTTCCACTTGTTACACGAATTTAGCAAACAGTGCAAAATGAAAACAGTCAATAGAAAACATTTTACTTTTACTTCCAACCATCCATTAACACAACCTGTGTTTGAACTGGGAGAGGCAGCTGGAGAAAAGAATGAAGCTTCACACAGAGTTGCTTCCATCACAGTTCATTGTCTTCCTCAGCCGATGAATCAGAATGAATGAAACTCGATGTTTATTACTGATCCAAATATTATATATACGTGATATTATCTCTCTTCTACTGAAAACCCTTTTTCAGAGCTTTCCCAGAGGAAGACCAAGACGTGTGGTGGAAACCAAAAGCCACAAGTTTCTATTGAATGAGGTTCGAGTCCATTTTCATTTTGAAAAATCATAAAATCGTAACAGACATTATCTCAGGACACATCAGTGAGATCAAGACCTCAAAAATCTAAAATAAAGAAGTGATTTTCTTAAACCTCTTCTGGCTTCCATCCATCAGGAATAAAAAAACATTTAAATTCATTATTATTTGCTTGCGATTAATTAAATGAACTAAAGAGCCAATTGTTTTATCATCTGACTTCATCTCAGAGATATTAAACCCAAATATGAATTATTAAACAGGGTTCGAAACACAGCATCTGCAGCTTCCTCTGTCTGTCAGTGAGAATTCCTCTGCATGAATTCCTCTCGTGCTGGGATCGAATCCCCCTTCGAGTCCTGATGTGAAACCAGGATGTGAACGTGTCTCCGGACTCATGAAGCACCGGACGCTGCTGAGGCCTCGGTGTTAAACCAGCAGCCTGATGTGTTATATAAGAAACAAGATGAGGCCACAGAGGCTCCATGAGAAACAAGTGAGCACGAGCATCCATCTTAGCTTCAAAATGGAAGCCTGGAAAACGCCCCCCCACCCCCAACATAAGGCAGCTTCACAAACACACTCAAACACACACCGTGCATATTCCACACAAACCAAACGATGACTGGAATCGTGCCTGATCCATTTTAATACATTCTCATCTCAATGTGGAAAGAAGCGCCTCACATTTGGTATTTGAGTATTTCCTGAGGCCTCCTCCACAAACCGGCAGGTTCAGGGTTTGATCTTTTATAGAACCGGAGGATAAAGAAAGATGGTTTGTGTTTTTACCTTCTGATCAATCTGCTCTTCGTTTCAAATCCATCTATCGCGCCTCGCTCCCTCACGCGCAAATGCGGTGAAAACGACGAGAGGCTCCTCCACCGGCACCGCAGGTCGCTGGTTCCCGCACCGCCTGCAGCCCGCAGGGTCCGGGTTGTTAAGGCGGATCGGTCCCTGCAGGGATGCGAACCCTGAAGAGCTGCAGGCTCACGGGTCTGAGTCCCGGCGGCTGCCCCTTTCCTCAAATCTTCATCCGCTCCTCGGTTGGAATACAGATGCAAACCAGATGTGGATTCACCCCTGGACGTGGAAACGTGTCTTCCATCGAGAAGCGACCATCTCTGACGTCCCGCTGCTGGAGAGGTGACAGCTGACGGACCTCCCGCACACACACAACATGGACCACACAACACAACACGGGTCTTTATCGAGAGAGGAAAGATGGCCACTATGAAATCCCAAAATAGATGTGAGCTTAAACCCTCAACGAGAGAGAGAGAGAGAGAGAGAGAGAGAGAGAGAGAGAGAGAGAGAGAGAGAGAGAGAGGGAGAGAGAGAGAGAGATGCGGGCATCTGCAGTTATTCGGGTTGGATGCAGGAGAGATACGGAGCTCTCTGATTGGCTGAGGCCGGGATGCTGCTGATGCTCAGCTCGGAAACCATTGGTCCGCGAGCGAGTCCACCAATCAGAGAGGTCACTGTCCGAGGTGCTGAAACAGTGGAGGTGGGAGAGGAGGCAGAGGAGGTTGATGACGAAGAGTAGATGGAGGAGGAAGAGAAGACAGAAGAGATAGAGGATGAAGAGGAGGGGAAGTAGGTGAATGAAGAAGAGGACGTAGAAGAGGGGGAGGAGGAAGACGAGGGAGTGGAGGTAGAGGAGGTGAATGGAGAAGAAGAGGATGATGAGGTATAGAGGAGGAATAGAATGTAGAGGAGGGAGATGAGGAAGAGGAGGAAATGGGAGACAGAGGAGGAAGAGGAGATTGGTGAAAGTTTTTCAGAACTGTTGCAGCATGAGCAGACATCTTGATTTTATTCACTGAAATCAATCAAACTTCATTCCATAAATGTTAATTTAATATTAATAAAAGGGTTAATATGAATATAAAAATATGAGTATAATACAAAAAATATGTATACATTTATGGTTGAACTTGGCAACAGTGAACTACACATCCCATCATGCAGTTCGCGGCAGCTCCATTAAGTTCCGGGTCGTGGGGTTAAAAGCTGGGATGTTTTGGTTGTGGAAGCCGTTCTAACTTTAGCCTGGTTGTTGGACCGGGTCAGTGTCTGTGTCAGTCCGTCAGTGGGTATTGTATGAAGATGGACGCGCAGCACAGACACAGGTCGCTTTATAAAGGAACCACTCCGCCATGGAAGGAGACGTTCCGCAAGGTAAGACACGGATCTGTTAGCTAGTGTTAGCTAGCTGTGTTAGCTGCTGTTAGCTAGCTATGTTAGCTGTGTTAGCTGCTGTACGCTAGCACTGGTCCTGTGTGTAACCCCGAGCTCTCCCTCTTCTCTCCCGGCTCCGGCAGCGCTGTGTGGACCGGCTGAAGAACAGCCGCTCCCGGCTGCTGGACAGGTACCGTCAGGCGGGAGAGGGCCCACAGGGCGGCGGCTCCGGAGCCTCCATCATCGTCCAGGAGGTGATGGAGGAGGAGTGGAGCGTCCTGCAGTCAGAGGCCCGGGGAATGCCCTTCCAGCTGCGGCCGCAGGGGCTGACAGAGGTCGGTCTGTTTCTCTCCGTGTCCCCTTCTCACTGAACTCCAGCTTCTCTCACTCTGATACCTCCACATGTTCCTCAGTGATGTTAATACTTCCATCAAGTTACTAACTTCTCCCTCACTGACATGGGACAGGTTTAAAGTTTCAGTGACTTTCACTTCACTGAGATTCATTAAATGAAATTGGTCATCAACATGGGACTCAACTCTGTTCTTTCCCTGGAACGCTGTTGCTCTACTTGATCTGTTCATCACAGCCGTGTGTAGATAATCTATCAGCCTGCAAACGAAATAAGTAAAAACAGATTGTTTTGATGCTACAAGTCAATTAAGAATTCACGTAATAACAAAGGTGTTGGACGTGGCTAATTTTGAGTCACTTCATCACGTCACATAATGAACCCTGCATCGATAAATACTGTTAAATTATGACCATTTAAGACCAATTTCTATCTTGAATCCTCTGGAAACTTCTGGAAAACCTTTTCTGAGAGAAGGTGGACCTTGAGCTGATCTGTAGTTTGTAGCTGAGCTGCTTTGTTAAAATCCACTCAATCTATTTTAGTTTTTATAATGTCGTGAATGTGGTTCTCCTTTTCTTTTAAACAGATGTTCAGTGTCATGACTGAGTACGATGAGCTGGCCGTGCTGGAAGAAATCCAACAGGAGCTCATGTCTCAAGGTAACTGGGTCCTTTCCTCTCGGCTGGTGTCTTACAGTCAGAGTGATGCCTGATGTCCTACAGGACACTGTTCTGTTTGTGTTGACTTAAATGGGATTTATTGTTTTTTGTTGTAACGAGTTTGATATTGAGAATCATGGACATATCCTAGTATCGTGACATCCCTGACATGGTGGTAAATTCAGCTGACATGAGATGCAAAAGGAAATGAAACAGAGTGAGAGCTTTTTGTTGTGTGTTTCTCCTTGTGCTTCAGAAATGTCTATAATTGAGGAGTATGAGAGGAACCTGCAGTCTGAGGAGCAGTTCATATCGTCGGTCGTGGAGGGGATGGATGAAGAGAACATTATTTGTCCCATTTGTCACATGTGAGTCCAGGACTTGCTTCCTTGACAGACATTTACAGACACAAATAGTTTGTCATGTTCACATCTATGTGGAATAACTACAAATAACTTTTTTTTTTAATTAATGATCTTTGTAAATGGAGACTGATATAAATTATAAATGCATTAAGTTTGACCATATGAAGCTGTTGCTAAACTAAATCTAATTTTAAGTGCTTCTTGTTTCTTGAAGGAACAACTTAAATATCAACAGTCATTTCATCTCCTGCTCCTGTGGACTGTACATCAACACTAAGGTTTGTGTGTTCAAATCTTATCCTATTCAAATGAGCTCCTTTTGGTTTTTACACACAACTGCTCCTTCCCCAATTTCCCATCAACACGTCTCTGTTTACCTCCTGAAACAATGTTCACTATGGAAAATCTGACAGAACAAGTTGTACATTGACAAAAGTCCCAGGGTTCAGTTACATTGGTGAATATTGACCTCAACTAAAGTGCTGCACTGTTGGTCCTCTTGTCTTCAGACACGAGACATCACTCCAGATGTCCTGCGCCATCTGCTGGAGTCCAGGGTGTCGGAGCACACGGAGGATTGTCTCCACAACCCGGTTTTCTTTGTCGCTCCAAACATAGACAGCTCCCCAAACCTGATGATCAGCTGCCAGGTACGCTGCTCACTCACTTCCAGGCTGTCTACAGGCCGGTGTGATGAGACCATACATATTGTGTGACGCTGTAAAAACATCTGTGGCTCCATGTTGATGCTCTATTGTTTACTTTGTTGTGTGACAAATCACACTTTATTCTTTTCGTTTGAATGACGGGGACTGTTTTCAGACATGCATTAAACTGCTGACCTTCTCCTGAGACACATTTCACATTTAGGTTCATTTTCAGTTGTGGTGAAATTGATACTCTCTTTTGTTTAATGACGCTCTTCACAAGTTCCTTGTTTCCTCTACTTTCAGGGCTGTGACTACCTGTCCATCGTTCTGTGAGAGCGAGCGGACACAACGATCATGAGTGACTCGACTCGTGGGATATGATTTTTGAGTTTTTTGCACTCTGTATATTTTGTGAAATAAAATCTAATTTTAATATTTAATATGGAGTAGTTTTTCCTTCTTGTGCCCTATATGCTGCTGCACCAACAACCTGTGAAGCCTTCACCGTTTTGTCTGATCTCTCATTCCCCAAGATGACCCACTGTGCTGGGACCCATAGGGAGGTGATAGTCCTCCATTGACTCACTATTGCATGTGCAACCAAAACTTCAAAGTGATGATTAAAAACAAGTAAAGTAGTGATTTGTCAAGATTCCAGCAGTGCCCCTGAAAACATCACAAATCAAGACATAATTTAGAGATACTGTATAAGTAATAAAGAGAACAGGGATTAAAATCAAGTTAGTATGGATTCCTGCCCACAGCCGGGTGGAAGGAGATAAACTTGCTGATAAATATGCAACATGAACTATAAGGAAAAGAGACGTAGATGTGGCAGTTAATTATAGGAAGGCTGAGATCGAAAGTGCAATCAAATCAGGACTGAAGGGGGGGGGGGGGTTGGCAGGAAAGACGGGACAGAAGAAAGGTAGTATAGTATTCAAAAGAAAGTGGGTGAAATGAGAAGCACCAGAGGAAGAGGTGATAGTCAGAAAGAGGGTTGGTTCTAAAGGTTTAAGCGGCAGCATGAAGATAATGAACAGACCGATGGGACAGTTGTAATCAGCAGGAAACAGTGGATCATTTATTCTTTGTCTTTCCACAATAAGAGAGACATAAAAAAAAAACATCTACAGAAACAATTTATCACGAAGTATAAGATGAATATTACTGAGGTCTCAGTGGTTTAACAAGCATCCATCCATCCAACTTCATGTATTTGATGTTTTTGTAAAGCACTTTGAGCTGTATTTTATGAAAGGTGTTGATTAAATACCTTTATTATAATAGGTGCTGCAGGATATATTCAGGTTTCTAAAAAACACTGGAGTCTAGGACAGAATTTTGGCAAATGTCCATATTTGATGGTTTTATTTAGTTTTTGTTTATAAAAAAAATGACTTACAAATACTTTAAGGCAGAAATCACGTATCAAAGTTGACATCACTGTGAGAGAAAAAGAAGAAACACCAACAACAGTGCTGCAGAAGTAAAATTAATTTATAAAATAATAGTTTTATTCAATGAGCATCAACCATAGAAAAGTTTCAGGGCATTTTTGACTATCAATATTTCATCCGTTGATACAGGGCTTGAATTTTAAATATCTGGTAATAAAGTGCTGAGTTAAAACATCAGGTTATTTATTCAAAATCAAGGTTTTATCCCGAATGAGTTTGAACCTGCATCATAATGAGAGGAAGAAGAAGAAGAAGAAGGAGAAGAAGAAGAAGAAGAAGAAGAAGAAGAAGAAGAAGAGGAGGAGGAGGTGGTGCAGGAGGCCGGCATCACCAGTAGGAGGCGCCACTGCTGCTGACCGGAACCCAGCGGGGCAGAGGAAAGATGGCAGCCGCGGCGGTGGCTGAGTTTCAGAGAGCCCAGTCTCTTCTGGGGACAGACCGGGACGCGTCCATCGACATCCTACACTCAATAGGTAAATACAACACCCGGGGACCGGCGCTCACATCCGGCTCAGAAGCGTTGTTCACCGAGGGACGAGAGCACCAGCTCCACTAGCCGCGTTAGCAGCTAAGCTAAGCTAGCCCAGTGCTGGCCGTCTCCCTGCTTTTACACAGTGAGTCAGCAGCAGCCTGCTAGCCGGCTAGCAGCACACCGGCTAGCTCCCGGGTGAAGCTAACGCTAGCTTCCCACGCTCATTCATTTAACAGCGGCTCGGCTGACAGCGGCTTCGCGGTAGCATCTCGCCCTGGGTGTGAACATGAGGCCGAGCGAGCTCCCTCCGGTCCCCGGCTGCTTCCCCGCGTCAACCCGTGGAGCGGCGGGTTGTCTGTGTCGCAGCTGAGGCTCCAACACGGAGCTGTCACTGTGTGTGGCAGTCCAGGGGTTCCACAGCTGGTTAGCATCCAGCCCGAGCGAGCTTCACGTCCTGGCCACACACAGGAGGGGAGGGGGGGGGGGGGGGGGCACAGCTATCTCTCTGTTTGTGTGATTCATGTTTATGTGTGTTTAATTACATCACTGTGTGTGTGTCTGTGCAGTGAAACGGGACATCCAGGAGAGTGATGAGGAAGCAGTGCGTGTTAAAGAGCAGAGCATCCTGGAGCTGGGGGCCCTGCTGGCCAAGACGGGACAAGCTGCGGGTAAACACAACCACCGTGTTCACACGTTCACACACAACCACCGTGTTCACACACAATCACCGTGTTCACACACACAATCACCGTGTTCACACACACAATCACCGTGTTCACACACACAATCACCGTGTTCACACACACAATCACCGTGTTCACACACACAATCACCGTGTTCACACACAACTACCACCGTGTTCACACACACAACCACCGTGTTCACATGAGCCCCATCACTGAGATCCTGACTCTAATATTCTGTAATTAATTACAAAAGAGACCAATGGATTTTGAAAACATTTTTAAATTAGTAGTTTTTTCATCTGTGCAAACTCTTTTTAATAAACATACAAACTCTGCATTCACCAGCCATAGAAGCAGATTGACCACAAGCTGTTTGTAAGTCATCCCTCTTCTTCCTCTTCCTCTTCCTCCTCTCAGAACTGGGGGGCCTGCTCAAGTATGTACGCCCCTTCCTCAACACCATCTCCAAGGCCAAGGCAGCCCGGCTGGTCCGCTCCCTGCTTGACCTCTTCCTGGACATGGAGGCCGCCACAGGTCAGGAGGTGGAGCTCTGCCTGGAGTGCATAGAGTGGGCCAAGACTGAGAAGAGGACCTTCCTCCGACAGGCGCTGGAGGTGAGACTTAACGAGGCTTCACTAAGATGCTTGATCTCGATGGTCTTTCCCAACCCGAGCTGACAGGCCACATCCAGACTTGGGTCGACTTGTCCAGCTGGTTCACCTGCAGTGTTTGTTTTCCCGGTTCCAGCAGCTTCAAAACAAAAGTCCGTGATCCCTCCTGCTGAGGTTCCCACCGGCTTTGTCTTATTCCAGCCGTTAAATCTGTTCAATAGCTTTTTCAAGTTAACTGGGATTTTGTGGCCGCGAGTTATTGACTCTCAGCAAGTTGATAATTGATCCTTGAGAGTTAGCAGTTTCCTTTCGGTGTGTGTGACATTCAGGTTTCCTACACTGAACTTCGTAGAAACTTTAAAGTGAAGAGCAAAATATAATCTGGATAAACAAAGCAAGTTGTAAACACAGGTCTGACATTGTGTTTGTTTTCTTCTGTCCTCAGGGTCGGCTCATTTCGCTGTATTTCGACACTAAGTGCTACCAGGAAGCACTAACACTCGGTGAGGCTTCACGCTACATCACGTTCACTTCTCACAATTAAGGAAGTTTGTCTGATGGGACCATCTGAAAACCTCTCTCTCTCTCTCCAGGCACCCAGTTGCTGCAGGAGCTGAAGAAGATGGACGACAAGGCCTTGCTGGTGGAGGTTCAGCTGCAGGAGAGTAAGACGTACCACGCCCTCAGTAACCTTCCCAAGGCCCGAGCCGCCCTCACCTCCGCCAGGACAACCGCCAACGCCATCTACTGCCCACCCAAACTACAAGCAGCTTTAGACATGCAGTCAGGTACAGCCTGTGCTACATGCAGAGTTAATAAGCTAATCAGACCATGCTGAAGATCCTGTTAACCGGATGTTTACTCTGTTTGTGTTTTCAGGGATTATTCACGCAGCGGAGGAGAAAGACTGGAAGACGGCTTACTCCTACTTCTACGAGGCCTTTGAGGGCTACGACTCCATCGACAGCCCCCGAGCCATCATAGCCATCAAATACATGCTGCTCTGCAAAATCATGCTCAACTTGTAAGTGCTGATATATGAGGATTTCTTTACCCACAGAAGCCGATGATAGTGCAGGACAGACTGCGTTGGAACCAGTCAGCATTTTTCTGTGAAGCTGCTCTCAGACATGCCCGACGTGTTGGAGTCTGTTGCTCTGGAACATTTCTGGAAAACTCACAGAGGTGTTTGTTCTTTCTGTTTCAGGCCAGACGACGTCCAAGGCCTCATCAGCGGCAAGCTCGCTCTCCGGCACTCTGGCAGAGAGGTAGTTCCCCGACACTTGAATTCTTATATAACTCAATCTCTCCCCCGTTGACACTAAAATGCTGACCGGAGACAATAACCACCTGTAACTACTGGAATGTAGTGTTGGATTCAAACCTCATTGTCTGAGTGTTCTGAACGTCAGATAAAAGCCAGGTGTTAATGGGAGTTAGTGGGTTTTTGACCAGTGAGCCACTTCCATGCAGCCTCTAACCCTCTGTGCTCCTCCTCCCACAGACGGACTCTATGAAGTGTGTGGCTCAAGCCAGCAAGAACCGGTCGCTCGCAGACTTTGAAAAGGTTTGTGTCTCGAGTTCGATGCCGCATGTTGTAGTGTAACAGAACTGAGAAGGAAAGTGCTCTCCCCTCACCTGTGATTAACATCTGACCCTCCCCCCCCCCTTCCCTCAGGCTCTTACAGAGTACAAACCTGAGCTGAGTGATGACCCCATCATCAGCAACCACCTCACCACGCTGTACGACAACCTGCTGGAGAAGAATCTCATCAGGGTCATTGAACCGTTCTCCAGGGTCCAGGTAAGTCGGGTCACTCAGGTGCAGAACTTCTCCAGGATGGGAGGAGCAGTTTGAACCTTGTGTTTGTCTCTAACAGATCGCACACATTTCCTCCCTCATCAAACTATCAGAGGTATGTTTGTGTTTTCTTTCATATTTACGTTTTCATGAGACACTTTAAATTGCGAGGTTTCCACAGTGAGAAACCGTCTGGATGTGTCTGACTTACAGGGAGACGTGGAGAGGAAACTGTCACAGATGATTCTAGATGAGAAGTTTCACGGTAAGCTTTTCTGTATTTCACTGTTTGACAGATAACTGGTGTTCAGATGAAAGTTAAAGTCCAAAATGCTTTATCACCTCTAAGGTAAACTGAATGAAGGTGGATCACTGATTGTCCTCTAAACACGTTTCTCCCTCCGTCCCGCTCCATTGGACCTGACAGGTATTTTGGACCAAGGCGAGGGCGTCCTGATCGTCTTCGCCGAGCCAGTTGTGGACAAGACGTACGAGGCGGCGCTGGAGACCATTCACAACATGAGCAAAGTGGTGGACTCGCTCTACAACAAAGCCAAGAAGCTCACATAAGGTCTGTGTGTTCATTATATATATATGAAATATATATAATGTCGTGATATACCCCAAAATATATCACGACTCAACGCTGCTACTAAATTCATACTACTGATATTAAATAACTGTTTTATCCTTTTAAACAATTTGTTAAAGTTTGGTAAAAGAAAATGAACTTGTTCCTGTAAGATCTGTGTTCACTGTCCTTTGCCCCCCCCCCCCCCCCCCCCCCAGAGAGAGCGAGGTGTCCGGAGTGACGTGGACCAATCAGGAGTCTGTGGATCGCTCACTTCAACCCGGGAGGGGGGGGGGGGGAAGAGAACGAGGAGAGAACAAACACTCAACAATCCAGCAAGCAAGTAAACCAGCTGACCACCTGAAGACCAACCAACCGATCAACAACGTGTCGGGGGGGCACACAGTCCCCGACCCCCCCCCCCTAAAGCCCCCCCCCCCCAGTCCTCTGCTCGCCCCCCTCCTCCCTGTCACTGTCACTTCCTTCCAATCTGATTGGGGTTGATCTGGCACCAAGTGCTCCCCCCTCTGGACAAACCCAGGCACTGCGCCCCCTTCTCCCACCACTGGTTTGTACTGTATGTAAAACTGGACCACCCCCCCCCCCTGTTTCTCTCTGCACTGGCCATCAGGGAATCTTGTAAAATAACAATAAAGAAAAACTTATAACGTACTTAAACTTACATATATTGTAAACAAAAAAAGAAGCCCTGCTTGCTCTGATTCGTTTGTGAACATCCGACCTGAGGGATCCGATCACACCTGGTCAGCGCAGAGTTCAGATCCCCGACCACGTGAGACCACGCCCTCTTAGTGATTAGCTTCTCTCAATCATGACTCGTCATAACATATCATGTAACTGGTTCTGGTTCGGAGTCTTTGCTGTAAGTGAGTAAACAATCTGCTTTCTACTTCTCTTTCTAACACACACACACACAAACACACACTTTGATGTCACACCTGGTCAAACAGCATCATTCGGTTCTGGAACAGAAGAGATTTATGAATTCATTCACTCAGATCAGGGAAATGAAACCAACTGAACATCTGTGATCGATCTCTCAGGACCATGTCAGGGCGGGGGGGGGTCCGTCTGTCCCTCTCCGGATCCGACCTTTTCTGTCCGACCCTGAGAGTGAATGTTGAAATTCAGATTCCCCCCCGCCCTCACCTCCTCTCTCTCACCTGACTCCCCTCTGACTGGTCGGACTCAGCCACAAGGCATTCTGGGATTTATGGACCCTACAGGGAACTTTCTCTTCTACCCCCCCGCTCTGGGACCACAGTGAGGGGATGATCGACACACTGGGCTCTCCACACACCTGCCCTCCCACTTCCTGTTTGTATATACCAGTTGCCAACATCCCAGGCCTGATCATAGTCCGTCTTTTCCGTTTCTTTTGTAATGCGTTACTGAACAGTGAACCTCGCCAGCGGGAGCTCTGAGTCACAAAGTGCTTTTTGACGCTGGAGCCGTGACTGCAGATGGAACTCTTTGATGTGAGATGCAGAAGAGGCCGAGTTTCGCTGAAGAAAAAAAATCAAGCTGTACATATCTGGGAACAACATTTTGAAAAAGACTCGAGGGTTTACCGTATATGACCGAGAAAGACAAACGCTAATAAAAATAATGAAATGAAAACTGTAACGGGTTTGATTGGAGGATCCTGCAGATGAGGTTTCATCTGCTTGTTAACGTGGTCCTCTGAAATGATGAGAACTTTATTTCATGTCTCTTGTTCCTCGGCTGCCTCTGACTCCAGACCTGCTTACCAACCAGGCAGGGCTCGGTGTTCGGCTGAGGCTTCATGTAAAATCATTGTACAGTCATTTTAACTGAAGTAACACTTTGATTAAAAAAGACAAAATGTGCTCTTGAGTTTCGCTGCAACGCTTGAACTGTGCTTTCTTTTAAACTGAGAAGATGGTGAACATCTCGTGTGTGTGTGTGTCAGGGACATGTCATCAGTTGTGTTGAGCATCAGTGTGTGTTTTGTTCTTTTAAACACAAAGGCTGGTTCCCCACTGCCTGATCGCACCTGGGGGGGGGGGGGGGGGGGGGGGGGGGTTCTAACATCTCTGGCCCAGTCAGGTCATGAAATGCTTGGGTCACAGATTCTCTTATAGCAATGCTCACAATATTACACAAGCAAAAATAACAAATATAGGATATCAAGAAATAAAAACAAGTTCCTTGAAGAAGTCGCCACGCCAGAGAGGCTCTGCAGTGACACCTGGTGGCCAGATATCATTTAACTGAGGTGAACTATTCAAAACTTTAAATGAGACGAGTTTCTCTTTCTTTTCTGGGATAAAGAAACTTTACTTCGCAGTGAGAAAGTTGCTGCTCGTGTTTCATCACTTGTGTTTCTGCTGTGATTTATACCCCTGGACCTGCCTGCGGGGTTTCCCAAGGGGCTGCTCCTCTTCCCAGTGTCAACACATGTAAAGAAGCCAAAGCCTTTTTTTAAATAAACCTTAATTAACAGTAAATAACTGCCAACAAGGGTGAGGTCATCTCCCCACCTCCACATCTGCATTAGAATGGGAGGCCGCGCGGTGAAGCTGCTGCGTAAACACTCTTATCACCTTTACGCACGGCTCGTCCGGGGCAAATCTGCAGCCTGTGGATATTCTGGGATGTTTTCGAGCTTCCTGAGGCTCTTTGTCAAAGTGCATGTGAGACGGAGGAGTTTCCTGGTTTGCCAAGTGTCGGTCTCCGCGCTCCGAGCCCGAGGAGCGGCTTCACATGGAGGTTTCTGTGGGGAGAGGAGGGAGCCAGACAGGCGACAGTCAGCTCTGACTTGGCCTCGGGGCAGAGGCAGGAGCGAGCGGGCGGACCAATGAGAAGCAGACATCCACTCCCCTCAGTCTTGCCCGGCTCGGCTCGGCTCGGCGCACCCTGTAATTAGGAGCTCTGGCTGGGTTGGGCGCCGCCACCGTGGACATCCTGCTGCTGCCGCGTCAAGGGACTTTGGGAACAGCAGCTCCAGACTGCGAGAGGCTCCAGGTCCCGAGAGAAGAAGACAGACATGAACGGACAAGCGTCCCCCGTGTTCGAGGACAAGAAGCCGTCCCTCCCCGCGGCCGGCGGCTCCATCTCGGCCACCAAGGCGTCCCCGACCCTGCCGGAGTCCTCCTCCACGGACATGGGCTTCTACAGCGGCGGCTCGCAGGACTTCTACCCGGCGCAGCAGCAGCAGTACGCGGCCCAGCACATGAGCCCGTACGCGTACCACCACTACAGCCTGAGCGGGATGGCGGCCGGCGGCGCGTACCCGGTGGGCAAAGCCGAGTACCCGTACCCGCACGCAGCGTACCGGGAGCCCGGTGCGTTCAGCCGCGAGGTGCAGTCCGCCATGCACGACGCAGGTGAGTCCACTACCTCCACATGGGAACAACATGCTGAGTATGGATCATGTTTATATGAAGAGTCCATCATCTGCTGCGTGAAGCGAGGTCAGAGAACGAGGCAGGGCTGAGCAGAGGTTCATGTTTCAACAGGAATAAAAACCAACAATAATCCAGGCATGATGTTTAAAAAACAACTTATTTAATATGTTCCACTGATTCTCCTTTAAACACGAACAGCTGACTCACCATCATCAGAGGATAAACACAAACAGACCTTTTAAAAAATATGATTTCTGTTATAATAACCACAACTATACCTGGAATAACGTTCACCCTAACTTCCACCTGCTTCAGTATTATAAAAGGTTAAATGCTCAGGAGGATTTGAGTGTTTGGGATATGAGGCTGTAATAAGAAACTTACTTTAACTAACTTAACTAACTTTATCTTTATCTTTATCCCTGAGCTGTAATAAGTCAGTGGGATCTGGTGGATCTGTGGGGTCCAGGTCTGAAAGGTCAGAGATTCAGGGAGAAGCTGAGCTGGTCGGAGGACGAACCAGTAAATGAAGCGTTCTGGTTTTCTTCTCACTCGCTGCAGCCGAGTTTCCATAAAGTTTAATGACTTTGCTTCGAGGAAACAAGAGAAAACATTCAACTTTAAATGTGATGGTTATTGTCTCATTTCTATTTTCTCATGAAAAGGAAGCTCAGTGTGAAAGAAACTTTAACTTAGAATCACATTGTCTGAACTTCTCCTGATTGTCTTCAGGATGAAGAACTGATTCATTAAACACATTTTGTCCATGAGCTCTACAGATAATATAAATAGAACAATAACATAAAACCTGATGAGACTTCATGTCCCTTTAATGAACTTCAGAGGAATATTACACAAAGTCATTATAAACCCAACACACTGATGCTATAATTGTATCATAAGAACATGGAGGTCAACTTCTTGGCTCTTTGTCTTTTCCTTTGAGCGCCGCCGCTCTGTGTTCAGAGGCTTTTTCCTCTTGGCTCCTTCTCGGGCTTGGAAGGTGTCTCTCTGCAAACCGCAGAGGGAAAACAAACTCGACAGACTGGTGTGCTGGTTTTGACATTCCAGTTGGGAGTTGACTCCTGGAAATGGCCTCAGGGGACTTTGGCCCTCAGCCACGCACATCAGGTGTCATGACACGTCAGTCAGCCTTGGCCTTTGAATCATCCAGCGAAGACGGCTCCTTATCACGCAAGGTGGCCACACCCTGACAAACACACACGCAAACAAACACACAAACATCTCAGGGGCTCTCGCTTCCTTTTAACATGGAAACACATTTTATTCAGCAAGAAAAGAAACATGTGCCAAAGAGAATAAATAATGAGACTGATGTGAAAGGGCCAAAGCAAAAAGTAAAGAAAGGTCACGATCCTGAGTCTGTTAAAGACCGCACGTCCACAAACACACAACAGACTCACAATAAACACAAGGTCTGGCTTTTTATTAAATAAATCATTTAGAATTTATATATTAAAACTTCTCCCAGCACGAAGATCTAATTGTTTAGCTTCAAATACATAAATCAGGATTATTTTAGTAGCAAAAGTAGCAATTAAATAATATAACTGACAAAAATCCTCACAATCGTACTTTTGTTTGAAAACTCTACGTTTAAATACATATTAATACATATTTTTATATATAAATATATATGTGTTGATCAAATGTAAATGAATTAGAGTGAAGTAGTTTGAACAGAAGTGTCTGAGGAGCCTCAGAGGCAGGAAGTCTGCGAGAAGCCTCCAGGCGACTTGAAAAGCTCCTATAAATCTCTGTCCCCCCCCCCCCCCCCCCCCGGCTGCGGGAGACACTCAGACCAAAATTATAAGTTCAGAGCGCTGGCGGAATTTCTTTGAAACTTCAGGGTTGTAGCGGCCGAGGTTATTTTAGTTCTACAACTTCTCTGCCCAAGGAGCCGAGTGGAGACCCGGCTCAAGGTCTTCATGGTTTTCCCTCTTCCCCCCCCCCCCCCCCCGCAGTGAAAGAAGAGCCGGACATGGAGGTGCGGATGGTCAACGGGAAGCCCAAGAAGGTTCGCAAGCCCCGGACCATCTACTCCAGCTACCAGCTGGCCGTCCTGCAGAGGAGGTTCCAGACGGCTCAGTACCTGGCGCTGCCCGAACGGGCCGAGCTGGCGGCACAGATGGGCCTGACCCAGACGCAGGTGAGGAGCACGGGGTTCAGAGACAGAGGAGATCACAGGAAGCCTCCACGTCACCATTAAAGGATCAAACTGTTTAGCAAGTGAGACGTGGAGTCGAGGTTTTCAGTGTCAGTCGAGGCCTGATGGAGTTGAGGTGTCAGTCGAGATCGAGCCGCCGATAGGATCTGAAGTTCAACAAGATGAAAGCGAGATCAAAGGATCTGAGACGTAATCACAGAATGCACCTGCTTGTTATTTCACTCATTGAATCGTCAGTTTTCAGTTTGGCAGCTTCGGAGCCTCCAGTCGAACCACGGGGAGTTGAACCGGCACTTTAATTGGTTCAATCAGAAAAGATGAAAGCCATTTTAAATAAGTGGCTGATGGATTAAAGTGCAGACGAGTGACAGGGGGCGTCGGCTCCGCTGACACTCGCTGTGTTTCAGCTGTCAGAGGAAATTTAAAAACTATTGTTGAAGTGTGACTCGATGATTAATGACTTGAGTCGGCCCTTTTGAGCTTCACCAGCGACCAATGAGAAGCCTCGAGAGGTGTGAACAGGCTGAAGTATTTAATAACTCATTAAGAGATGAAGTGAAGCTGACATAATTCTACATTATGAGCAATAAAGTCTCTCAATTTACAGGTACACACTTTATAATTATTATAAACTGTACAAATCAAATATCTGAACAACAGATTAAACTTAAATACAAAAATAAAAAATGTATTCAACAAGAAAAACTTTAATTAAAACCCAGATGGAACGCAGTCAACTAGAAATCCAGTTGAACTCGTCTGCCAGAGGAGCTGAGGCGGCGCTGCCAGTCGCTCTGCCAGTCGCTCTGCCTCGGTTGCTCTGGTTTACACAGTGTTGCGCTTCCGGCCTCTATGATTTACCGCAACATGAATTATCTTGGCTCAAGTGATAAAGAAGGAGCTCGCTGCACCGGTTGCTCTATCGCTGCTCTTGTAAATGATTGCTCCACTTTGTGCTTAAGAAAACAAAAGCAGGAGCGCGACGGCGTGTGGTGAAACATGTGATTGTCATGTCACTCAGCTCGACGCGCTCGTGGCTTCAGCGTTGTTTATACAAATCACAGCTTTAGAATCATATTACAGTCAAAGGAGCTGCCAGTAAACTGTTTCTTCCACTTGTTAGACGGAGGCACGTGCACGTTGAAGATATCGATGTCACCAGCTGCCTGCTTGAACCGCAGAGAGAAGGTTTTCAGGAGGAAACATTTTAATAATTGATTTGATAAGGAAGCAACAGTAGTTTGCACGTGGAGATGAAAGTGATCAGAGGTTTGAAAACTCCTGATAATCTCCTGAGATGCTCCAGAGGGGCTGTTCTCTGGAGCTCCTCCCACCAGCCTCCTGGTAAACACTCCACATAATGTCCTGACCGAGCTCAGGTGAGGAGACAGCCGGAGTTAAATCGTACGTGCCACCGCCCGCTGCTCCACCGTCACCTGGACGCTGGGCCGAGTCCTGGAAAGAGAAACTTAGCAAACATTAACCTGAGAGGGAGGATATGAAGAATACAATTCTATTCATTAGTCTTTTAGCTCAGAAACGTTGACCTGGGAGCAGCTGCAGAGGAACTTCCTTCCTTCTTCTAATCGTCACATCTCATGTTCTCTCGTTCAGGTGAAGATCTGGTTCCAGAACCGTCGCTCCAAATTCAAGAAGCTCTACAAGAACGGAGAGTTTCCACTCGGGGAAATTGCTCTGGAACACAGTCCAGAAGCCAGCGACTCCATGGCCTGCAACTCCCCCCCCTCCCCCGCTGTGTGGGAGAGCACCAGCAACACAAACAACAACAGCAACAACAACACAAACAGCAGCAGCAACACAAACAGCGGCATCAAGAGTAATGCACTGCTGGAGCCGACCAGCAGGGGGCAGGCTCCCTACCCGCCTGCTGTGGAGTCCTCGCCCACCTACATGGGGGAGTTCTCACATCAGAACTGGTACCAGCAGCAGGGGGCCCACTTGGGTCTGCTGGCGCCAACGCACCACACGTCTTCCACGGCGCCGGCCGCCTCACAGAGCATGGGAGCCGTGTACTGACCCCCGGACGCTGAACGGGGGGGGGGGGGGGGTTCTGACGTCATCACACACGGGTCACGACTGTAGAACCTGACACGCATGTTGTTTAACAGGCTCGTCTGCAGTGAACAGAGATA